>NC_088604.1:74360546-74723046 GCF_036013475.1 Columba livia
TGCTCCCACAACGGCTGGGACTGGGACGGGAGAAGGTGATTTTTTCAGTTCCTCACATAACATCGCAGCAGTCTTTGCTGCTGAGCACTGTAGCTCCCTCGTCATGTCATAGGTACAGATGTCAAGGCCATTCCTGGATTTATCAAGTCCTTAGTCATTTGGGTTCTAGAGAAGGGAAGAAATTAAGCTAAAAAATGAGAGCTCTGGAAATTTACTTTAGTAAAGAAAGTAATGTTGTGTGAAGTACCCTGATACAGGCTTTTGTAGTCCCAAAATACAAAGCATTTTTAAAAATCTAAACAGAAAGCATGATTTTTGTGCAAAACAAAGGTAACACAAAGTCTGTGTGGACGCCGAGGGGCAGGTGAGCCCTCTTCCCAGCAGCAAGGCTGCCTCCAGACTCACAAGAGATGACCAGTTTCGATGCTGGTGGTGCAGGTGGAGTGGTGAGCATGGAGGGCCAGGAGCCCACCTTCATCACCCTGCAACTTGGTGGCCTGCTCCTTCCCACTGCCCGGCTGCCACCGAGGTTCCTGGAAGAGGGAAAGGCTCTCTGGTTTCTTTGTGGGAGTAAGTGGCAGTCATGACTAAGCTACAGCAATGAAAAATAAACGAGTGATATCAGCCTTTTTTCAAAGCAGGGAGGGAAGAGATAAGGAAAAAAAGGTGGGTGCAAGGGAAGGTTTGCTGGCATGTGTAGAAAAGGTGGAACTCAGTTCCATAAAGGAAATAAACTAAGATGTGTAATGTTCCCTGTAACATTTCACTTTACTATTCAGGCAGGGCCTTTTTGAAGTCAGTGGGAGTCTTTCCACTGCTTTCAGTGGATTTTGGAACAGGTCCATCCAATTGTTTGGGTTGCTGACATATATCTGGCCCTTCACCTGTTGCTTTTAATGAATGCTGCACAGGAAAAGCATCAGTTTCCTGTCCGCCCAGAAAGGACCTAATGTGTTGTAGCTGCAACCTAGTGTGTTGAAGCAAACAGGTGGACCCAACAGCCTGGTGTTTATTTACTCATGCTAGTTTTGAGTTTACTTCAGCACAGGAGTTTGTGCAGAGAACGTGACTGTTCTACACAGTCCTGTGACAGTCCTGTTCCACGACTGACGGTGACTGTGACACAGTCTTCTGGAAGCTGGACCCTGGGAAGGAACAATGCATCCTGCTGAGCAAGGGCTGCTTTGGAGCCAGCTACCATGCCAGGAGCAGAGGCATGTCCTAACCCTACCCCCTTACAGCACATGTTCCTTTTCAGCATGTGACAGCTTTGACACAGGGCTCTTCCCAGTCCCAAGCAATGGGTTAGTGTGTTTTGCATGGTTTGGGGTGGGGTTGAAGTTGTGCCAGTCTTTAGCTTAGAGATCACAGCTCTTCAGCAAATAAAACCCCACTGCTCTACAAACTTAGAGAAATGTCATCGTTTTCCATGTCTATCTACAGAGGAGCAAGGGGAGAAGCA
This sequence comes from Columba livia, assembly GCF_036013475.1. Lineage (NCBI taxonomy): Eukaryota > Metazoa > Chordata > Aves > Columbiformes > Columbidae > Columba > Columba livia. The sequence continues at coordinate 74,362,009 of NC_088604.1, forward strand.
GAGAGGAGATGTTTGTGGAGTAAGTTAGCAGCAAGGTCAAGCCTGCTCACTCCAATCACACTGTCTATTTGCAGTTTTCCAGGCAGACCTTCACGATTCTGAGTACTCTGGGGAAAAAAAAAAAAAGGATAACAGCATTGGTAACCTATTCAGTATTTTAATACCAAAACAAATAACTGAATTTTTATTTGTAATGGCTAAGGAAGAAGCCAGAGGCCCAAAATCCATCTAAATGTAGAATCAGTCAATGCTTTAATGTGTCCAAAGTTAGAAGTGAACCTTTGTTTTTCCTTAAGCTCAAATAAGTCACTGTGTGCCAGGTGGCTGTTACTGGTCTGCTGCTCCAGACTCTCCAGTGCTAAAATACTGTGTGCAGTGCTCTCCTACAAATCACTTATTCTGGCTTTGTGATGTCCTTAGTTTGGAATTTTTCATGCTGATATTTTTGTGTGTCCTTTCTGAGATGCTATTACTTGGGATTTTACTATATGCTGCTGAGTTCAGGCCAGTCCAGCAGCCACTGAAGTAAAAAGACTATTTCTCTTTGGATGGGTCCACGGTTCTGACAAAATGCAAGAGACCATTGTCACAGGTAGGGAAACCCGCTACATCTTCTTAGGACTTCTGGGTAATGAGTATGGAACTGTTCTTGACAAAGTGCTTGGCTATCTAGCCAGTCAAGCAGAATACCCCTTCCTCTCACCACACCAGAGGTGAAAGAACAAACAGTTGCCTTCAGGATTAACACCTGTGTTGTTACAGGGACAGGTAAGGACAGCACCAGGCTGACAGGACAAGGAGAAGGGAAGCCTTTGCCTCAGGCTCTGTTCCCTTAGCAGAGACTCCAGGGAAAGATGAATGTAGGAGAAGGATGAAATTGCTTAAAGGGTGTAAGATAGCTTCAATGAACGCCAAGGATGACTGAAAATTGCATATAGATATGCTGGTTTTGAATAACTATGGGGGCCACCTCTGATCTCAGAAGGGCCACAAGCAGGCTGAACACAGGTTCCCTTCTCCAGGATGGCCCCTCCACAACCAGCTGAAGGATGCCAGAAGTGAAGGAAAATACTGTTACAGCAGCCTCTACTCAGTCTCACAGGAAGTTCAATGTGCAAGAGAAGCGTGTTGAATGTCCAGCAAGGAATTTCTACAGGGGTGGTCGCAGCTCCACCAGGGAGCATGATGTAGGAGTGATGAATGTGCATCAGGCTCTGCACTCTAGTTCTACAGATGAGTAGTTGAGCTAAGGAGCAATATTTCCATCAACACTCGTCCATCAACGGGTACAGGGTGTGTAGCCAGTAAGGCTCCTCTTTAACTAGCACGCTGCTTGGCTTGTGAGCAAAAAGGCTGTGGCGGAAAGGGAAACAAATTGCGGATGCCTTTTGGTGTAATATCTATCTAGCAGTTTTAATGTATTAATCTCTGTGCTATCTGAGTACACAATTTCCAGCTATGTCCCTGTGACTTCTTATCTCTCACAAGGTGTGGTTGTGTTTTACAAATAACCTTGCGCTGGCTGGCTGAAATATGAGCCCACAGCATTTAGACCAATAATACTGTACAAGTTGTAGTGTTTTCCTCAGACTCCTGGGTATCAGTTAGCTGCTAAGCTGCCAAAGGACATTCCACAGTCAGAGGAAATTGAGTGTAGGTGGGCAGCTCAGAGCCCAAGTGCATATTTTATAAACTCTCAGTTGTTACAAAGATGAGTGTCACAATAATCATCCTACTATCAAATTCACGGTTGGGTGTGCTGCATTTTTTTCTTTTAACTCAAATATCATGTAAAAGTTGCCAGTGTTTTCCAGAAGTTTCATTTCTGGATGTGGGAGAAATTGAAGCAAAGCTAGCTAGCTGACACATTTACATGTGTGCAAATACTGCTTTAGTAGTGCAGCGTTTGGTTTTTTTAAGTGCAAAAAAGATTTTAAAATATTCATGCATTATCTGAGGCTGAAGGACTCTGGCAGAAAATAGAGACTTGGATCTCTATTGTCTGATGTCAACCAGACATCTTTGAGTATTAGATCGAACTTCAGTGCTGGACAACAAGTGTCTTTAACTGGCCAGCATCACCAGCTGGATAAGTAGACAGTCACTCACAGGAGGCATATGCAAAGTATTTATACATTGTGCATATACAAAATATTTTGCCCTCAAGGATTGACCCAGTCTGGCATAAGACAGAAATTGTTGGGATTTTGTTATGCCTAAGTCAAGCTTTTAAAGCACAGAACCTTTCCCAAGAGACCTCCTGGGGCAGCGTCTGGGACAATCAGCATTGGTTCTGACAAACTCCAAGTGACAGCTGCCTCCAGTCTGGGAGCTGCACTACACAACCAGCTATTTCTGTGGGGTTTGCTGACACCACAAGTGAGCGGGCCTGGGTAGAACTTCTCTGAGACTGGGAAGGAGCTGTGTTGGTCTTGAGCATCCCACTCTGCCCAATACTAATGCCAATCCTTTTCCAGTGCCTGCCATTCATGATGCACACAATAAAGCCCTATCCCCTATAGTGAAAGGAAGGTCTTCTGCCAAGGGATCCTCAGTGTTTCTCCTGGGTTTGCCTCCTGTGGTATTTCAGGCAGGAGGAGGCTGGAGCAATGCCTTACTTGGGGATGTCTTCCAGCTCTTTTCCTCTCCTGTGACGAAGAATTTTAACTTGGCTTCTGAGGCCACCAGGGCCTTGCCCAGCCCATTGCAGGCTGAGTCCCCATGAGTGATGGGCCAGCACCAGCTGACATGTCTCCTCCAGCTGGCAGGAAACAGCTTGAAGTCAGAGAGGCAGAAACAGGAGAATAAAAGCAGTATCAGCAATGACAGTCCTCTCTTTTCACTTGGTTACTTCTTGGATTAACCTGTTTTAAAAGCCATTAGTATCCTGACTGCATAAATGAAGAAAAGCCTGTTTCATTTAGATGATGTTAGGGATTCTTTCTCTACTTTTAAGCTATTTTTCCTGCTCTCTGCCTTGTCCTTCATGAACACCCTGGCAAAGGCAAACCTATTTGCTCACGCTGCAGAGTCTCCATGTACTCCTGCTGCTTCTTTTTTCCTAAACTACACCCCAAGGGAGCAGAAAGGCTGTAGAAATGGTACCTAGCCCTGAGACAAGCCATAAAATATGTACCCCTCAGCCATGCACAATTCTGCATTTGCAGAAGTCCTGGCCTGGAGGTGACTCAATAATTTCACTGCTGGGACTGAGTGTCTTGCAGGCAACACTACTGCTGAGGAATGGGGAGCTGATGGCTTTTTTTGCTGAAGGTAAAAATAATTTCTGATAAGTGTAATAAGTAGTTGCTAAGAACGAGGCAATCACTGTCTTTGTATTGTGCATATAAGCAGCACAGCAGGCCTTGACTACGTATCAGGGTCTTTTGAAGGCATATTGGCTTGGCAACCCTGAATCCATATCTGGGTGCTTTCTAAGCCTGATTCCACTTAATTTCCTTCTAGTGCTCAGGGGCCATATCAGCAGGCAGGAGCTATTTTCAGAAGAAAATATCCTTCATTTTTTGAGACTCAAGCTCCCATCTTCCTAGGGAAGCTGAAGAGCATGCCAGGTGGCGTACTGTACAGGTGTCTTCTGCATGTTAGCTTAGGCATCCAGGGCCTCCCAGCCCTGTGCTGTCACAGAGCATTTCCTGACATTGTTCACTGGAACAGCTATTTCTTTCATAATTTTTTTCACTGAAACTACCTTTTCCCACTACTCCTGAAAACCATATTATTCTTGTGGAGGTGGCATTTCAGTGGTTCAGTGACCCATGTATAATCTACCCTTTTGTACCAAAATGCTTAAATTACTGTTTTGCAATTTGAAATGAGCAGCGCTGCAAAAATGCTAAACAGTATCTCTTGCTGTTTTTATTTCCTTCCTTTGGAACAGGAATGAATGAAACAGTTGTTATAAATAAGACTATATTACTCATGCCTTGTACTGCTAACTAATCTGAATCTCAAGTGAGCATTTTTTGTCCCCTGTAGGACAGATATTACTATCTTTCTGGCCAGTTTGCAGTTTGAGCATTGCATTTTGTTTGTTACCACTCCCCATGGATTCAGTCTGATGTGCTGTTCTTTTTCACATGCCACTCCACCCCCAGCACAAAGGCTTGTCTTACACGCTGCATCCAGGCAGTGTTTTAAGTCATTACCTTTGGGGTTTGCCTGCCTCACAGTGCCTAGCAAACCTGAATCAGCTAGGACTCTATCCATACTACTGAAGCTAATAAAGTCTGTTTCATTAACAATAATGGGAATTCGATCTTCTTCTGGCATGCTACTGCACATCCTGAATTCCCAATGATTTTTAGCAGGAGCAAGTAGCACGAAGGCACTCCAGTGCAGGTCAAAAGTGTGCATCTAGCTCCCACTGACGAACATTGGAGACGCATAGTAGCTTTTTAAGGTCTTGTCCTTAGACTTGTAAGACATTTCAGGGATTTGGTATGAAAGGTACCATACATGCATAGCTCAGTACTATAAAAGTAGGAAGATAAATATAATCAGGGTATTTCACCAGCTCAGTGACTTCTGTGGTCTGGTACAGTGTATCCAAGGTGCAAAAAATCCTTCTGTCCCACATTAGGTAGCTCTGGGGTAAATGCTGATAGTGCTCCCTCCAAACCACCATATTTAATAGCTCACTAGTGCAGTGAAGCTTACAGATGTACATATCTTCTAAAACTCTCACATCACTTTTGAGAATTAATATTTTTGGCACTCTTCTTGTTTTCTGTATCAATGGCTGATCCTTTTATCTCTGAGATGTTTGTAGGGCTATTAAGTTGTGCCACTGAAATGTGCCCTACTGAAAAAACACTCGCTGCTGGCGCAAAGCACAAATGTATTCCTCTCATTTCGTTGATCACTACTGGCACAGCCCAACAAGCAAAGTGAGGGTTGTTGAATGAGAAGCAGAGAAGTTTTTGGGGAAGCATGTTCCATCTTCCATGAGGTAACTCATAAAAACAGTGACCAGAGATCATTATTTCAAGGATTTTGCAAGACCTCTTGTCTGTGTCCTTTTAAATAAATGCTACTTACTTTGTTTCCCCCCTCGTGTAATAATCATGGGCTACTTCTGCTGTGCTTGCCAAGCATGTTCACTCTTCACCAGATGAAGCTTACCTACTAGCACACCTTGCACTAGAGATTATTCAGCGCAGCTGAATCCCAGTTTTTGCTCATTTTGTGACACACTGCTCATTAGGCAAGGTGAATGCTGTCGTCTCTGTGTAGAAGAAGAGAGTGTCAGTGCTGCCTCATTTTCAGTTTGTATCTCATTACAGACATCCAGTTTCTCTGGTCACTAAGTTGCCCCTTGTTGCTTGTTAGCTTTCCTCTTAGTGTTATCTCCTCATCTTTCAAGGATGCAATAGTCACCTCTGCAGAGCAAAGAATCTCAGTAGGCAGATTGTTCTTCTGAGGGAAAAGCACACATATAGCTTAGCATTTAATGAACAGATTCTGAAGGGGAGAATTTAAATCAGCACTTGGGGCTGAAGGTGTATGGAGAAAGATAAAATATTGTAATCAGTGGCAGAAGAAGCTATATGACATAAGGACAGGAGGATACTATGCTGTAAACATAGAGCTAAAATGCTTAGATTTTCTTGTAGGTCAGATCCAGTTTATGAAACACTGGAAGACCTTTTGTAGACCTAATGTTGAATGCAGTTGTGACAGAGAGCTGAGATGGGGTGTGGCAGTTCCGTCTGCATGTAACAGGCACATGAGGCCATACTGAGTGGGGGAGATATTTCCCAGAGGGTAACTGGTGAAGGAGTCACTGCAGGTACAGCCTTCTTACACACACATATGGAGCAGCTCATGTCTAGGATATGGACTTGTTATTCCTCCTTCTCACTCTGATATCTTAGTCTCCCTACCAATGGCCTCATGCCATTCCCTTGCTAATAAATGTCCGCTGTTCCTTCCCATGCCATCACCTTCCCGCACCCAGTTCTTTAACTCCTTGAGAATCCCATTTCTGGAAGCTGCACTGCCTACCCTCAAGTTGCATGTTCCTTCAGGCATGAGGAGGCTCTTTCCTATATCAAAATTTCCCAGTTTCCTACTGCACTGAGGCAGTCATAGCCAACTCTTCTCTGAAGAGGCACTCCAGGCAGTAGTGATGCAATTTAGCTTATTTTATGTAGAAAGGCCAAAACCACTAATGCTGTTGTTTGCCTTTCTAAAGAGACCGACTCGTGCATTTCTGGAAAGCAGGTCCCACTAAGAGGTCTCAAGTAGATCATCCACAAAGTGATGTGCTCCAAATCACAAGGCGCATGCTTCACCCCCAGCTAAATAAACTGACTTCATTACTTCCCTCTCCATTTGCTCTCTCACCTTCTTTGCAGAGTCCTTTTCTCCATCCATATGTATTTTATTGGTCATGTCTACTAGATATCTGCATATCACCCCTTTCTCTGGGCATTATTTTCTCCTGATACCTTGTATAAATTTTTACTGCCTTGGCCTGGGTGACTTAGTTCTTATCTCACTGCTTTGCCAAAAAATATTTATCTTTTTCCTCTAGATGTTCCTCTCTTGGTTGTGACTGACAGTACACAAAATCTGGTTTCTGCAGGAGGCTTTATTTCCTCTCCTCCTACCCCCACAACAAGGACAGGTTTTACAGTTCTTCAAAGTGAACATTTTCAATACCTGTAGATGTTCCAGGGATAAGACTCTGTGATCCTCAGCTCTTATTCACAGTATTCCCCTGCAGGAGGAATCGCTCTTGAACTTGCAGTGTTTAACTTAAACATGGGCCCAAATCAAGTATGGTACCTGCATGTCTGTGCAGGTTGAGTGACAGTCAGTTTTGGAGCTGTTCAGGGTATTGTGCCCAGGTCCATCCCTGTCAGGAGCTGATCCAGATCTGCTTACTCAAAAACCTGCTAGAGCATCCTTGAACTAGCAAGTGGCTGCCCCTGCAGAGGCAGCATCCATGCAAAGCTGCAAGGCCTCAGGGAGTAGATGGACAAGTATTCTCACCCACATGCAATGATGTTATTTAGATACCAGTGAACCCTTTGAAGAGCATCCTCATCATGGCTCTACGCATGCATGCTGTGTTGCCCAGCGGAGTTAGGGCAAGTTGTTTTTTGCCAACAGTAATGCTACTTTCATATAGCAAAACAACTGTAGTAGAGATGAGTGAGGAAATGTGTCCAAAAAGCATTTTCTGCTGGGTGGGAAGAAAGAGAAGGAGCAAAGGAGAAAACCCTGTACAATGAAAGACATATTTTAGCAAGCTGACTACAGAATAGAAAGAAGACGGACATTATAAGACCTACCATAATGCTCATTTGATAAAAAACTAGACGAGTTCAAAGTAATTTTTCAAGGTTAATTGAACAGAAGTGTTGTTTGTTGTTTTGTTTTGTTTTGTTTGGTTTGGTTTGGTTTGGTTTTTATTTTTATTTTGGTTTTGTTTTGTCAGTTTTTGTTTGTTGGTTGGTTGGTGGGTTTTGTTTTTTTTTTTTTTTTTTCTTTTTTCTTTTTTTTTTCTGTACAAAATTTTTCTGTGTCTTGCACTTGAATCTTCTCCTAACGTGCTGTACAATGCCAGTATATCTCCTGCCTTCATGGAGAAGGGCTATTGGGCTCCACACTTAGTGTAGGATTTATTTAATTTCATGTTCACTCAATTCTTCTCACTGGACTTTCATCTGTGTCTGGGTACACTGAAGCAGATGTGCTGCCAATAGGGAGCATGCTCCCACTTCTCTTTTTATTTCTCTCTGCTTGGACTGGAGCCGAGAGCTGTGTAAAGTGGCAGTGGATTTTTATTTCCCTCTGCCCTTGCCGGGGTGGATTTATGTTAGAGTAACAGCCAAGGTGTGTTTCTCTGTCCCCCCACTGTTGCTCCCATTGAGGTAAAGAAAAGGGGCTACTTCAGCAATTAAATTGGAAGATGTCTCAAGAATGAGTAACTATCTCCATGGTTCCCAGCCCCAGCGGCTCCATATGGGCTCGACCAGCTGGGCATCTGTGGAGCTTTGGCTCTAGTTCAAGAGGCACAACTGCTATTCACATTTGTGTTTCTGAGTCTCTATTTCTGCCCCATCCAGCAGCACCACCACCCCACACCACACACCCACAAGCCATCCCAGTATCTGTGTTCATAAAGTTTAACATTGACTTGCTGCAGATGAAAGATGGCCATGAGCCTCAGCAGGTCATTATAATCCCCTGATAAAACATCCACTGGTATTGGCAAGAAAGCCCCTAGGGAATATATCTTCTGGAAGGACAACAATTAAAAGAGATGGTTGGGGTAATTGTGCTTGATTGAAGGGAGAAATACTTTTTCTAGCAGAAAAATGAGCACTTAAAAATGTTCGGCCAGCCGAAGACAATTATCTGACTGGTGATGCGCAAGTACAGAGGGCAGTTAATCCATTTAAAATCACTCTCACAGTCAGGAGAGTGACTGGAAAATGACACCAGGCTGGCTCTTGCTCTGGATGCAGGTAGGGGGGACTTTGGTGGTGGTTGAACCAGGCTTGTTAGCACCACCCTTCTTTTCCTTGTTGTGACTTCTCACCAGGTGTATTCAGTTGGCAATAAGGCATTCCTTTCTCCTTACAAACTTGCAGAGGTAGCCCTGGGCCTGTGCTTGAAGAGGGAAATTATTCTCTCCCTCCCAAGTATTGCCTGTAATACACTATCTGCTTCCATGTTGTAGCTGAAAATGCTAAATATACCGACTACCTACTGTGGCAGCACTGGCCCCAACAGGAGAAGCTGTTCTCCCTGTCAAAAAAAATATAGCAGCATGACTGACATGTATGCACAATACACCAGCTGAGGAAAACAAAGCCACTTCTGTGGTCTTTCCCCGCACTGATATGTTTTAAATTCTGAGTCACAAAATATTTTTTCCCCCCTGGGTACACTAGAATGATGAAAGGCGAGAGAGCTGGCTTCTGAGTGATACAAAAATGACAGTTTTCTAAATTTACTCAGAAGCCTACAGAACCAGTCCATCCTGGGATTTGTCTGCAGCAGGAACCAAAACACCTGCTTGGATTTCCTTTTGCTTGCACGAGTAAAACATTTCAAACTCACGTATGTGCTACAAAAGCGGGAAAAAAGCTTGAGCACTGACATGCTTCCCCGAAGCCCCCCTTTCCTGTGAAGATCTGAATTCATATGCTCATTTGCACCAGCACAACAAAGAAAGAGAGAAGCCTTCGGGTTTTCTCTCATTTGAGGAGAATTACAAACCACCAAAGTGCTGCTGTGGAGGTTCAGACGCAAACATTACCTCATCACCATGTAGTGTTATTGGCTGGAGATTACTGGAGGTGGGGTGTTGGTGCCTGCCCACTCCGTGAGCACTGGGTTTGCTCATTATCTCTTTCTCTTTCTTTCAAAACAACTGACCCTTTTAATGGATGTCACCTACAGGGACAGCCTGCCTTTGTGGAAGTATCTTACAGAACCTGGGAGGAACAGCAAAAACGTGATCCTGAAGAGACTGAATGAGATCAACAGAAACAATTTTAAAATAAATAATTATTTAAATGCAATAAGTAATTGTGTATTCAATTGAACAGCTCTAAATATTATGTAAACACTTGAATTCATAAGGCTTCCTGAGTTTGTTTTATTAAGTCTCTGTCTGCTTCCTAAGGCTAAATAACGTAATTTTTATTGAGAACCACCCTTTGTGATTTCGTTTCAGAAAAGTCATCATTGATTGCAATGAGCATGAAAACCCTGGTGATGACACTACTGAACTCTTCCAAGGACCTGGGTCCTCAGTCATTGAGAACATACTGCCCTGTGAGGAGACGCTAAGAAATTAGAACTTCAGCCCTAAGATAAATCCCAAAATACTTTATGGGGGAGAAAGTTACTTCTCCTTTTACAGACAAGGAAAACAACAACAGTTAAAGTCACCTGCGAATGTGAGAGCTGCACAAAAGTGGCAGAATCAAGACTAGAGTCATTATGTTAATCTAAGCAAAGCTCTTCCCACTGGCTTTGGTTTTCACTTAGATCTCACTTCTGTGAAATTCCTTTTGTCTTAAAAACAATTCAATGTAAATTAAGAAAGTATCTCAAGGTTTATTTCATGATGAGTAACACAGACAGGTGCAAACCCAGTTCCAAGACCCTCTTCAGCATCTGTGCCATAGAAAGCTGTATGCCATTTGTGCTGAGAATGCCCTTTAATCCTCTATTTCCTTTATGTGGGTTACTAATAGGGGACTGAATTCTCTCGCTCTTTGTCTCTCTGATGTCGTTTCCTTTGTTTCCGTTTAGGAGCAGCACAAGGGAACAGAGAGAAGACAAACAGCATTATACTGGCAATTAACTATCTCAGCAATACAGTGGCACCACGACAGTGGTAATTCTGTGTAACAATTTGCATACATTAGTTTTCATGTCCCAGGAAAGCAATTTCTGTAGCATTTAAGAGGAAAATAAGGAGAAAAAAAAAAGGGAGGGAACAAAGGTTGGGCTGGGGCAAATATAAGATTTTAATTCAGCACTGTGTTCAAAGAAAGAGAATGAGTGAAGCCTTGAAAGTACTTGGAGCCTTGTTAACACAGATGCAATTGTTCCTGAAGCAGTTAGTTGACAGCGCTGGTCCTGTTTGGGGAGATACACAGCACCTTAGGACGCACTGATTTCAGATAGCACTGTGGGTGCAGACTGTCTCAGCTGAAAGCCACATCATAGCCCTGCATATGCAGCACCCCTGATGCTGCACAGGCACTGTCCCCTCCCTGCATTGCTTCCTGGCTAGTGGATTTAAATTCCTGCAAGGAAAAGAGCTCTAAGCAAAAGAGAAGCCCCCCAAACCTGTCACCAATCAGATGATCATATACTAGCAGCGTTTCCATTGGAGAAACAGAAGCTTTGGCAGTGACAATTTATCTGTTGCTGTGAAACTCCTTTGCATCCTGGGCTTCCTTACACATCAGGGCTGTTAGAAGTGATGGAAGTAGCCTCCTGGATGTTAAGGGGAGATAGGGGCTCTCAAACCTGGGATACAATGTGGTAGTCAGTCCATTGCTGGGGCTGTTCAGAGGTAGGGAGACTCAACTGTGGCTGCTGTTGCTGCTGAGTCTCTGCTACCCCTGTGCTCTGGGTACAGTGAGAACTTCAACAGAAGAAAAAGTAAAGCTCCTACACAGGCAAAAACAAAAGCTCCGTTTTCCTTTGATCTAAACCACTACATAGTGATAATGATACCACACTACGGTTATCCCAACGTGCCTTTGAGCCCAGTTTGGTTGAAACAATTAGATGTGAAAGAGGAGTCAATGCTCTGGCAGGCTGTAGGGGAGGGGACAGCCCAAGGTGAGAACCTGCAAGCTCTGTGTTATCTTCACAGATATTTCTCCACATTCATATCCATGGGACATGGCAGCATGTGGCCCCTAAGTTCTCTTCCCGTTCTTTTTGATTATTTACTCTGTGACTTTGGGAAAATTACTTAATATCTGTGTGCCTGAATTTTCCCATCCATAACTTGGGTGTATTAATTAAACAACTTCCTCAGAGGGACATTGTGAGGTTTAATTAATTCATGCTGCAAAGTAATTTAAGATTTCAGATGAAAACTGCTAGAGAAGTGCAAAACAGAGAGGATACAAAATAATAGTAATCAAAAGGCCCTGAAGCTTCTGATCACTGTAAAGGGGGAATATTTGTACTTGAAATTCGTAATAAAAACATCAATCACTGTGTTGCAAAGTAAGTTTTTTTAGCTACATAGCATTAGTTAATATTATGCTATTTATTATTCTGCTTAGTATTTCCATTATCTTTGCACAGAAAGAAAAAGCTGTTAAACTGATTTACTGTGGACCTATATCAAAAGGAGATCAACATTGTGTCCAAAAGATGTTAAAAGAGTATAAATCCCTGGCATGCTTGTTCGTATGGCTATCTTTACTGGCAGCAGAAGTCCATAGGGTGATTCACCTGAGCGAGCGCAGAAGCTTCTGTGGAACTGGGACATTGGTGTGCAGGAGCAAGGAAATGAAAAATTGTCCTCTCTCCATTAAAAATATAGTCCACACAGAGTACCAAATCCTTGGAAACAGAAACTGTGTTGCACATCCCAAAGCCTCTTCAGCTATTGTATATTTCATTGTGCAACACAGAAAACACAGGGATTAGTGTGACCATACCTCCATAAAACAAAATTTATCTTTGCTCATGCCCAGTTGAAAACTGAGGGGAGGAAGACAATCACTCTTGTGAGGTATTTCAGATAATGCTGTTGGAGAAGCAGCACAGCAAAACCAGAGAACAGGCAAGACCAATAGGTATATTCTGTTCATCAAGACACATCCAAAATCCAAAAATCAAAAATGTTTTGAATCTTGATCCAAAATCCCAAAACTTTTGGATCCTAAAACCAAGCCCATGACTGGCTGCAGGTTTATGTCAGTTTGTTCCATTACAGTATTGTAAACTGGGGTGTAGGAGCTGACCTACCTTACAGATGGAGACAAGTGCTCAGACAGCTGAAATGGTTATTGGTTTCTGCACTTCGTGTACAGCTAATACCAAACGAAGGGTTCTCCAATCTTTCAAATAAGGAAGGCTTTCCTGTTATGGGACAACTTAAGCATGCCCTGTCTTCAGACAACAATGCTGAACTGGGGGAGAAGAGATAAGACACAATGTTGACTATTTAGAAACGTAGGAGATCAAGTTGGACTTCGAATTTCAGTTTCCTAGGCATGTCTTTGAAACTTCGCTCTCACGTGGTTAAAAAAAACCCAAGCATTTTTTAATGTACTCTAGGAACTGATTTTCTCTTCGTGGGACTGCATTTGGTCTCTCCTGAGATGAAATAGGTATTTGTCTTGGCGTGAGACAATCTCAGAAGCTGCCTGTTCTGGGCATGGCAAACCTGAAGGGCCCCTGGGTGACCATCAGGATCCTGGCTGGCACCAACCCCTGAGTTTTGAGAGCTCTCTGGCCTCAGCTTCCCATTTTGCAGCTGGGGAACTCAAGTAGTTCTGGTCTTGGGACAAGAAACATACAGAGTCTTATTCCTGTAAACCAGTTCCTGGTTCATTCCAGAAAAGCAGATTGCATAGTGTCTGTTTTAGGGACAACAGTCTACATTGTGTAACTCTTAACATCCTTGGACATTGTGTTTCTATGAAGTATACATTTTAGGGACTTGACAGGGAACGAGAAAGAAAGGGATAATCCATCTCTATTTAAAAGACAAAAAGGGGAATGTGGGAAGCATTCCAGCCCTCTGCCACACAAATACCTTAATGTATTAGTCATCTGAGTTTTTGCAACATTTTCTGACAGTTCTGGTGCCAAATGTGTGACTGAAATACCAAGGAAATCCAGGTGTTTATAGTGTTTCTAGCAATGAGTGACACCACAGATATAGTATTAGAAAAAGCCCATTTTGTGTTAGATATTAATAGCTTGGAGTCCAAATGTTTACAAACCTGAACTCTGAGTCTACCTGCACTCTGGGCAGCATTTGTGGGTCTGACAGCAGCTGCATTTCTAGAGTGGTACAGAACTCCTCAGCCTTGGTGTTGTGAAAGTAGATGCATAGGTGCTTTCACTCAGAGCAACTTGACAAAATAAGACATTTCCTTAGTGTCACGGGTAGATGTGACCCCTCTGTGGAGTTGGGACGGTGTCACATGAAGTAGTTCATGCCTTCAAACTCATCTGCTCTGTGGGAAGGGAGAAATCATTTTCCTCTGTTTCTGCCTAGTGTATTTCCAATATTTAGCACTCAGATTTCTTCTCTTCTTGTAGTATGGACAGATAATGGGAAAAAAAATAAAGGTATGTTGCAACTCCACATCATCCTTCACTTAAATTTCTCAAAGTATATTGCAAAGGTGAAAAAATGCTCCTTTCTCCTGTTCTCAAAAATGTAAGGGGTATAAAGCCAGGACAGAGGTGCTGCAGGCAGCTGAAGTGGTGGAAGAGGCAGGAATAGGGTCCCCATGTTCTCCATTTCCAAGGGTGTCCCAAGCTCAGAGGAGCAGGTGAGAGCTGACAAATGATCTGGAGACCGCGCTGTAACTGGGAGCTCTTGGCTTGCTCCCCTGCTAAGTGTCAGAATCCTGTTCTGTGCCAAAGCAGGGAACTTTGGAAAGGGCATCAAAGCACATTACATTATGAGAAGTGATCATAAGTATCTCTATAGTGGAGGCCATAGTTCTTGCTTAGAGGCATCTGAATTATCAGTGGGTTTGTTGCTCACTACATTGGATTTTCTCTTCTTTTCAGCATTTCTGGTTGTCAATAAATCATTTAAGTATAACCAAATATTCTGACTGCGGAGAACTAGAAGTATTAATCTAAAAAAGACTATGAAATATCCTGGGTGGTTCAAATTTGAAAATGCCAAAGATAGAGGAGTCACCATTTCCTTTGGTAGTTTATTCCATGAGTTTGTGTCTCTTATTGGAGGGGCTAGAGATGAGCCTGGTAAGAAAAACTGAAAATAAGGTTTATTTATACCTTTGAAACTGCATAGCTTTATGTTTGACCATCCAGTCCAGAGGTTTGCTAGCTGCTTGTTTATCCCAGGGAAATATTTTCTATGGACTTCATTAAGTCACTTCTTGATGTTTGTTCTTTATCTCGACTTCCTCGTTCCAAGCAAGCTGAGCTTCTTCATTCTTCTACTGTGACACATTTTCTCTGGCTGATGGAAAACTTTTCTGGCTCCTTTCTGCTTCTCTTTCAATTTTCAAATGTCTTTTTAAAAACTTAGCTAACAGATTTACCTGCAGTGTTCCAGCACTGGTCTTGCCAGTCTCACGTACTTTGATAATATTGTTTGTACGCTCACTCCTCCTCTGTTCAGATACTGCTCTCTTCTTGTACAGGATCAAGAACCATGGAAATTAAAGGGAAAAAATGCTTTTTTTCTAGTTCCAAATATAACTAATTGTTTCAAATTACATGGTGTGGATTTCTTAGAGTGGAAAATTAAAATATACTAAATAGGTAAAGGAAACAAGACAAGATCCTGAAAATAGCCTACTGTTCTTGTATAGCTCTGAGAATAGTTCATTTCCCATATCTCTAAACCTGTTCTTAGGCTAGTCATTTACCGGATGAACTCATAGTGTAGTTCTCTCGACAATTTCTCAGTTAAGGAGGTCTAAGTGAAGTTTGTTTAAAACACAACCTGCATGTGTTGCAGCTCTGTGCTTTCTGTGTCTGTACATCTGTTGGGATTTCTACACATGTGCATGTCACTGCACAGCTGCTGATTGCTCCAGCTATTCAATCTTTCATCTTCTCACTGATCTGTGAAGATCACGGGTGGAGCCTTTCTTTTCACTCGGAGGACATATTGAGCAATAAGTGTGTCTGTATTGCTAATTTTATTAGACTTCACATAAAACTAAACATTAACATTTTTCACACTGACAGTGATCCACCTATATTGCACTTCTAAATGTGGATAACAAAGGACTCCAGATTAGGGTTAGGAACAACAGCTACAAGCAGATGTTTGAAGGCATATTTTCAAGAAGTTGGGTTTCCTCAGTCTGAAAATGAGATCGGCCAAAATGATACTGATCAGTCAAATTTCCAGTATAAATTTTAGAGAACTGTTAAGATCCTGACAACCTCTTTGAGGCAGAGCTCTTCTGAATATCTAGCCAATAAACCCCGGAGCCGATGAAGCAGAAGATTTCATAACTTAACTACAAGTGGGGTAAACTAAGCCTGATTTATGAAAAAACATTAAAACAAGGCAAAATTCTAGACTCTGAAAACGAGTGCATACCCAATTAAAAATGTTTACATTTATAATAGGCCAGTGGATTTTTTTAATAGGCTGGTGGACCATCCCTGCTTCCACTGAAGTCAGTGCAAGACCTCAGTGAAAAACAGGACTGGAATCTTGTTAATTGCCCGTTGATAGATAGATAGACAGATAGATAGATAGATAGATAGATAGATTTTTTTTTTTTTTTTAGTTGGTTGTTAAGGCTGTTCTAACCATCTTTTCTTGTCTCAGTTTTACTGATTCTTTGTGGGCTCCCTTACTCTTGTTTCTCTAGAGCAGGAGAATGAGGGCTATGAGCCAAACAGGCTATTCTTTATTACAATCTGTAGTGGGAGTGATGGCAGCTGTTGACGGTAGTTTTTCATTAACAGTTAAGTAAAGCCAATAAATGTTGTAATGCACTGTGCAATGGCAGATGGTAAGCTACAGAAAGAGCTTCTACCGCAACCAATGCTACATGTTCATCTTCACTTCAAAATACCATCTAAATAGAGTTTTAAAAAGTACTACCTGCTCAGGTACCTTATTCCCACATAACTTTTATGTGTCTGGAAATGTACTCCAAATACAAACTGCTAGGATAAAATAGACTGCTTACCACCAAAAGAAGGAGAAAATATCTCTTTCCACTGACAACTTAGCTCCCACACACAGAGCAGTTTCTAAACTATCTTGTATTCTTTTTCTTTGCAGAACTGAGTGGATGCCTAGGCCCAGAATAAAGCACCAGCCTATGCTGAAGCTCAAACTTTTACAGCATTTTTTCCACAATCAGTAGTGTAGATTTGGATAGAAACATTCTTTCCACACTGTTCTTTATGTCCCACTTGGCATTTCTCTTGAAAACTTGCTTTTGTTCCTGGAGAGTTATCTTTATACTCAGATTTTATCATAGGCAAAAGGTAGCCTCACACAGAGAAGCCTAAGCCTGACTGTTTGAAGTGGAATAATCTGAAGAAGAAAAGCAATATATGGTTCTTGAATTTCAGTTTTATTAGCCTCTAGGAAAACTTCTCTTTTTCTACCCGCATCCATTTCTGCAAGGTCTGTGATTACTGGCAGAAAATTCTCGCTGGTACCAGCAACTGGACTACTTTGGATAATGTCATGATGATTATAGCACAGGATCTACAGAGATGTTGTAAGTGGTTTCACAGGCATTTGTAGGGTCTTGCATATCTAATGATGGTAACGCACTTCTAGCATTGTCATTTTTATATTGAAGAGAAAAGAATGTAAGTAATGGATTGGAGGAGGGTACTAAACCTTTAAGTAGTTCCTGAGTCTGCTAGTGGTCCCTGCTGTATTCTGAGTCAGGAGCTACTGAAAACAGTAGAGCACATATAGGCCTTCCCCACTACTAAATAGGTCATATGATGTGTAAAGCATCAATACTGTTTTTGTATGTTATCAGGTCATGGAAGCAGGGGCTGGCCACTTGGGAGGAATATAAGGCTGCTGTTAGAGAATGTAGGAAGGCAGCTAGGATAGCCAAGGCCTCCTTAGAATTACAGCTGGCGAGAGGGGTCAAGGACAGCAAAAAGAGCTTTTTCAAATACATAGCAGATAAAACTAACACCAGAGGCAATGTTGGCCCACTGATGAACGGGGTGGGTGCCCTGGTGGCAGAAGATACAGAGAAGGCAGAATTACTGAATGCCTTCTTTGTCTCTGTCTACTCTGCCGGAGGCTGTCCTGGGGAGCCCTGTACCCCTGAGACCCCGGGTGAAATCAGGTCAATGGAGGAGTTTGCTTTAGTCGATGAGGACTGGGTTAGGGAGCAATTAAATAGTCTGGACATCCATAAATCCATGGGTCCAGATGGGATGCACCTGCAGGTGCTGAGGGAGCTGGCTGAAGTCATTGCTGGACCGCTCTCCATCATCTTTGCCAAGTCTTGGGAAACGGGGGAGGTGCTCGAGGATTGGAGGAAAGCAAATGTCACTCCAGTCTTCAAAAAGGGTAAGAAGGAGGACCTGGGTAATTATAGACCGGTCAACCTCACCTCCGTCCCTGGGAAAGTGATGCAACGGCTTGTTCTTGGTGCCACCTCAAGACATATCAAGGATAAGAGGATTATTAGCGGCAGTCAGCATGGCTTTACTAAGGGTAACTCATGCTTGACCAACTTCATAGCATTTTATGAGAACGTAACAAGGTGGATGGACAATGGCAGAGTGGTGGATGTGGTCTACCTTGACTTCAGCAAGGCGTTTGACACAGTCTCCCATAGCATCCTAGTTGCTAAGTTGAGAAGGTGTGGTCTGGACAATAGAGTAGTGAGGTGGATTGCAAACTGGCTTAAGGAGAGAAGCCAGAGAGTGGTAGTCAATGGTGCGGAGTCTAGTTGGAGGCCAGTATCTAGTGGAGTGCCTCAGGGGTCAGTACTGGGGCCAATATTATTCAATATATTCATTCACGATTTAGACAAGGGAATAGAGTGTACTATCAGCATGTTTGCTGACGACACTAAGCTGGGAGGAGTGGCTGACATGCCAGAAGGCTGTGCTGCCATCCAGCGGGACCTGGACAGGCTGGAGAGTTGGGTGGGGGATAACGTGATGAAATTTAACAAGGGAAAGTAGTAGAGTCCTGCATCTGGGCAGGAACAACCCCAGGTTCCAGTATAGGCTGGAGAATGACCTATTAGAAAGCGGTGTAGGGTAAAAGGACCTGGGGGTCCTGGTGGACAACAGGATGACCATGAGCCAGCACTGTGCCCTTGTGGCCAGGAAGGCCAATGGCATCCTGGGGTGTATTAGAAGTGGGGTGGCTAGTAGATTGAGAGAGGTCCTCCTTCCCCTCTACTCTGCCCTGGTGAGACCCCATCTGGAGTATTGTGTCCACTTCTGGGCCCCTCAGTTCAAGAAGGACAGGGAACTGCTGGAGAGAGTCCAGCACAGGGCAACAAAGATGATTAAGGGGAGTGGAGCATCTCCCTACCTTATGAAGAAAGGCTGAGGGAGCTGGATCTCTTTAGTTTGGAGAAGAGGAGGCTAAGGGGGGACCTTATTAATGTCTATAAGTATAGAAAAGGTGAGTGCCATGAGGATGGAGCCAGGCTCTTCTCGGTGGCAAACAATTATAGGACAAGGGGTAATGGGATCAAGCTGGAACACAAGAGGTTCCACTTAAATTTGAGAAGAAACTTCTTCTCAGTGAGGGTGACAGAGCACTGGAACGGGCTGCCCAGGAGAGTCGTGGAGTCTCCTTCCCTGGAGACATTCAAAACCCACCTGGACATGTTCCTGTGCGACCTCACCTAGGTGTTCCTGCTCTGGCAGGGGGATTGGACTAGATGATCTTCTGAGGTCCCTTCCAATCCCAAACATACTGTGACACTGTGATATAGTGAGAATGATGCAGCACTGTATTTCCAAGTCAATGCATAAACTTCATGAGTCATAGCTATGATCTGAAGGGAGGTACAGATACTAATTTTTGGTTTATCTGTACTGCAACACCTGGAAAATTGAAGCAAAATGATCAAACATGCGAAGTCAAAGTCTGGTAAATTGATATGCTGATACCCGTATGAAAAAGTAACCTAGTGCTGAAAAATAACTTTGATTACTGTAGTTTAATCCCTGTGCTCCAAGACAGCTACTACTCCATCAGTGGCTGGTGATAGCAGATTTATTTCCCATGTCCCAGCTGCTTCATTGCTATAGCTTGGTGTGATCGTATCATCTACAGAAAGATCACTATAAACACCAATCCAACCAGAAGGCATGGCATAGGCTCTGCAACACAGCAAATATTTCTCAGCAGGACCACTAGTGCAAAAGGTGCAGTTAGGTGTAGGATGCTGTAACTGGCATTCTGCCTTGAGGACTAAACCTAATATGTTCTACTTTCCCTCAGTCTCTTACTCCAGGAGAAATGGAGAGGAGCTGCTTTTAATGAAGACAGTGTACAGGCTGTAAATATATGGGCTACTACATTGTATGCTGCTTCTCCCTTAACCAGCCACTGGGAAGGGGTATTTGTGAGCTTTGCTGATTTGCAGCTCTTTGCAAACACGTATTTCCACCCTTGAACCATTAAACATGAATTGTGGCACTTTGTGTACCTACGAAACAGGAGTTTTCCATGGCTGTTAGGAAAAAATCAGGAACAAAATGTTCGATGATGACATTGTTAAGACTAAATAACAAAAAAAAAAAATCAGCATTTTGCTATTTAGGTGAACCTGTGGAAGCCCTTGCAAATACAGCTTGGACCTGCACGATCTACAGAGAACACTTTGATCTAGTTGTGACTCTTTTTTAGATACAGATCTTAAATGTGTGAGAAAAACATGTGTAGACAAATCCTTATTTTTGCACAACACTGTGGTGTGTTACAAAGTGAACCGACATTAATGTCACATACACTTAATTATTGCTCCCAGTTGATGAAATCTTCTTTATCACCAGCAATCTTGACATAGTTATTTTCACAAAAAGAACATAAAGTGTGTTTAACTACTGTTTTCTATGAAGAAAGTCAATGAAAAAACAAGAAAGAGTTTTCCATGGAGGAGACCGCAATTAATATTTTTCCTCGCAAGTGGTTGCAGCAACACTGAGAGTAGAATGGTGCTTGCCTTTGCATGTATGTATAAACAAAATGTCTGCAATCCCAAAACAAAAAGGACTTCACACAGCTGCTTTAAAGATCTCTTTGGGAGCTACCTGTGCTGCATGTGCAAGTGGTTACAAGCATCTGCATTGCAACATCAGGAGATCTGTGGCTGCAGCCCAGGACACTATAGAGATGGCTCTGGTCCATGGCACTCAGAACCCTACTGGAGATCAGCCCCGGGCTGCAGGAGGTCCCCATCTTTGATTCAGGTCTAGACTTCTTACTCTCTTTAAGAAGCACTGACAGTTGTATTAATTTCCAATAGAATTACATGTTCACCTCATCTCTAGAAACTTCTTACGATTAACATCAGCGGAATGCATCTGAAGGAATTATTACCCTCCTCTGAGGCAGCATTGCTTCCTTCCTCTGTGGAGCTCATGGTCTGCTCCCCACTGTGAACTTCTCTGGGAAATCTGGGAATTAGCTCCAGACACCCTCAGCAGTTTTAGGAGCTCTCCCAACCTTTGCCAAGTGTCCAGCCCTGCACCAGAGGACCAGCACACATCTGACCACGTGTGCGAAGCCAGTAGATGCAACCATCTCTGGCAGCGCAGCCATCTCCTCACAGTCTACCGGTGTGGGGAAGGAGGTGTTCTGGTCTGAGCCCACGTCAGAGCTCTCAGCTTTATAAAGCGCCCCCCAGCACAATTCCTCTTCATTGGGTTTTGATTTGGCTTGGAGCGATGGGGGAATGAGGAAGGGTTTGTCTTGATTTTTGTTTCCTCAGCTGGGGACTTCCAGCCTGTCATTTTCTTCTGTGCATCTTAAGCCTCCAATCAGGGGCAATTATGATAGCACATTATGTAAATATTAAAGACAATAGCAGAGCTTTAATTAAAGCCAACTTTGTTTCTTTTTCCCCTCCCTCCCTCACTCCTCTCGATTTAAGTCAGGAACACAATAAACTTAATCAGCTGCCCCAAATTATGCATGCATCAGCCCGTGAGATTCAGCAAGACCAGGCTTCTCAAGGACAAAGAAATATACTGAGCTCCAGCATCTCACTTTGTTTTCCCCAGCCATCTTTTGTGGTGTGTCATGGGAAAAATTCTAATGAGCCTCTCCGTGCTGCTGGAGAAATTCCTTTCAGGCGTAAGCCAGTGGCTCTCTTTACTCTTTCTT
This sequence comes from Columba livia, assembly GCF_036013475.1. Classification (NCBI taxonomy): domain Eukaryota; kingdom Metazoa; phylum Chordata; class Aves; order Columbiformes; family Columbidae; genus Columba; species Columba livia. The sequence continues at coordinate 74,383,556 of NC_088604.1, forward strand.
TTCCAGATACGAATTTTTTGTTACCCTATCCTCTTGCAAAGGAAAGTCGTAGCAGAATAGACTGGACTGACACTGGCTGATCACAATCTGTGACAGTTCTGCTTTTCTGAACTTGATTTTCCTCCCTTCTCACACAACTTACAGCTTTTTGGCACTGCAGCACACTGATGGATACATGTTAGCTTGCATCTATAAAATAGTTTCACTACATCTGCTTTCATTGTGCATGGATTTGATTGTGCTTGTCACATAATATTTTTTTTTAAATGTGCTATGAAGCTGAGGATGTGATATGAAATCTTCTAGGGAAATTTCTGGCACAATGGAGTTGAAGAGGAATGTGCTAACCCTCCCTCCGTGTAACTCTTCCAGCTAACAAAACTGCTCAAATTAACAAAGCTCCAGGAGGGAGATACACACTGTCCTTCTGACTTATCTTTAGGAGGGGAGATTGCAGGCTGACCTTTTTTGCGGTGGATTTAAAGACAAAATTATTTTCATCTCCAGGTCTGTGTTCTTTATGCTGTGACCCGTGAGTCTCTGCTTTGTGCTCCCTGACATGCTTCAGATATGCCTGGTTCTGCAGCTCTAGACAAATGAATTATTTCCTGACACCCAGGCTAGGAATTGGGCTGCCTGCCCACACACGTGCACGGGGAGGAGGAGGAATAAGGGGGGGACAAGGAGGAATAAGGAGGGGACAAGGAGGAATAAGGAAGGGACAAGGAGGAATAAGGAGGGGACAAGAAGAGGGGGCTGTTGGTGGATGTGTCTGGGCTGCTGGACCTTCCTGGAAGGACAAGCTGGTGCTCTGGGATCTGTGCATACCTCTCTGAGCTGGGCCATCAGTTTGGGCATGGGCTGTGTGGTAGTGGCAGAAAGCTGCTTCAACCAAATGGTTGTGGGTGTTCTTGTTTGCTCATTGACAGAAGAGTAATTTTCTGCTCTTTGCATTAGGGGAAAAATCCTGAAAATGCAGCCTTCTGGAAATATTTGTGCTTATTTAGGTTAGCACAGCAGCCTTGATTTATGAAGTCAAACCAAAAATAGCAATTTCTCCTCGTTTCTGGCTGGTTTGCTCACCAGCATGCCACACATATTTTGACAATAGACAGGCTCAGTGTGTGCCCAGAGTGGTAAAGCACCAAGAGGAAATAAGGGAGTAATCTGAAGCATGACATCATCTTGTCTACCGAACCAGCCCCGATGCTTAATTTCTCCAGATCAAAGCCAGATATTTACATATCTAAATTGAAGCCATTTGCAGTGATAGAAATGAAATCTATACTGTTTAATGGTTTTCCTGAGATATTATCCACCATTTTTTAGAAAACAAATACCTTGGGTTTGGTTTGACCTTTGCATGCTGCTATGAGGAAGCTGTTCTTCTAGCACAGACTCTGCCCATGGACAAGGAAGGTGGGAATGTGCCTCCTCTAAGGTGCAGAGAACCATCCTGGACTAACAGACTGACCAGAGACGTTGTAGCATCTCCTTCTCTGGACACATTCAAGACCCACTTGGATGCATTCCTGTGCGATCTGCTCTGGGTGAACCTGCTTTAGCAGGTGGGTTGGACTAGGTGATCTTCAGAGGTCCCTTCCAACCCAAATCATTCTGTGACTCTGTGATTCAAGAACAAGACCCTCGCAAGGGACCACACCAAGCAGGGAGTCCGGCTCCGGAGCAGCTCAATGGAGAATGGAAAAAAAAAATCTTTTCCATCTGTGCAAATCAGCTTGTGCCCTCCAAAGTGAATTCAGAGGGGCTCCCCAGGCAAACCTGAGAATTTGTTATCCTACTCCTATTGTATTCTACTCAGGTTTTGTTTTCACTGCCAGGAAGGTGTTAAATTCCATGTAGATTAGCCCCCTTTAGTTTTCCAAGCTCAGTTAGGTGTCAGGTGTGTCCCACTAGCTTGGGACACAATGCTTACTTTGTTTACCTATTTAAGAAAAAAAACTACAGGTGTCTGGACCCTATAGGGGATTTAAGTCACATAGATGTGGCTTACTAATTAGTTCCTACTAACACTACTGGCTTTTAGCTGTGCCTTAAATCCCACTTTTCTGAGCCCATAAAATCTCTGTTCATTTGGATACATGTTTTCCTTCCTTTGCTATAATATACCACGGTACTATTTCACTTCTCAGCAGAAAATGCTAGCAAATGAGAACAAGCGGGGAAGGGAATTTTCAATCAGAATAGAGCCGAACTATTAAAATTATTGAGACTAAGATGATTTAAAACATATGGCAAGTAGGAAGTTTTGTATCAATTTATCTGGTAAGTGACTTTCTTCCTCTTAAGTCTAAAAGAAATAAGACTACAGCAACTACTAAGTCTTTTGACAATCTCATCTCCAGGTTTTAAGGATCTGCCATTCAGCATTTCCATTTAATCTTCTATTTCGGAGGAAAGGTACATTCTGGTCTGGCTGGCTCTCTTCTTTTTATGGAACAATTTTCAGGATTCAGTTGTAAAGAAGAGAAAGTCTTGCTCAAAAATAAAGTTGCAAATGTCATGCCTTTTAGATTTTGGCAATGCCTGCTTGCTGTTGTGTGATGTATTAAACTATTATTTGTTTGGGATTTTAATGCTCAGCTCTCACTAGCAGGACTAATGCAATAAAAACCCAAAGGATTTTACTTTGCTGTGATAAGCCCAAGTCTCCACTGAAGGAAATGAAATGCATTTCCTGAATCTCTGGACAAAAGTCACCACAACAGCTTTAGTGCAGTTTTGTTAAAGAGGCTGATTGAAATAAAGGAATGGAGAATTGTCCAGTGTACTGCTGCACAGCTAGAGGGTAAAAGTCTTCTACATGCTGCTAAATAGCCAGCCTGTTGAATAGATCTTCAGTGTCCCAGGTGATGCTAATACAATAGGAAGCAGCTGCCTCATAGGGACAACGCAATAGCACTGCAGGTGTGAAAGGAGACCAGTGGTCTGAACACATAGGGCTATAGAGAAGGAAAAAAAAAATGTTCTTTTATGGTGCATATGAAAGGAAGAAGGAGAATGAGCTGGTGTGTGACAGCTGAATCCCCCAAACCAGTTTAGAGGAAGGACAAAGAGAGTTTAGAAAAAAATCAAGGTAAATGCCAGGTCTGCCACACGTGGTGCTATGCTGAGGCTCACTGAAGAGCAAACGATGCCCAGGGTACAAGTCCAATAAGGTGTATATGTGGTTAATATTAGCTTTGATATGTGGTTTACAAAATGAGATAACAATCACAAAATACTGCAACTTGCAGAAAAGCCCTCCTGGGTTGAAGGAATAGAGTAGCATGAGGACTTTAAGAGATGCGTAAGAACATCATTACTGTGATCACAAGGCTAGCTGGTGAGGGAAGGAAGACAGAAAGGAGAAAGGAAAAGAGTTTGAGGCATTCAAGTAGTTCTCATTAGGCCCTAATGTCAAGCCATTATGAAACTAGGACAAGATGCTCATTTCTTCATCAAAGCACTTGCTGCAACACACTGGTGAGAAAAATGTGTAAAATTAGTGGTACTGTCAAGAAGATGAGGAATTGTTCTGCTTTTGCATTTTCATAAAGAAGAAAGCAGGAGACATATCATTAGGACCTCATCTGGTATAAGTCTTAGAGTACTTTTTCTGCTGGGAAAAAAAAAAAAAACAAAACACAAAAGCCATAGAAAAGGGCAAAGAAAGAAGAAAAGAATTCTGCTTCAGAAAGGAAAGAAGTGTGGGTTGGAAGCTACAGCAGATACTGGGTTCTCTGACTTCAAGACAATAGAAGAGATGATCTGGCTAGGAGCCAGGTAAGGCAACTTGAACAAAAGGCACGTATCCATTGAACCCACAGTTAGATTTTGCCAAAACTTCATCAAAATCTAACTGTCTCTGTAGAATATACTGATTTCAGAGAATCAGCAAATTTTAACATCTCCATTTTGCCCACCTCCCACATCTCTGGTTGTAGTTAGTAGGTTTTAAACCAAAATCTCTCCCTGAATTCTCTGATGCTACATCTCATCTCTTCACCTCTTGGGACTGCTAATGCAACTCCACCATCTTCATTCTAAGTTGACAGAATTTCAAATAGTATCATGTCACCAGCCACAGTGAAGAACAGCCTGAAGAGCTTTTTTCACCCTCCTTTTCAGGGAGCATGAACTTGGAGCTCTGGATCCAGCCTGCCTTAAGGGCTTTGTGGTCCTTTTGGACTGTTTATGTGTATGAATGAAGAAAATCCCCAGTGACCTGATGAAAAGTTTCAACTTCTTCCTGCTTTTGGGCTTCTCTGTCTCTGAGGTATAAATGTGAATTTTAATGGTCTGCCTCTGCTTGCAGATGGACCTAGGAAAAGAACCTAAGAACTGATGGCTTTCAGACTTGAAAGAGCATACCTGGATGACAGCATGTGGATATCAAGATTTCTGGGGGGAAGTAACATATTTGAGCACTCAAATATGTTCCTATTCTATATTTTGCAAATATAAACAATCTTTGTAAAGGTAAAGGTCTGAAATATACTTGTAGGAAACAAAGAATTGAGCATTGAGATTAGCTGTCTTGACATTTTGATACTGGGGAACTACAACAACAGGCCTGCAGGCCTCAGAGGGTGTTTTTCTATATCCGGAGAGTTTCATTGTTGGCTAAGCTTTTTAGGTTTCTGGTTCACACATACCATATATGTATGCTGAGTAACAAAGCTGAACAGTTGGCTCATCAATATTTACATCGGAGACCTTTATAAATAACCCATCAGGTTTCCACACACATATTTGCTAAAGTTACAGTTACGACATCCACCACAGGCCCCAAGAGCTTGCCTTTGGAAATTACTGATGGAGGCAAGTTTCTACACTACTTGGAAGAAAAAACCTTTATTGGCATTTATATCTATAAAATCTGCCTTCAGAATTACTCCGTTGTGTCACTGCTGTGCTGCATTGTTTTCCATTTTTGTTTGGCATTTTGGGACAAATGAAAATGAACTAGTCAATGAAAAGGCTCCCTGGGTTTTCATGTTGTCAGCAAAAATGAGAAAATTATCTTCTATTATCACAGAATATTCCAAACCAACACACGAATTGCTTATCATCATAAAGAATAAATAACACATGGAATTTATTTTGTGATTTTGCATAAGTTGATAAGGAGCTCTTATTTTCCAAATGATGTACAGGTGATTGTGATCTATTAATATCACACTCCTTTTTTTCTTAATGGGAATTGTTAATCCAAGGTTGCAATGCTTCCTCTGGAAGACAGGATGCAAAAGCCAGCGTGGGTATAAATCTGGAGTGGCTGGTTTGAAGGCAGTGGCATGGTGCTACTTACTTCTTGGAGTCTTGCCTTACTTCTTGGAGTCTTTTCAGTGACGCTGAGCTCAAACATGCATGTGTGGTGTAACATCTTTGCTGTCTTTCTGTTCTGGTGTTCAAACCCATGTGCTAATTCTTGATGACTGCAGTAGCACCTCCTGCTGTGTGCAAAGCTGATCAACCTTGCCTGCCCTTCCCGTTGACTTCTATTTACAGCCTGCTGAGGTACAAAAACACTTACTGTGGAAATGTGGTGGAGGGAGGGCAAGAAGGGAAGAGCTCCCTAAGAGTGACCCTGACCCCAGGGGACCCACCTGGCTAGACTCTCTGCTGATGGAGGGAAGATCTTTTTCTGAATACTCCTCTGAAAACCTAACTTCAGGCACCAAGAAGCATGCCCTGAGAGAGGCTGTTGGAAAGACTGTGCCTGGTGGAGTCAAAGCAACTTGAGGAGCTCTTAGCTCACTGAAACTTTGCATTGACTGTATCGCCAGATGGTTTTCATAAACATCAGAGCAAGAGGGGGTTTTAAAGAGGGATCAAAATTCTGTAGATGCTTTTAGGGAACTTCTCACAGGCAACAACTTGAAGAGGAAAGATAAATGCTCTCTCAGGATACCTGCTTCCTCCTCTTGTGTCCCTGTGGCTCACAGAACAGAGGCAAGTCACGTATGTGACATGTGAAGCTGAGGCCGCCTCAGCTGAGAAACACAGGTACAGTTTGGGAGAAAGAGGATAATTAAGCCTCCTGACAGGCAGGGTCCTCAGGAAGGGGTGAACTTCACTGCAATTATCTCAACAACATCTTTGATAACGTGAGAATAATGATAACTTTGACATTTGAAGGAGCTCCTCTGGCCCCTGGCAGCATTTCTGCTGACAGCAGAGCCATTTCTTAGAGCAGATATTATAAACAACAAACACAGTTAGTTTGTTCATTGCCATGTGTCTCAATGATGACTTATCCCTTCAGAGGAAAGGATCATACACTGCCAGTGTGCACCACGGCAAATAATACTCGGTATCACAGGCAAAAAATGAACTTTCAGCTGAAGTAGCTTTGATCACTGCTGATTGCTATGATGTTAAATGTTGCTTGCCCTAGATTGGGAGCAGCCAACCTTCCAGAACCTGACAGGAAAGAAAAGAAAATGTGTAAAGTCAGAATATCAAAGGTTTTATAAACTACTCAATTTAGCCCTTGGCAAGTATTTTAAGCATAATACAGATAAACTACGCAGCATCAAATATATCTGACTCATTATTTCACCAGTTTAATAAATGTCCAAACACGCCTTTTAGTACATTATATTTGCTTTTCTTGGTAGCATAGCTATGGCTTTTTATTAAAAAATAGTTATAACAATGATTATGAAATTTTGCATAGGATAAGGCAAGTTCTGATGTTAATGGCTGTATCTTTACCAGCAAATAAAACGGACCAGGGGTCATTCTCCAGTCCTGACAAGTGGGATGGCTTGCAGTCAGATAAGTAAACTATCTTCCTCCCAAAATGAAGTAACCTCATCAATAATGCCTATTGTAAAAAATCCCCAGCCCCAAAACACGCCCTGACACTGCCTGGGACAGCTGGCACAAGCCAAACCCATGCCAATAAGCACAGAAATAGTTAAACAAGACAGATGCCCAGGTGCCAGCAACAGGATACATGATCTGGATTATTTCAGTTTGCTGCTGCAGGTGTAGCCCCTGTGCTGTTTATGTCCTGTGGTCATTTTCCAGAGAGGAGGCTTGTGTTCTGCTATGCAAATATACAGATTTGCAAAATGGAACACCTTTTTGTGGTGGGCCCATGATAAATAAAAGGGCTCATGGGAAAGTTTTACTCACTTGGCTATCCATGGAAAAATAGAGTTGTCTCCTCTCTTGTCTTTGCCAACTGGTTTCCAGTCCCTGCAGAGGGCCAGGCACCATCCCTCAGCTGGCTGGCAGGTCTCTGCACAGCAAGGTAACTGGCAGTCCCTGCTTCTACTCCTCTGCCTCACAGAGCCTATTTGCAGCCTTTGAGAGGTGTAGCAGCTCCCTGGTGCTTCACTTGCTCCTTTCCCCTTCCAAGGCTTCCCCAGCTGCCAAGCGGTGGGTGCTGTGTGCCAGCAGTGCACAGAGGGGTGAGGTGCTGCTGCCCTCACAGCCTAGTCACCCCACCAGCTGGTCCCAGTATGGACTAGTGGGCTGGACAGGCAGACAGAGAGAAGGATGTGTGATCTACCAAAGAACTCCAGGCAGCTTGGGAGATATATTTTTGCCAGGAAATGTTATAGCCTGGTTCACATCTGCTCTTTGAATGCCATATAATGTGAAGTGGGGTCTGAAAAGCCAAAAAGCAGCAAGCTCTCTGCCTGTGGAGGACTTTCTCTAGGTGCCTTTATCTAACTCAACTATTGCCTCCATTCAAATTACTTTTTTCATGTTTTATAGAAACTGCCTATTAAAGTCTAAGGACCAGCTCAGGGATCTTCTTGTAGATTTCTTAGGCCCAATTCATGTCAGGCTTCAGCAGGCTTGGCTGTTCACTCCAGTCATGCCCACTGCAGGGGGCGAGACCCCTTGGCAGGTGTGTCTGGAGAGCATTGCAGCTGAAGCCGTCCAAGCACCTCCCATCCAAAGGCGTCCAGGAGGCCAAAGGATGAGTTTCACAACTTCTGAAAAACAAACTGGTTTTATAGAAGCTGCAGTCCAACTGCATAGCTTAGAGCCACTGACAAGGATGTGATTTAGGGGCTGTTTAAGCAGGTACCATGTAGGTTCTCTGCCAGTTTGAATCTCTATAATGGGTTGGGGAGAAAAGCCACTTCTGCTTTCAATCAAGTTAATGAACTCTCATACTGTGCTGGCTGGAGCAGACGAGGGGATATAGATATAGACTTGCACTTGTCTTCTCTGTGTGCTGTACAAATATTGCAGCACATTGTAGGAGAAACATGCAACTCTGAGAGCAATGTACAGGATTTGTCATTTAATTTCTCTTCAAAGGTCTATTAATAGTAAACCAAACATCATTGTAACATAAATGGAGTGTGGGTGCCAGCTCTCTCTTTATAGCATAGCATATGCATGTCTTCAGTCAGCTTAATTACTGCAATAGTAGCACTGAAGCATGAAAGGAAGCCTCCACCAGCATTTTGAGGGTGGAAAATCCTGTAGAACTTTGATTTTTGCTGAGCTATTGGGAGTTCTCAGAAGACTTAAATCAGTGTCAGTTGTCCACTGACACTTGATTGTTTAATAGAAAAAGGAAGCCTGGCAAAGAATCAGGAAAGTTAGATATTCCAGTTAAAGAGCTTAGGCCTGACTGTGGCTTTTTTCTTTCTTTTCCAAGAAATAAAAGATCATACCCTTGTCAGATGACATCAAAGCATGTTACTCGAGGCTGATTAGAAGATTGTTGTGAGAAACCCTGGCTAAATTGCAGGACAAAGTCTTGCATGGACTCCTGCTAGGTTTCTCCCTAACTTGCTGACACCTTTTCCTTCTGTATTGAACCACTGCTCCACACAGCCATTGAAAATACCTTTGCCACATGAAGGGGTGAAAGCCTGGTGTGTGGAGAAATGGGAAAACAGAGGAGGGAGAAAAAGTTATTTTGATGAAATGCTGTATTTCAGGTTTTCTTCACTTTCATAGGCTGTTGATGGCCAAAAATAGCCGTGGCTTTTGATCACTTCTCCTTTTTACACTAACTGAAGATGTAATGTTGTAAGGTCTTAAGCTTCTCTGAAGAATGACCTCTTCAGTGTTGGGCCTTCAAATCATGCTCAGCACTGTTTAACTACTTTTAAAACTAGATGCTTTCTTTCAGTTAAAGGAGTCTGGAAATGATGGTGGTCTCTTCTTGTATCAGGAATAGTGTGGCCAGCAGGACTAGAGAAATGATTGTGCCACTGTACTCGGCACTGGTGAGGCTGCACCTTGAATCCTGTGTTCAGTTTTGGTCCCCTCATCCTAAGAAGGACATTGAGGTGCTGGAGAAAGTGCAGATGAGGGTGACAAAGCTGGTGAGGGGCCTGGAGCACAAGTCTGACTGAGGAGCAGCTGAGGGAACTGGGGCTGTTTAGCCTGGAGAAAGGGAGGCTGAGGGGAGACCTTATCGCTGTCTACAACTACCTGAAAGGAGGTTGTAGCATGGAGAGTGTTGATCTCTACTCCCAATTAGAAAGTGATAGGACAAGAGGAAATGGCCTCAACTTGAACCAGAGGGGGTTTAGATTGGATATCAGGAAAAAATCATTCACAGGGAGGGTTGTGAAACATTGGAACAGGCTGCCCAGGGAAGTGGTGGAGTCACCATCCCTGGAAGCGTTTAAAAGGCATTTAGATTAGGTTCTTAGGGACATGGTTTAGTGCTAGAGTTGGGTTATGGTTGGACTCGATGATCTTGAGGGTCTTTTCCAACTGAAATGATTCTATGATTCTTTAAGACATTTATTTTTGTTGTACTTGAATCTTAATCAAGGAGTTATGTTTAAGCTATTAAACCTTCAGCTATTCCTTTCCTTTGAAAACAATTGTGGTAGCATCCTGACTGCTTTTTAATAGCTCTATTTTAATGATAAACTCTTGAAATGACAGTGGCAGGAAGCAAGGAAATATGATCTAATATCATGACAATGCTATTATCTTGGAAAGCTTGCAAACCTACATTTCTCCATCCACCAACTGTATTTACTCTATGAGAGCAAATACAACGCATATACTATGTGAGAGTGTGTGTATTGCAGGGGGAGGCAGGAGGAGAGAGAGAGTCTGTGTAAAACTGCATGTAAGACCAGCTTAGAAAATCACTTTGGATAAAATTTTCAAAATATTTTTTTCTTTCTTTTTCCAATGCAGGAAGGCATACAGCAACTACTTGCAACTTTCACTTAGACGCTGACACTTTCACCTCTCTAGATTGAATTGGAAATGAGCTTTGTGAGTGGGTTCTTGTGTAGGTAAGAGTAATGCCACTTGCTTTAGACACTGAAATTACAAATGTGAGAATTGCAGGTTAAAATGTATGCCTCTGACTCCTGAAAAACCTGCAAGAGGATGTCTTTCCTCTCTGCACTTTAGGCTAAGGAAGAGGATGCCTATTGGTGAGACTGATGATCATTCCTTTCTTGAGCAGCCATCGGTGGGGACAAAATCACAAATTCCTGCCTGTGTCCTTCTCCACCTTGCTGAGTGAAGTTGCATACACAGCACTCATATAACATACACCACCCTGCATTACACAACCCTGCATTATTGAACAAAACAAGATATATCCATTTAACACTGTATCTTACAACTGGAAATCACTTGTCTTTGGGGATGCTAAATAGATTCTGGCACTGCAGGAAGGCTAGAAGCTGTAGAAGGAAAACCAGGTGTGATACAACTGGAGAGGGTGAGCTGTTGGTGAGAGGGAATGGTCAAAGCTAAAGAAGGGAGTGGTTCAGTGGTTACATAGAAAAATAAAAGGGAAAAAAATTTTGACTGGAATAAAATGTTGGTTGTCATTTCTGGGATGCTTTAGTGTATTTTCACAGTATACTTCACAGTATTTTTATTTCTAAATTCACATCAGCATCACCAGAGATACTACTAGCTGTTGAGGCTTGTGGAGGCATCAAAAGGAGACAATAATAGAAAACACTTTTCCCTAGCCATTTTTGATAGAGAAAAGGAAGAGGACAGATGACTAAGGGTAAATATAGAAGGTAGAAAAAGAGAAACCACATGCACTGGGGATGGGAACAGAATGGACTTCCAAAAAGATCTGACCTACACTTAGAGACTATCTCAGAGTGATGAGGAGGCTAGAGCAGGAAACAGCATGAAGATGCATGATTGTTCTGGTCTGAGCCTTGTTTACTACATTTTCGTCTAAAGTTCAGTGAATTTGTGTGTGTGTGTGTGTGTGTTATATGTTTCCACTTAATACGTGGGCTTTGAAGAGGTAATTAAAAATGGTCTCCCTGTCTCATAGATCTCAACTGCTCCATTCTGAACATCCGTTCCTTGTGGATATGCAGCACAACAGTTTGCCTGGCCACCTGGAGAGCAAATCCACTCAAAGAAGAACCTGGGGATAAAAGTTTTCAGCCAGGTGCATTTCCCAATCTCTCAGTGGCTGAGCTGGCTTCTGACAGTTCAGAGCACTCATCATTGTGCATGTAATATCATGTTTATACACCATGGTTATACACCACACACCCAGCAAGGCAGGGAAACCTGGTGATGAGGACAAATCTGCTGCTGGGGTGGTACCTGCAGCAGGAGTGGTGAGCAGACAGCTGGAAGTGGCCTTGTCTTGAACTGTTGTGCCAAGATCTGCCATGGGATGTTATAAGGAACCCTGATATATAGTGTGCTGTATAAGATGCAACTAAAGAAACATTAAAAATGGCAGAGTGACAAGTGGGAAAATGTTAGCAAGGATTCACATTCACATGATTTTTTTAGTAACTCCTTTATTCTTTGAGATTTACTCTAAAAGCTGTGTTTTTCCTCTCTTCACTGGCGATAGTGTTACTTTTATTTGGTATTACAAATGATATATTTTTAGTCTCCAGATGAAGCGGAATACAGTCCTTTTACCTAGTATAAGTATGGTTTTCTCTTTGCTAGGTGGATTGTTATTTTATTTTAATTCAGCTAATATTATATATATATATTTCACCAGATTTTGTTCTCCTTCAAAACTTGTGGGACTGAGATTGGTTTGTTATTCACATATAATATAAGCTGACAGGAGCCATAATACAGGAGTATGATTACACAGAATAATTCATATTTTTTTTCTTCTAGGCAAACAGATGCAGTTGGGAAGTATGTCTGTTTGCAAGGATGGCTGTCTTTGTTCAGTCCATAGCAAGCCTCAAACATGAGAGAGTTTCAGGGTGTAGAGAGTTCAGGCAGCTGCTCTGGTCATTTTCAGACTACAGATGTACAGCAGAAAAGTCCTTTTTATCCCTGCTCAATATAATAAGAATAATATGTTGTTAGAGGGGAGAGCCACATGCTAGAAACAGGAAAATATTACTTAGAAGAATGAACAAAGGAAAGGGATGCTGGTATTAAACCCTGGTTTTGTGTTCTCCTTTTTTTTTTTCTCACTCTGAAACCAAGAATAAAAATATCTGTGTTCTTAGAAAGGATTTGAGACATCAATTATTTTATAAAGCTTATTCAAAATGAGTATAGTAAAAACAAAACAAAAACAAGCAAAAAACCAAACCAACCAACCAACCAAAAAACCCTACAAATGCAAGCCAAGAACCAGAAAAAGAAATTTAACTTATCAGATAGAAAAATGGCCAGATTCAGTGTGACTGAAACTAGATATTAGAACAGGTTAAATGATGCTCGTCATTTTATGAAAAATGGGGGAAGAGAGAGACTTTTAAAATGAAGTCTCAGTACTTATTTCCCTGTTCTCAACATGTTTCTGCTTTCTATTTTGAAATGGCACTTTGTGCTGAAGTTTACCTAATCTTAATTTTTCTAAGAGGTGAAAACAACTAATTAAATATTTTCCTTTCCTTTCCTTTCCTTTCCTTTCCTTTCCTTTCCTTTCCTTTCCTTTCCTTTCCTTTCCTTTCCTTTCCTTTCCTTTCCTTTCCTTTCCTTTCCTTTCCTTTCCTTTCCTTTCCTTTCCTTTCCTTTCCTTTCCTTTCCTTTCCTTTCCTTTCCTTTCCTTTCCTTTCCTTTCCTTTCCTTTCCTTTCCTTTCCTTTCCTTTCCTTTCCTTTCCCTTCCCCTTCCCCTTCCCCTTCCCCTTCCCCTTCCCCTTCCCCTTCCCCTTCCCCTTCCCCTTCCCCTTCCCTTGCGGCTGTGTACTCAGGATCCTTCCACCCTTCCTCAAAGCTCCTCTTACAACAGCAGAAAAAAAGACTGTTTAGGCACATGGAAAATCCTTCCAGTGGTGAGAATTAACAGTATGAGCACTGGGGAAATGCTGGAACTTGCTGGTTACATTCAGTACAAGGGCACTGTCTACAGAAATTAAGTATGGATTTCCCATATCAGTGTTGTGGGTGCATTTTTTCACAATCTAACTTGCAACCTCTCTAGTGGCTTGGTAATTATTTTTGTCTACTCAGTGACTCCATCTCCTCATCGCTGCCAAATAAAAACCAAAAAGTGGCTGAACAGGAATGATGAGTTTTCCATCTAGGCTCTGTCACTTCAGAATCTCATAGTTATTGCTGAAGAGGAAATTTGCAGAGCACTTTTCAAATGTTCTTATTGGGCATACTTCACTTTTCTTTTAAATGGTATCTCTGCAAATTTCTTTTAGCTAGGCTGAGACTTGTGTGAGGCACTTGAAGCTGAAGTATCCCTGTGCATTTAGAAGGACTCTGACGTAGGTCCACTCGGGTTTTTCAGAGGTTATAGCAACCCAGAATATTCTTCTTTTTTCTCCAAAATATGTGCTGATGCCATGCCTCCTTTACAGCATTTGGGACTGGGGAAGAAGATGCAGTCATTTGGTTGCATTTCCCCAGCTAGCAAATACTGTGAAGCACTACAAACACTTGGAAACACTTCTCAAGGGAGAAAGAGAGATGGGAGGGAGGGAAAGAGTGAGCAGGAGGAAGGTTAAGCTCCCTGGACAGGGTCAAAGACACTCTGCTGTTGAACAGTCCTTACCACTGCCACGGATTGCCCTCCTCTCAGGGTGCAACACCCACACATGATCTGTGGATCTTCTTGGTTTCCCTCTTTGGAGGTGTTGGCATAGGAGGAAAGAGTCCCTTAAGAAAACTGTCTATATGGCACTAATAAAGACAGACCACTGAAAAGTCATGACATGAGATAGCAATGGAGGTTTCGTATCAGGAAGGCCTACATGTCAGCTGTATTATGGGGCTTATCCCAGTCACTGGTGCTTATTCATATAATTAACTTCTGTAGTTCCAAGAAGATGACAGCAAGAAAACAGCATATAGTGAAGCCTCAGCTAGCAAATTAAGTGAATGCTCAGTGAACTACTTAGCAATGAACACTATGGCCCCTCACTGGGAGCAAAATATGGGTGGAACAGGCAGGAGCTGGGCACATTATAATTTCTGGCTTTAGGTTAATTGCATTGCTGATACTCTGCAAACTGCTGATAGAGTAGGAGGAGGTTCTTGCTGGACTCTGCCCTTGTTGATGCCAGAGGGCAAAGTCTGGTTCCCACCTCTTTAAAAGCCTTGCTGAGTGAAGGAGATCACTGACAAATGATTGGGAAAATATGCAGGAAAGTCTTCTAAGTGCATAATGGGGGGGAAGATCAAATGAATGGTGGAGATAGTACTGGGAGTTAAGCAGGATGTTTAAAAGTGTGGGTGAAAGGGGAGGAAAGAAATAGTTGCTTTGCAGGGGAGCATCCTTCAGATACACAGGCACTACTGTGGGGCTCAGCTGTAGCACCACCTTCACCAAGCTGCCCTAGGATTATGATGGTTCCTACTTTGCCAGGTTTATCCTTGCACACAGCATGAGGCAGCTGCCTACAGTGGCTGCCAAGCATAAGCTACAGGAGGTGGATGCCACAGCTATGAATTAGGTAAGGCATTTCTAAGGTAGCTAATGAGAATGTGGTACCTTATTCCTTCATCAAGGGAACTCAGTCTTCTCTCTGAAAATCAGCCTTCAGGTATTTGCAGAGTAGTCAAGCCTCTACAGAGCAACACATGATCTAAAGAGAGTTTATTACCCCATCTTGTCAGTCACCCAGAGAATCACAAGGCAGCTTTTCTTTCCCTTCTGCTTAGCCATGGATTGGCATCATTTTATTTCAGCTAACACTGCCTGATTTTGTTACCATGCCAAGTAACTGAAATATGAATACCTCTGGGGCAGTGAAGAGAATAAGAAAAGTTCCTATCATGGAAAGTATGATGATCAGTTAAATTATACAGTCATAGAAACTTGGATTTGGACCCTTTAGTTCCCAAGTCCCATTGGTCTCCACGAGTTGGACCAGAGTATAAATCCCACTGTTTTCAACAGTAGCCTGACCCAGAAACCCTCTGCTGCCAGTTTGCAGATGGTAATGAGATTTCACTGCAACAAGCTAGGGTGGGAAAAATTATTGTGGGCAATCCATCTGCCAGAGCTGAAGAGCATCTGTGAAGACCATGGTGAGAAAGGCACACATGACTTGCAGATTTCAGATGGAGCAAGAAGTGCCACTCGGCTGTCTGTGACCATACATGTGAAGCACAAGGCAGAGCCAAATGCTCCGAGGAGCATGGTGGTTCCATGGCAGCCTAAACCACGCATACCAAGGCAAAGGGGGAAACAAGTGACTCAAGCTCCTGGGAAATTTTGAGGGATTTGGGCTTTGACTAAAACCAAGTGCCAAGCTGCCTTGAACTTTGGACTCTTCAGATTCCAGCCTGGATCTGAGCTGAGCAGCTCAAGCCCTTTTCTAACAGAGAGATCTATTTTGCACACCATATACAATTGTGTTCATCTGATTTAGTGTCTAATAATACACTTCTCCTTCAAAGTATCTTTTTATGGAGTTAGTTTTATGGGCTGACATATATGGAAATCATGTCATAAAATACACACATAGAAATGTCCCATAGGGTATTAAAGTTTTTTTCTACAGGCAATTTAATGATGTCAAGGATTAGATCTGTCTCCAGCTCTGCCAAACACAGAAGTGAAACCTGTTTACAGTCAGGAGAAGAGTGTTTTGGCACATAAGTCTTACAGAGATCACCTGAGACCAGATCTAAAGTGGCAGGTGATAGCCCCATGGGTGAAAACAGTGTATCCTCTCTCGCTTCTTAAAAAGCAGAATTAATTACCTGCTTTAAAACACACACATACACGCATACACACAAACAATGCATCCTTTGTGAGCAAGAAAATAATCAATTTGAGCTGTCAGATGACAAAGTGATCCTTTTGCATTCCTTTTCAGTTTTAAATCATAGGTTGTGTTTAAAGCAAATTCCCATGTTCTCCTCTATCTGAAAGTAACTCTTTGAAAGGTAGAAATTAAGAAGGCTGGTGCTATTTATCTAACTAATAGTCATGCTATTAATCCAGCTGGTGCTATTAATCCAACTAATTTGATAGAGTACAATAGGCTCGTAGTTTTAGAAGGAGAAGAGAAAGACTAGAAAAGAGGTGAGATCCACACTAGATAATGTCCTGACGAAATATACAGCTGGGCATTGAATAACACTTTTTTTTATTTTTTCTTTTGTTTGAACATGGGAGAAAATTGTGTCATGGAAGAACTGTAGATACCGTGACATCTTGCATGTAAGAAATTGAACCCAAATGAGATCAAAATATTATTGCGTCCATATAGTAGGTCCTGGATATCCTTTATTCATCACCTTGAAGTGCAATTTATAACAGTACAAAATTAGTATAAAGTACTACTGGGTATTTTTCACCAGCCTCAAAAGAAGACAGCAAGCACTGCAGAGTAAGGCCTGGGAATATTAAGTAGCTTGTCACACAGCAGTCACTAATACACTGGGAACAGAATTTGCAATGGTAAATACCATGTTTTAGCTACTAGAAGTGTTTCTTTAACTTCTTCCCATTATGAGGAAGGTGGGGAGAGCAGAAAGGGAGGGAGAGGACTGGTTTCCAGAGCAGGGGGGTGTGTGTGTAAGTGCCTGTGGAGCCTGGTGAGGCTGGAGGAGATCTGGCCTTCTGAGATGCAGAGGCAATAAAACCAGGTTTATTAATTTGTCAGGGCCAAGAAAGGTCATGGAAGAATCCCATGTTCACATCATCTTTGTAGGAATTTTAGATAGTTCAGATGCAGAGATCTTGCTTAGGCCATGTGCAAGGGAGCACTTTAACTCAGAAAGCTGAATCCTACTGTCTGAATTTTGATTAATTTGTGGGCTTAATCTGCTTTTGTTGTTCACACTCTTCCTCTTGAAAACTATTGCCCATGTATACATGTTGAAACAGAGCACTTATTTGATTGTGATGATTGTCCTCTCCAACAACCATTTATTGAGTCACCTTGAATTAAAGAATTGGAAAAAAGCTGGCTGTGAGGCTACAGGAGTAAATACTGCATTGCACATTAAAGTGAAAAGTAATTTGAACAAAAAAATCCCACCCTCAGCCTTTGCTGACTGGTACTTGGGAACAAGAGTTTGTTTCTATACAGTGCAGCTGGTGTTTGACATGTCATATGGAAGGTCAGCACGCACTTTCAGTTAATGTACAGGTGCTATATTTTCCTTTTCTTGACCTTGCCTGGGTTTTAAATCTGGTTTAATCCCTCCCTCAAGAGAGTAGTATAGCAGCAATAATCACTTAATTTATATCCACCCACAAGTGACCACAGGGGAAGAACACAAGAAAAACATTTATTGCTTTCATTGGGAAATAGGAGAAGATATTATGTCAGACAGAAAAGAGAGGGAGAGAAAGAGAAATATGTATATTACACATATTTTTTTCCATATCGTGGTTGGTATATTCTCCAGACAATTATTTCAACAGCCAAGGGTATTTGGGTATGTATGACTGATTGGGGAAAACAGAGACTTTGCAAACTTCACTGTACAGAAGAAAAAAGGTTTTTCTCACATTTCTGAAGCCCAATATTTGGCATTTGAAATGTAACTTGCATGCAGTTTGCACCAACTTCAGTCAGAAGTAGCAAAGTTTCACCTGACAAATCTCTTGTAGCAAAAGTCAGAGCCCTAAACTTTCAGCCATTTCCTTTGCATCTCTTTGCTCCAATCTGCAAAGCCTCTAAAGGGCATTTTCTGAAAACATATTTTTTCCTCTGAAAACCTTTGTCAGAATGAAATTTTCCAGGTAGCTCTAAAAGTAAAGACAATGTTTACCAGTATATTGCATTGCTCATCTAATGGATTTCTATGTAAGTGGAAAGATATTCTAAAATACTGGGCATTTATTTTTTTAGAGGTGAAGTGCTTTAGATACCACTTGCTGTGTTTCCTGACTGTTGGTTTCTTTTTCCTTTTTCTAATTTTTCCTTAGTAATAGCTGCTTTACAAAAAAGTTACTTGAATGTATTTTTTTTTCTATCAGACTCTTGCTTTTTCATCACTAATTTGGAAAGCAACTACAGCCTAAAAAGCAATCATTCACAGTGATGGTGGGACATATAGAGAATTTAAAAATGTGCCTTTAGTAGAGATTTTTACATTAAAAAAAAAAACAAAAAACAAAAAACCACCAAAAAAACCCACCAAACAACACCGAAGCAAAGAGCCTCTTACCTTTTCAAGTTTCACAACAAATGTGTCCTTGGCAAATTCATGAAGGGTAGCTACAAAAGCAAAAGTTACCTTAGCATAGTAAGAACTAAGCTGCTAGAAACAAGAGATGCAGGCACTGCACTGCAGACACTTGCAAGGGCAAGGGGGCAAATGGTGTTTGGGAGAAGCTCTTTCCATGGGCAAGTTGTCCCCAAGCCCCCCATGGAGTCAAGACCTTAAAAAGAAGAGGAAAGGCACATGGGAAGATGTGCTGGCCCAATAACAGCATCTGGGGCAAAAGCCTGATCACTGTTCCCTGCCAGGGCAGCCTTTTGGAGCTGCACTAGTGGGAAATGGGGCTGGCTGGACCAGAGAGCCACCACAAGGTCTCATGTGTGAATATGAGGTTTCATGAAGATACCCCTTGCCTGCAGATAATTTCCTAAAGAGACATCATGCTTGGGAAGACCTATTTCATGCAGCATCACGTTGAGTGATTGTTCCACAAATAGTGATGTGGGACATGGAATGAAGAGGAGCAGAAAGGAAGAAGGACAAACTGTCTTCAGCTCCACTCACTTAGATGAAAGCTGGCGGGGAGACATCTTGGGTAATCCTCCTCTATGGGGTCAGGAACAGGACTGTCCTCCAGACCTTTCTACCAGGCAAACGAGCTAGATTATCCTTCTCCACCTCCATATATTTTGTTTTATTTTGAGACTTACCAGGGAGCAGATGAAAGTCACAGACCACAAGAAGGGTACCAGAGATTTCTCTGTCCAGCCTCTTTGCTTTCTGTCTCTCAAATGTTGCACATTCCTATTTTATTTTAGAATAAGGTTCACAGAGTTGGCTCAAGACGGCAATCAGCTAGCAGAGCACAGCATGAAAACTATCCCAAAGGGCCTCCAAGGGCCAATGTTGCATCCAGGAAAGTGCCAAAAATCCTTGGAACAATGGCCACGAGCAGCTGCAGTGGATTTCTGCCACCTCAACTTTTCTCTGTAGATGAAAAGAAGCTGAAAAGGGAGTAACTATTACTGTGACCTTGCTTATGGCTTGAATGTCATGGAATCCTAATTTTTATTTAAGAAGGGCCAATTTCCCTGAGATTTTAATTGGAAGAGACTATGATGCAATGGAGCAGAAATTAACCCACCAAATGCATAATTCATCTCATTTCCAAAGGTTTTTATTTCTGGTCCCTTGGGTCTAAACACACCCCAGTCTGTGACTGAGATAAGAAATACCTGATTTCTCTTGTCTCTCATCAAATTAGACTAGCACAGCCAGTACTTAAGAGGACTGCCATTCCCTAGAAAACTCCATGTGTGGTCCCTGTTTCAGCTCAGCAGAGAATTCAGATAGTCTCACACAAAACCACATAAGGTTATATCTTAGTCCCAGGCTCTTATCTCCTTATTTTCTTAAGGCAGAATTGCCCATCCATACATGCCCCCCACCACCTAGGAGAAAATTATTTATTGCTCCCAGAATGGAGTAGAAACTTCATCTTTCTTCCCAAGCTATGTCATACAACTGCTTTCTCCGAGGGTGTCTTTCCAAGAATACCTTTCTAAGGCTGCCACCTTTTTTTGTGGGCCTGTTATCTGCATGAAAAGGTGCGCTACTGTGTGGGGTGAGACTCTTTCCTTGCCTCTGCCTTGCTGTGACATGAGCAAAATAGCAGGCCTGTCCAAGAGGGCAAGAGTCAGCTAAGGGCTCTCCCCGCTTCAGTCCTCAGTGTGTTTATTTACCTCACTAGCTTTGTTTTCTTCCAGTTTTTAAAATATCATATTTATAAAGTGTTTTTATCCAAGCCTGATGATGCCATCTCTTTCCTTGATCCAGAGCTGAACTTACTGGGCTGATACCTCCTTCCTTAGCATGGGGGCTGAGATGCTGGAGCAGGCTGGCCTTGCTCCTACAGTGCCACAGTGTTTTTTGTATGTCTTTGGCGGCTCATGTAATCTGTTTGTGCCTGCTCTCCACCTACAGAATGGCAGGAATAATCCTTGACTCATAGGTAGGATAAACTACCCTGTACTTTTAAGGCCATGGGGACAAAAACTTTGCTTGTAACACTCCAGCTGTAGCACCACAGTACCTGAAATCCCTGATACTGCAGGATGTGAAGGGCAGAAGAGTGGCTGCAAAACACTTGGCTCTTGGCATTCAGTGCAGAGGTTCCTCCTGACATCCTGGGGGTCCTAATGGTGAGAGGAAAAACTTTCTGGGAGAATTTTGGATAACAGGAACATTTTGACAGGTCAGCGTTTCAGGTTGTGGGTGAAATACCTCAGGCATAATCACTCTGCCCATTGCATCAGGATTTCTGCTGCTATGTGAGGCTGGAGTCCATGGGTGTGGAGAGCACATCTGGGTTTTCCAAAGGAAGATTTGATCCTATGTACTGAACTGCAGCTTGCTCTTGTTTTCCTAAGCTTAGTTTGAAATATAGACTTGAATCTCTAAAGCTGAAAAAGGAGTTAAGCTGAAAAAGAAGTCAAACCTTGCTGTGCACAATCAGCCCAGCCTAGGTCATCTCTAATTATTTTCTTCCTGGAGTCACTCTCTCGCTGATTCTTCCCAGCTCTTCATTCATCTATGTCGATCAGTCAATTAGATGCTCAGTGGAGCTATCCACCATTCATTTGCCTTCATGCTCCCATACGCGGTGCTCCTGCTTGTAAAAACTGCTAACCAGTCCAAGCTGATGTTCAAGACAGCCAGTGACAATGTCCTCACTGGTGATTGATGACGGGTGTTTCTGTACACACTAATGAATGCACATATTTGGCCAGATGCATTTTATCACATCAGGCTTTACACTGCTTCCTCTGGGATAAATTTTATAGATGCAGCATCTAAAAAGACTCAGGTACCGAAGGGTAGATTTATACACCCTGTAGTTTTACAAATATGGCATGCAATCAGTGGTCAGTGGAGTTCCAAATAGCCTGTTTAAAGGATTTGGCCTTCTAACTGCAGAAATATAAGTCCTGAAGAGCGCAGAAATGAAATATATAACATGCTAAGAATTTAAAATGGAAAAAAATATGTATTTTATAGTTGGTTGCACATTCCCATAAATTTAATTGAGCTCTTCATTCAAAAGAGGTGTGTAGATATAATCAAAGCTTGTAGGTTGTAGTTTTAATTCATTTCATATCCATTGCATTATGTGGTGTAATTTTTACAGTGATCACAGATAGCTCACTATTAACTTAAATCACTAGTGTAATTTCATCTTTTGCAGTTATTCCTGGCTTTCTCAAATGTCTTCTTTTGTCAGTCTCTAAATAATAGAAATTTCTTAAGCTTGACCTATTTGCTATCTAGAAACTACAGATTCTGAGGTAGATTACCACTTAAGCCACGGCCACCTAAATTACATGGTAGTATAATAAATTACCAGCTTTAGTAGCCTTTGTAATGTCAGGTTAATGAAAAGTTAGACTTTCTGGAATTAAACCAGCCAAGTTCTGGTCTGCTTTTCCTGTATGCGGGAGCTGAAGTACATGGGAGGTAAATTTCTGAAACCGATAACAAGATTTAGTTCAAAACCTGAATAATCATTGACTAATCCAGGAGAAGCATAGCAGGCTATTGATGGTTGAAGGCATGATTTACTTCTGTGCTAGTATAATGTTCTGTCTTTAATGGATTCATTTCTAATTTATACTGTTGTAACCAAGAAGAAAGTCTATTTCAAAGGCAGAAGGGAAGTTTATTGTGAGAAATAACAAATGAGGTTTTCAAAATTATTTAAGCAAATAATTAAGCCACAACTTCAAAACAGAAATATTCGCCACACTGTGTTTTCTAGGACTTTCCTCTGATATTATTTTAAAGGTCTCAGAAAGCCTTTGCCTGTTCCCATGAGCAACCACTGTGCCATCTTAAAGATGACACTGTCTGCAAGATAGCCCAGTTGCTGCTTTTAAATGTTCCCTCTCCCAATCTGATCACATCTGGAGATGCTGTGGAAAAGGGGTGATGCCTCAGCTGTTGTCCACAGTTCCCAGGAGGGATGTGGTGGCTGTGGGCCGTCCTGGGTGTTACAGCCCCAGGTTGTCTGGCTGCAGCATCCCAACACCCTGCTCTTACAGCTATCCAGCTGGTTCTGCTGACTCTGGTTGGCTTTGGAGGGGAAAAGACATTTGGGACACCCTAGCCAGAAGAGCAAAAGTGGCTTGGAAAGACAAGTCAGACCCCTGGAAAGCCAGGAAGAAAAAGAATCCATTGCTAAAGTTCTCAAAAGCAAATGGTGGTGCCTGAACTGGCCACGCATGGGAACACCTGCAGCAGGTTTTTGCCTGGGCTGAGCCAGAGCTGAGTGCCCCAGCATCTGGGAGCAGACATCGTAAACTGTTTTTCACAGAAACAAGATGTCCCCTGTTCTCTGACTGACGGCTTCTTGTGTTTCTGAGAGCCAACATCTCCCAGTTAGTTTCTACATCCTATTTAACCTTTACTTTGAGAAAGAAACGTGACTCTCGGGTGCCCATCCATGAGAGTTTCCTGCCTCTGACAGGTGTGATGGAGTGACAGCATTAGTCCTTCAACTAACGTTTTGCCAGAAGACTGGAGCTAATATATGTTTCAAGTAAAACATGTCTTATAACCTCTAGAATAGATGGTATTTAACTGAGGTGTTTTCAGGATTTTGCACAAAATTCTGCTCTCCTTTACTCATCTCTTCTGCTCCTCTGATATTAATGGTGCTCCTACAGCAACTTAAAAAGTCTACCTTTCATCTGCCTATTGCTGTTTTATCAGTATTCAGTGCAGGCAAACCCTCACTTGCTGTTTGAGTTAAGAACCTGTTGAGGCATCTTCATTTGTGTGGCATGAACCTTTGTGAGGAGTTTTGCCCTTCATTAATTATTGCTATTGGATCTCCCCAAGTGCCAGAGTCTAGGGAAAGAGGAAGGAGACTCCCTACAGGAGCTACCCACAGTTTATGTGCCTTTAAGAGATGTGTCCATCCTGTAGAGTTTTAATGGCTGTAGCTTTTCTTTCTATAGATCTCCATACCCAGACAGAGCTCTTCGAACAATGCAGAAGTCCTTGGTCATATTCAGTCTATTTCTACAGACATACATAGGATAAGATATCCTCAGCTAAAAGTATCCAAGAGCTTCAGACAGTCCAACCACTTCTTCCACACAGATGTGCTTTTCATCCCACTCCTGAAATCCCTCCTTTGTCAGGGTTCGAAATTCTGCTCCTGTAAGAGCCAATTAAGCACTTTTCTGCTGACTTCAGTAGGGCCAGATCTCTGCCCAGATGTTCCTCCTTTGCTTTAACATCTTCCTGCACTCCTGGTCTCCTAGTACCACTTTGTTCCACTCCCTGTCACACACTTAGTTCCTTTTTTCTCCTCAGTTGACAAACAACTATTTCTGGCAAGCAGAGGAAGTGGCAGAGGATGCTCACTAACATCCTTGCCAGATGATGTTTCTGTACAAGTGGGTCAGTGTCGTGACTAGCGGCATCATTCTAGGGGATACTGTGCCCTCATTCATGACAACAATCAGGCTCTCAAAATCCCTCACATAAAATTGCTGGAAAGAGCATCCTGTTATCTTTTTTGACTGTGTTAGCTGGTACAGGCTACTCTGCCTCATGCACTCTGTGCACTGGGATGCAGCTATGTGAAGATTTCAATTTAGTTCTTCAATTGCTTTTTCTGCTGGGTCTGATATAATTGCTGTCAGGATGCATAGCTGGGACTTCAAGTGGTAATAGGAAGACCTAGACAATTCTTTTGAGCTTTAAAATCTCCTTAGGACAGCTTCTTCCCCTTCCAGAAAATTTGCTAAGCTTCTAAAGCTTGTAAAAATAATTGGTCAATGTGAGCAAGAACTTAGACTATAACACTAATGTGCTAAAATTCAATCACTGCGCACACCATGGTATCACTTCAATAGATACAGTTCAGCAAGCATTAGATTTACAGCCTTGTTTCTGCCAGCTCGGTCTTCAGAGTCAAATTCTTCGGCAGTCCTCAGAACTTTCCTGGATTATTCTCAGACAGATAGATGTCATCTGCCTCCCCTTCCAATCTTAATAGCATCCCACATGTGGTCCCCTTCTCTGGCTGTCTTAGCTTCCTTTGGTACTGGGATCACAGCCGTTCTTTTTATTTTCCCTGAAAGTTTTGGCTTGACCACAGCTTGGCAGACAGAGAGGAATAAAAAATTTTCACAGAATTGTTCTAAAAATTGGTTGGTGGACTTTCAGATGACTTAACCTAATAGTTAATTCAAGCCCAAGCATTGCAGAGGTGGGAGAGGATTTTTAGGACTGACAACTGTTGATTAACAAGTTGCACCGGTGCTGCTTCTCAAAAGATAAGGGATGACAGGGCTGGCTGTTAGTCAGTATGTTGGATTCATTGATGTCTCCAAACTGGTGATCCAGACACTGTCTGTTGACTCTGGTTCAGTCTCTGTTCCCTGTTTTAGCAGGACTGAAGTATATCATAAGGCAAACTACGGAGCAGGTAGGACTCAGATTACTGTTGTCATTCGCAGTTTGTTTCTCTTTTCTGGGTTGGTATTGCAAGCTAATCTATTTATTTTGGTACAAAGAGCAATTATAGAGATACTGCAAGCTCCTAGTTGGACCACTTCAGTGTTTCCTTGGGACCAGCTATAACCATTTCAGGTAATTTGAGTATGTAATGGGTGTAATTAAATACACGACTCTTAGCAGCTAATTTTTATACCAGGCAGATCTTTGAACTGTGCCAATTTAGGAAGCACAATATGTGTTGAATGTCTGGCAGGAGTTAGCAATAAATCTCCAAGGAAACCCCCTGGACACATAGCGCATAAAATTCTCAGTCTGGTCACGAACTATTGACATGCTCAAAGGTACGACACTGATGCAATGACCTTGAGTTGAGACCCCATGTGATGAAATCAGGAATGTACAATTTAAAAGGAAGATAACAATTTCCAATATGTAAGCATGGAAAGATGCCTTAAAGAGTGATTAATGTGGCATCCCATTAGCTTTAAGTACTACAGAACATCTGGCATATTTCCCCCTTGACTGCAAATTTCTGAGCACTGGTGTTATGTCATCTTACAGTATGCATTTTTGCCCTGCCTCTGTAAATCATCTCAGCAATTGTTGTTCATATGAAAGTAATTATATAAATGTACTTGATTAAAATAGCTTGCATCTAGTATGGGTTTCTAATATGGGCATTTCCCTTCCAAAAATAGCTCACAGGAACTGATGCATTAGGTTTGTGCCATATGATGGAGGTTAGACTTCCTTGGCACTGCTAAGCCAGTACATATCAGCACACCTTGGGCCCAAATGCTGTACCTGTGGTCAACCCACCGGGATCCTCTCACATAGGTACCTGGGCAAAATTTTGTTCATGGAGGCAGCCAACTTACTAAAATTTTAACAGAATTCTGGAAGCTGGTTTTACTTGTTCAAGTTTCACTAAATTGTATTACCTTTGGAGGTTTCATCTTCTCAAAAGTCAATCAGAGAATGATAAAGACCAGACTGCACGGCACGGTGACCTTAGGCTCTCTCTACTGTTACCACGTCTTGAGTGCTTTAACACTGAGCAGATTGGGTCCAAGTATAAGAGGATAAAGTCAGAGTGATTAGGGATTTGTCCCATGACTTCAGCACTGTTGGATCCTCTTGAATGCCTTAAAAGCCCTCATGAATTATGGACATAGCTGTGCATGCCAACACTCACTTTTGAAATGTTAATTTTTTCCACATCTCGCAGTTGATTAAACAAAACAAAATAACCTTCCACCTTGAGGAAGGTAGCAACATGAATTAGGCTCTTTATGACTTTCCTCAACTTTCGTCCTTTTAGTGTGGAGCAGAACTGTACCTTGTTGCAGCCACAAAGTGGGGAAGGGTGGTTCCCCAACCTCACAGTCCTTTTCTGACCACACTCAGCATCCAGCCTTGGGTGTTGCTCTATGGTTATTTGCCCTCAAGCATTACAGAATAAACTCCTTGAAAATACTCACTACTTAAAGTGTGACGCTCTTTCTTTCCCTACCAGTGTTTTGAAGAGTAAAAGAAGGAAATGCCTTTATACAGGGCTGATCACACATAGCTCTTAAACACCCACTCTCCTTTCTTCAGCATCAGCTGTTTTGCCATGGCAGGCTGACCTGACTTCAATTGGGTGCTAGACAAATCTCAGCATGTGAGAGTTTAAATTCAAGAAACTCGCCCAAGGGAATGTGAGGTAGGAGGAGGAGGAGAGGAGGTGAGCATATCAAACCTAGGATATGTTACTGCCACTCCCTCAAGGCTGCACGCACTAAAGCAGGAGTGACAGGAGGCAGGAGTGAGGGGAAAGGCGAGGGGCTTCTTCTCTCCACAGGCACTTGAGTAACTAGTGCTCTGTTGTATTCACAGAGTGACAATGGTTGTGGCATTGATTGAGCAGAAAACAGCGCACGCTGTATATTTTTGCGGGATTTCTTCTTGGAGTGCGAGAAGCTGGCTCTGACCATTTTGTGTCAAGTGTGCTTCTAAATAGAAACTGCTCGTGAGTGCCTGAGTTGCAGGTTGTTCTCTCACACATGGTATGATTTCCCCCCAAAAGTCCAAATGCTTTGCTCTCCTCAAGGTTTCAGGAACTCAGACACAAAGCAAAACTTAGGCCAAAGAGTAGGTGCCCACCCCAAAGAGACACTTGCTCCCCTTGGCTATGTGGTGCAACAAGAAAGGGTTGGAAATATATCACATACAAACATAGACCATCTGGGGCCTCTGTTCCCTGCCCTGCCTGGGCTTACTCTG
This sequence comes from Columba livia, assembly GCF_036013475.1. Lineage (NCBI taxonomy): Eukaryota > Metazoa > Chordata > Aves > Columbiformes > Columbidae > Columba > Columba livia. The sequence continues at coordinate 74,410,857 of NC_088604.1, forward strand.
CATCTCATCTGCTCATTGGAAAAGGGGGGAGAATGGTACTGTTCTACTGTTCTAACTCCCAGTCGTGCTTTAAGACTGTATGCATTTCAAACCTGTGTCATTCTCTGGGTACCAGTTAAGTACCGTTAATGTACAACCAGACAGAGCAACTCATGTTTTCTTTCTTTTTATTTTTCTTTTTTTTTTTTTTCCTGCAGCTGCAGTCAATGGAAATATCCTGATTTATGTTATCTGTGTATTGTATCACTTTAAACAAGAGATGCAACCTTTGATATCCCTCAAATTCAAGTAAGCCCTATAAAAGTATTTTTTCCCACTGAACAGATTCTTTGCTACAGAGAAGGAAGAGTCCTCCAGGTCTTGAGAGGGGTTTTCTTATTCTATAAGTAATTTATACAAATCAAGGTTACTAACAATGATGTAATTAAGCTCTGGTGAGTTAGGAGAGATAAAGGTTGAGACGAATTACATGTTTGGAATCTTCAATTAACCTTCTGATCCCTGGGTTGTCCAGAACAGGTCACCTACACCAAACCAAAATGCACCACCAGCATCCTGAAAAGTCATCAGAAATCCTACTAATAGGATACAAGCTAAATAGTAGGGAGCAAACATCATAAGAGGTTTGGTTTGGATAAGCATGCACACATTTGGCTGCTTATCTGAAATGTATCCAAATACTGTAACCTAGAAACTTTGTAAGAATGGGTTCGTAAGGCGACTTGCACTAGCATTTTGGTTTGGTTGTTCAAAAAGGGAAAAATTATTCCACATGAGGAAAAGGGGTAGAATTTTTTACAATCACCTCAAATTTGACCTACATACAGGTTTTTTTTTTAAAAAATAACTTCTTTAGATGACACAGTGTGCTGTAACAAAGTTGGTTAAGACATGGATTTTCACTGACTCTGCACCACATTTGGTGCACGCAGACCTCTTCTATTAAAACACATTTTCAAGGCTGCAAAGTCCTGCACTTGTATTTCAGCTCAATCTCATTCAGAGGACAGATTTTTATGGTGATCCGTGACTCCTCAATGCCACACAGCCCGCTTTGCGCTCCCCCTGCCTCAGCCCCTGCACGCCACGGATGCTGATCACATAGGAAGAAGCCATGCAACATGTCACCTCCTCGGTGTCTGGTCCCACACCTTACTTACTGGAAAGAATCACAGGAAGGCTTCATGAGCCTTCCTGTGGACTTCACAATCGGGCAGTTACTTGCTTCACAGATGTTTAGAAATACGCTCTCACAGTAAGTCTTAGGAGTGAAAAGCAATTTAGCCCCTTCCTACACTTGAGAAATGTGAGGCAAAAAGTGATGAAGGTGTAAGTACATTTCCCATGGACTACAATTGCAGCTTTATGTGTTCTGCACTTCTGGCAGTCAGACTGAAGGGTTTTTAGGCAGGAATCAGAAAATTGAGAGTAAACAATCCCTAATCCTGTCAGAGTAGGGCTTTTGGGGCATGAAGAAGCATGTCTACTCCATTTTTCCCTGTGAAAAATGCAGATTTGAAACAGCAATATTTTTTTGCATAGAGTTTGTTGGGCTGATTATTTTGAATGTGAAAATAACTTTATTGCTATTTTTATTATAAGGCCATTTTCTATTTCAACTTGAAAATTTCCTTTAAATTTATTAAAAAACATTAAATAAATATTTAACTTAAAAAAAAAAATATAATTAGAGATAATTAGTCACTATGGCTATTGACAATGATGTGTAAGAAGTCTGGTTGAAGGGACTAGCTTAGCATTGCACCAAGCTCCCGGACTTGGAGGTGCTGGAATTTCTCCATAGCAGCCCTCAGCTGCCTTTAGCTTGTACTTCTCCCAGTCACTTGCCTCACTGGGAACAGCTTTTCCAGCTTTCTCTGCCAATGAGGACATTCAGCCAGGGCAATGAGCATGCTGCTGGCTCACCCAGGTTCCTGCTCATCTGGATCAGGGTGGATGAATCCCCCTGAAATTCACTGTGGTCTCTTGCTGGCCCTCACCCTAGGCTTTGGTCCCCTGAAAACCAAAGCAGATGAGATGTATGGGAGTGTGCAGAGCAGAATCTTACCAAGATCCTGCACTAGGTTGTGTCTGACATGTGCTCCAAAAGCACACCCATATCCCCTCATTCAGGTAAACATCTGCTGCTCCCAATATAATACAAAAAGGGACAAATTACCTCATCCTCCAGGCCATATACTGTGTGAGTTCAGTGAGGAGGGGTGCCCGGTCCCCACTCCTCTGCCAATATGCTGATTATGGCATTTGCCTAAGCAGAGGCTCTGCTTGCACAAAACTGGGCTTTTAAACTTTGAAATCAGTTCAGGAGGGTTGGGCAGATCTTTGTTACTCTCTACAGCAGAGGGCATGTTGTTTGCAAGACTCTGTCTCAGTATCAGTATTTCACAAAGCGAATGATGAGACTAGGAAATAAATATGGGAGAGAAAGGGAAAGTTGCCAAGATGAGGCATTTTCTTGAGAAGTTGAAGGCTAACTTTATACATTTCATAGCACTCTGTCCCTTTGTTCGCAGAAAAGAAAACTTCCAGGAGAAGGATCATTACTCTTCTTTTGGCAAAACTTCCTCCTTCCCAGAATGTTCCCTCTGCAGAGGCCCTATCTTTGTTAAAATAGGTGAAGTATGTTGTCACTTACTGCAGGAGGTTAATATTTGAAAACAATACCAAACAGACTTTGTTCCCAGAAATCAGTGCTGTTGGCAACATGCATGCTCATTCAAGGCAGCTGCAAAACAAACCCCGTTCTTGGTAGCTGTTGTTACTATGAGAATGCAAAAGCCACTTATCCACCACAGACAGGAGCTGGTATGGCAAGATTTATGCTGAAAACCAGCATGTACTCACTGTGGCAGCATTAGCAGCACTGCCTGCACAGGCTGTTCCTAAATATAGTCTTTTTCAGGATGAGCTCTGATTCATTGCATGAACGTAAAGCTGCACGGATAATAATCAAAACATATCAAATCAAAACATCATTTTTTTTTCTTGAAAGATGCTACATGTTTTACTGATTCATAGAGAGGAGTTTTCTAAGTCGGGAAGCTCTGCAGCACGGTGAAGGTGTGATGAGCTCCAGCTGCTCACTGAGCTGTGTCGCAGCGTAACCACAAGGAAAACACGGCACATCCAGCCCTGGTGTCACTTTGTTGACTGATTGGCAACACTCCTGGGATGAACTTGCCCCAGTGAATTTTACAGACTCTTGATTGTGAGTCAGAATAGGAGTGGATGTGGAGGGGTCCCCAGGCTTGAAAGCATTATCGTCCTGGAAACCATGATAGCACGACATGATATTGTCCTTCTGTGCAATACCCAAGTACTGTATCTTAAACAGAAGGATCAGCAATATAAAGTATGTTTGTTCCATATGCAAGTAACTGAATATTGTCTTTTTTTTATGTATATATGGAGGATATAATGTATGGCAATACAGCATGCTATTATGCAAGGTGATTTACACTTAGGAAATGCTGTAAATATGTTTTCTCTTTCCTGTATGATTTGCATTGGGTCATTTCACTGCAAGCAACTGAACAGATCTGCAAGCTGAGCAGGCAGGGGTGAGGGAAGCAGAAGAGCGAACATACATTAATAATGATGGTAATGCCTCCATTAATGTCTGTCACTGCCAATCTCTTGCTCCCTGCAATCACCGAACATTGGATGGGATGAGTGACAGCCCGGTGCCACGCAGCGAGCAGCCGGAAGCCTTCTTTTGAAAAGCAGTGAGACAAACCTGGTATGCCTGAAGTGAATTAATGGCAAATTGGTGTCCGCCAAGCAATATTGAAGCAGCAGCCAGAACAGCTGTTGCTGATGTTCTCCTGTTTGAATCCTTTCTATCATCCTGCCCTTGCCAACCAGAGGCAGCCAATGCATCCTGCACATGCAGAAAAACTGATTGCTTTTTCTTGGCTGGCTTATTTGTGACAGGCTTTTTGTCTTGAGGCATCACCTTGCTTTTTTGAAGTTTGCTTTGATTAAGATGGTAGTTGTCTTTAATATCAGCCTTCCTCCCTATTACACTCTCTTTTGTCTCCTCAATTCAAGGTATAGTAAAAGCTCTATGTAAGCCTTTGCCACAACAGAGTTTGGGTTTGCCTCCTTTCCATTTCATGCCACCAAAGCAATACTGAAATGCAACATGGAAAGCGGGGCTTAGTGGAGTCACGCCAAACATTGCTGCTCCTCATCCCATGGCAAGACACGGCTTGGGGGAGGATACAGGTGTCTAATCTCAGCAGTGGAGCTACACTTCATGATGCATAGAAATTTTTTTTTCTTTTTTTTTTTTTTTAAAAAAAAAGAGCAGATTTAAAGGTTTAATGAGTGACGTGGGGACAATGTTTTATCAGGAGAGGAGAGGCAAGGGGCAGCTCCAGCCATCCACCCACATGTTCCTTCATGCTTTCTTTATTCAGGGTATTGTGTGGTTGTGTCAAAATTGTTTTCATGAGGTCAGTGTGTTCACTGGACTGAAAAATATTGCCTTCCTCACAATTTTCCTCAAAAGAGCAGGACTAGTGCTTTTCTCTCACACAGTAGTTTTGTAAACCCAAAACTACTCCACGGAAGGTAACTGAGCTCTATGGATATAGGGAAATAGGCTAAAGTAGCTCAGCATTGATGATCACATCATCCTAGAAACTGATTCAGGAGCAAGGCTGGCTACAAAAATCTAATCGCTAAAGTGCAATGGATGTGATGATGTACAACAAACATGAAAATATCAGTGGTTTAATGTACAATAGCCATTTTGGTAGCAGAACACAGACTTTTGCATCCCACTGAAACCTCAGCTGACATATAGGAGGCTTCATGACAGGGATTAGGGGAAATTTTATGGAGTTGAAAGTGGATTTTAGCTCCCTGTAAAGCAGCATCCTGATTTTGGAGGCTAGCCTAATTGTCTAGGGCTCCACATGTTTATGCAGTGACATAATTTCATACCGTATCTCTTGCAGTGATGTTAATAACACAAAAACTTTTCTAGTAGATTTGTGATTATTGTGTGCCTTATGATGCTCCTAGAGAGCCCAAGGCTGAGTGAGGGTACCAGTGTCTTAGACAATATGGATATGTGTAGTACCTGACTATCCTTGCTCTCAGAATCTTTATATCTGAAATGACAGTGTATCTTCAGTTTAGATTTCATGACAGTGTATTGATATATTACTTTTCATCTCAAAGCCTCTATAAGCACTTCTTATTACACAGCATAGTCACAGTGCAGGGTAGAAGAGTACAAGAGCTAAATATTTACCATGCGATACAACAGTGAAGAGATTTTAGCTCAATACAGATGAGTAAATGTTTTACTTAGGGCGGGTGCTAAGGGAGGATGAATGTCCATACAATCCAAACAAAAGCAGAGTGGTTAATGTCTTGCCTGAAAGATTTATGGGTAATAAACTACACAGTTTCTGGCTTAATCCTACAAATATGGACATGATCCTGCTGAGATATGAACATTAGCTGCTGCAGTCATGCACTTGCTTGGCCAGCATAGCCGAGGAGCATCCCATTCACCCATTTCCCCTGGTCTCTGCCCAACTACATTACTTCCATGTTAGCACTGCTGAAGTTAAACAACTCTCAGCATTACCAGTCCAAATCCCTGCTCAGTGGTTTACGTAACTGTGCTTGCAAAAATTGGCTTAAAATGCTTCATAAGCTGAACCTTTCAAGGTCTAATACAGAGCTCAGTGGTAGTGTTCTGTATTACAGCAAAACAGCTCTCCTCGCAATAGAAGCCATCAGGGTTTTGTTGTTCTTATTTCCCGTGTCTTGAAAACTGGAATGAAAAAGCCCCAAACAATCATTGCAGGTGCCACACACAACTGGTATGAAATAGCAGCACTGCTGACACCAATGGCATCATTTTATCTGTTGAGAAGAAAGTATGGGCAGTAAGCTAAAATGCATTTGAGCTGAGTGAATAGTTGTTTTGTTAGTAGCAATGCTGCCCTTGGAATCTCCAGTATTTGTTACATGGGTCTTCAGCAGAAGATGTGGTTTTCCTTTCATGTTCTGATTCTCCCAGTGTGGAGAAGGGAAAATAATCTGGATTCAGTGTTTCTTTGGAATATTTCTGGATGGCAAATAGGTAGAGTTTAGGATCACAACTCTTATGGAGCTGCTGTGAGGCATTCTACTCCAGGTCTTAAGTGCCTGATGTTTGACAAATGTGAGGAAATGTGGCCATGTGCATGGCGATTTCCAGAACCCCTGCCCCCTTCTGTCTCCTGCCCATCTTCTCTGCTGATCACAGAGGTTTTCCATACCAGAAATGCTGATGTTGTTAATCTCATTCAGGAACATATTAAATAGTTATAAAAGGTCCATGAATTTGCAAGTGCAAAGGACATGTATGGTGAGAAGCCATCACTAACATGGCATTTAGGATGTCCGCATATGGATTATATTCTGGAAAATATATGGAAATTTCTATGGGGTCAGCAGACAGAAGTGAGGACATATTAAAAGCAATGCTGTCCCTCTCCTCACCCTGCCACCTTGAGCAGGTGCGTGTGTACACTGTATTCCTCTGAACATTCCTTTAAAGAATCAGAACATTTTATATAAACAACAAAATAACTCTGTGGGGGTGAGCACAAGTTACATTCCAGGCCAGAAACTGACCTTGAGCATGAAACCCCCATGTCATGGTCAGAAAGGCTCCCTGTTTGCTTGACTCACAGTCTCCATATGGAAATAAGGAGTCTGAATTTGAATAATTTTGCAGCCTATGAGGAACTCTGCATTCTCAGATATTCATAGCATCTCACTCTCTGTTCACTTGTTTTGTCTTCTCTGTATATGCAATCAAGGTCCATCATGAATGGAAAAAAAAGTCAACATGTCAGATTTCTCATGCTAATTTTTAGTGTAACAATTTAATGTATTGCCCCTTAAGTGTTTAATTTCCTTATTAACCATCAACACTAAGTAGTGCTCCATGTGACTTAGCAAAGGACACCTGGTTTTCAAAGAGTTTAAAGAGTTAGTGATGGGGGTAGAATGAACAAGGGGGAAAAGCTTGAAAGATAAGTAGTTTCACGTAGTTTAAATGTCATTTTCATGCTTTTGTGCCTTCCCTTGATACTTTGGGCATATTCTGTTGTGACTGAAGTGTGGTTTTGAGTGACCTGGAATATCTCTGATGGACTTCTGACAGACTAAACCATCAGAAGGGGGTGGAAGTTCTGGTTTCTGTGTGCAGAGCTGCCAGAACTACCAAAGCAGCAGGCTCATTTCCCAGTCATCCTGCATAAGGGTCAAGATGGTTGAGAAGGAGGTTCAACAACTAATGACATGGCTGGGAGGAGGAACAGGAGGAGAAGGGTGTGCTAATCTTGATCTGACAGTGCAGGGCAGATAACCCCACTTCTTTTCGTCTCTAGTCTTTCCTTTTCTCTCTGTCTTGTCACCTACTGATGATCTTTCAGTTCCTTTTCTTGATCTTATTGCTGCAACAACATTTAGACACAATTCCTGATTCCTATCTGCTTGTTTGCCATGTGGATCAGCTCTTTGTTCAGGGCCTGTGCAAGTGTGTGACCCCAGGACTGCACTTACAACACTGAAAGTTTGGAAACATGATAGTGATCATGTATGATTTGGGCTCCAGCTGGCATAATTTCTCTCTTCCAACAGGAGACCAGGTCATACAATGCTCGAAGCGCATCTGGGTGAGAAACGGTATGCATCTCCAACAAGAAATCTTGAAAATCTGCATTTTTCTCCTGCTACGTGTCATACCAAAGTTCAGCATTTCTGAGAAGAGACAGCCTCTGTCCTTGACATCCCCAAGTCTCAGGCATCCATCTGGGATTGTGGGGCTCCAGGTCCATAGGCCCTATGTGTTTCATATAGGTTGTGCTGCTTACAATTAAAATTTGCTTAGGGGGTCTATCCTAAACCAGGTGCTATGCTACTGGATACTCTGGCTGAGATTGCCCTGACTTCCTTTCCTGATGAAAATGTCGGAAACAGTGAATTCCTGCAGCAATGAGAACTGAGGTCAGTGAGCTATCCAAGTATAAAAAACACTTCATCAAAAAAAAAGTCCTGAAAACAAAAAGCATCACATTCTTTAAAGTAGGTGCATATTAAAAGATTCTAAATGCTGATATTGCAGGTACTATTTTCCCTCAAAAAGCTCCATGTGAGCAGATGAGCTTGGCTCTGCTTTTACAGTGATGTAATTCAAGTAAAATATCCTATTGTACCAGCAGACACTGGAGTTAGAAGATCCCATTTTCTTCATCAGATCTGGGCCAGATGGGCCAGAGTAATATCCATTCTACATGTGGCAAACATTCTGCCTGCAAAAGGTGGGCCTGTGTACTCCTCTAACCCAGTCTGCCCTCTGTATACTGCCAGCTCAGTCCTAATCTCAGCCCACATGCCTGCATTTCCAGCTCTTTACAAAACCTTCAGCTAAGCCTTTCCTCCTTTGAAGGAGTAATTAGTTCCCAATAGGGAGGAAGTCCATCCTGCAATACATTGTTGTTTTTTCTCGTTTTTTTAGCAGGTACAGCTGTTTTTCAGTCTGATTGAAATGCTGTAAATGGCCCTTCACTCAAGTCAGAGAACTTCCTCAGCAGGAGGTAAGGCAGCCAGTGCTTGACTGTTTGCTTTATAAAGACCCTTTAAATACTTTTGCCTGACTCTGCTTAATTGTTTTGGAGTCCTTGGCAATTGTCTTTGTTGCTATGAAATTTGCAATTACTGTTGACCCAGCAGCTTCCGAGTTAGCCTCACTGCCCAGCACCAAGGAAAGCCAGCAGACTGGTGAGAGGAGCTCCAGGAACACTTCTACTGCAAGAGCAGCCCATTATGGATTTCAGTCGAGCAGTCAGAGTTTGGTCTGCTTTGCTATTTTTCTTTTAGACAGCTGGCTTGGATTCAAACCATAGAGAGCATGAGCAAAAATCACCAGCATTTGAGGGCTTCTCAGTGACCTGTGAGGTTGTACGATCTTGCCCCACTGCTGATAAATAAATATCCTTGTTTTCAAAACTGCTGCTATGTTTTCTACCTTTTGTTGATAAACTCACCAGAAAGACCAATACTGAACAGATGTGAAGACCAAACTGACTTCAGTGGATCATGGTGGCTGAATGCTGGCACAGTGCTAGGGTCTTTCTCATGCACTTTTGTTGTTGGAACTGTATCCTTGGTGAGTGGAAGACTGCCAAATTCCTCTCCCATGACACTTGAATTCATGTCAGTTTTTTCGTGTTTAATGTGCAGTACAGAGATGAAGGCACAGCTTTCTTTTAACTGTTCTCCATCAAAGACCAAAATGCAAAGAGAGGGGTTCATGCTCAGACCTGCAGATCTGTCCCTATGTGGGGAAGGACCCTTCCCACAGAAACCAGTCAAGAGGGAATGAGTAGGAACAGAAAGCAAGATACCCTCCTGGCTGCTGCACAGACACAGCCATTAGACGGACCTGTTCATACCTCCTTTTCAATTCATTTTTTAATTAAGATTTAATAGGTATTGTCAGGTATAAGAAAAAATCCAGATGCTTTGGGTGTTTGTCAAGGACCCTGGAGAAATTTCTGGTCCTGTCTCAGTTACGAAAAGAGAAAAGCATGCCTTACACTGCGTAAGCAACGAGTGTGCCTCCCAGGACAGGTATTTAAAAGGGTTTTGACTTGGTGCTCAGGCTCATGATGGAGTTGTGGCATTTCCAGAAATTTCTATACACTGGCCTGTTTGTATGCCCTTTGCATGCTCCAAATGGGAGCCAGAGCAATTTAACTTGAATGTCTCTCTCTGCAATTACTGTAGCTCAGTTGATGCTGCAACTTGATAAGTTATGTCTCAGCCTTCAAGAGTGGTAAAACTGCATCCAACACTTATATAATCCCCTCTGAGGAGTTTATGGTGTAGCAAAAATACCTAGGTATTACAGGGACCTTCAAGGTAGAGTTTTATGCAGAGAGGTGGGTGAGGCATCAGGGCAGAATTCCCCTTTGATGTATCATGAGCAGTGGCAGAGGCCAAGAGGCATTCAGGGATAAATAGGCACTATGCATGATGGAGCTGGCTTTTTGTGTGTCCCAGGTAGGCAGGACACCTGGAAATGATTTTAAATCAAATGAATTATAGGAGAAGATTAAAAACTCAATTGTTATTGGTCTGTTGCCACCAGGAATGACTTGGGAAGGATACATAAAAGGATGCTTTTTCACTCTGTAAAGCAAAGTGTATCTATAAAGTATTATATCCTGTTATGATCTAGTTGATGCTCTTGCCTCTAAAAGTTGGTAATGCAGCCAATGAAATTATAGACTTCAACACTGTTTAGCACTTAGCTTATGCTGAGACATCCAACTTACTGATTAGACACTCCACACTATACTTTGTTAATTATCTTTCATTTCTCTTCCTCTGCATTGCAAGCCAACAGCTGAGGGATTATAGGAGCTAGGACAGTGCACAGTTTTATTACCTATTATCGTTAGTTGTGTTACACTTCCTGAAATTATCTTTCCTTCCTTTATACGTGAAAACCATTCACCAAATGGAATTACAAACTGAAGCAATAAAGGGCTATAGCTGAGACATTTAGGCCCCAGCTTTTATTTTTAAGGGCTTTTACAAAGCCTGAAGTAGCTACTAGTAACTTTACAGGCAGTCTCAGTGCCACAATGGTAAAAGCATCATTAATTGGACTTTGTGACTTGTTGATACCAACAAGATAATTCTCTAGACCCCCTTGTGTACTGTATTTCCATGCATGAAGCCTGCATGCAGCTAACGATGGCAACTCATGACTGGAGCTCCGGATTGCAGAGCACAGTGGGATTTGAGTAAATATAAGGCCTGTGCTGTCATTTATGAAAGACAACTGAGGGAAGGAGGAGGGAAAGAGGCTGCTGCCTAAGCAAACATACCATATACACGCCCGGTGCCTCTGGATTCACAGCCTGTGCAGGTCACACTTTTGTCTACTCCATCTCCCCCTTGGAAGGACCCCATGGTCCTCGAAATGCTCCTGCACAATGGCTGCGACTCTCTTTGGAGCAAAGGGCTATGAATAGGAGTCTCACGTTTTATTTCTGTGTGACAGTCCCTGCTGGGCAAGCACTTTATGTTCGGTGGGGTTATCCATAGGAAACCTTTGGGAAAGAGGATGAGAGAGCGGTGTTTCTTTTATCCCCAGAACTAGCACAATCAGAGCAGCAGCGATGCACAACTTCCCTTGCAGTGACTTTGTGATTCAGCCACCTTAAGGTATGAGAGGGCAGATGTGGCTCCCCACCGCTCACTCAGCAGCTCCATGAAAAGCCTGCTGGAGTTTACCAGGAAAAGGCAATGTTTGCCAAGATTTTTCAGACTTTTCAAAGAAGCAATTTCTTCTGCAGGGCTGTTCTAAGTTGCCCAGAGAGACCTATCTAAAGCTCTTGATACCTGCTCCCCACCAGGAATTATGCAAGATGGTGGTGGCAAGGTTTGTGCACCAGACTCTGTTCAGGAGAAGCTTGGCTATTGGCTTATTTTGCTCACATCCCTGCTACATGTAATCAATACCAGAAAAAGCCAAGACTGACCCTGTTGAAAGAGACCAACAACCCCAGGCCAGTCCTGCTCATGCTGAAGTTGATACAGCCACCATGAACAGAACTGGAAGAAGAAACTAGTCTGGACACTGATATTTTACATTATTTTGCCACAGCAGGCAACCTTCATGTAAAAAAAAACCAAACCATACTAATGGAATTGTAAATCTGAGTGGAAAATGGGAAGGAGTTCTTCTCTAGACATTGGAAACTGTAAAACACATCTCTTTTTGCAGGCTGGTGATGTCAAAGAAATGCTCTGTGACCTGGGGACTAAATAAAATGTCACCAGGCTTCCAAATTCAGTGAGGCAAGCCAGTAAAATCTGAATGTTTTCTGAAAGCATCTCTTCATGTAATTGAATGCATTTTCTTCAAACTCTTTTCATGGCAAATCAGCATTGGCATATAAACCAGCTAGCACATTAATAAATCAAAAAAGCTTACCAGATTTTTGTCTGTATATATAAATTCACCTTGTCTGATAAGATTAGATGAGTGAGGAGTAAATCTTCTAAAAAATGAAGTGCTGAAATAGATTATTTTTTAAATTACTCATTGTATAGCCTGATTTTAAAAATTACCCTTTTTATACTCTTACTCCATTAGAAAATGTGAAGGGGTCAAATTTGAATTGCTCCATTCGTTTTACTGGCATTAGCTGGCATGATTTACAATGTGGATTCAAGTTCATATATTTCTAATACAACATTTTAACATTAAAATTTCAAATTATACCTATAATCATATTCAAATCTTCGGAATGTTTTCTGGTGAAACACGAATGCATTACATAAGTTGAATTCCTGAAGCCATAATACTAAGCATCATAAATACCAGTGCAAAAATAAAATAAAATCATCCAAATCTGTTTAAAATAATGTACTGTGTTCTGGAAACCAAATTTTAATTCTGGATAGATGCCAATTCCAGAGCTGTCAGCTTGCCTGTGAGTGTTGAATTTGCAGTGAGGTGTTTAGATTATGACATTGTTTTAACTGATACGTGTTGAAATACTGTCTTGATATTATTAATGTGAGGGAAATGGCCTGGACTGGTGCCAAACTCAGTCTTACCTTCAGATGTACTTAATTCAGACCCACCTTTGGGTACTTCTCACAATCTAGCACAACTAAGAAATGAAGTCTTGAGTGGCTAAGGGGGCTGTGGTGCAGAGCAGTAATGGTGATGGAGAAACAGTGTCTTGTGGTCTCCCTATCTGGCCAAAGGGAATCCTTACTTTCTTCTCTTCTGCTAGAGGCAGGAGATAGAGGTAGCAATTATAATAGTATTTTGTGCATATAGAGAGCTGTTTTCAAAAGAGCAGGGAATTAATTTGGCCTGTTTTCAAAACCTACTTGAATGTGGTCCCACAGTTAGACTTGGTAAGTTGTGAAAGCCTTGTTACCTTCAGGTCATTGCGAGAAAGGCAAACTCCTGCAATGGAATCAAGTGTGCAGCTAGTGGAAAAATAAGTTCCAAGTAGCTGTGAAAATGAAGAAAAGAAGGAAGAGTAAAGCAAATAGAAGTGTGTGTACAGCCCCTGTACTGCCAAGACCATCTGCCTACCTGAATTAGGAGATAATGTTCTACCCCGACACGTAACATTGTGCTCTCTTTAATTTGAAGCATATTTTGATTAACCCCACCCCAAAAGAGAATGTGTGGATTTAAATTACAAGATGAGAATAGGTTCATGAACTCAGGCAGGTTTTACAAAGAGGCCATGAGGTTAACACAACTCCATGGGGCTCAACAATCGCTTGTACAAACATTAGCTAACTGACAGTGACATGTTTCTCTCACTTCTTATCCCGCTCCCAGAAGGAGACTGTCAGGGTTTGGAGCAAGACACCTTCACCTGTCATCCCAGCTGCTCGGGGGAGACATCATCCCATCCAACAACTAGCGCCAGGGGTTGAGTGACCATGGAAAGGTGATATTATAGTGGAAGGCGTTGAGCAGAAACAGAGAGATGGTGAAAAGCTCAGTCAGTCCTGTGGGACTGTTAGGGCTATGCTTTCAGTGAGCAGGAAGCACCTCAGTCCATGATCAGCTAGAGAGGGGCAGTTTTGTAAAGGAATAGTGCATGGGTGCTCTTCTGGTGTTCCCTGAACCTGAAGTGGCCCCCAAAACTGCTGTTGTCCCATGGACTCTGCTTGCCAGCCCTCCCAAGAGGCCCACAAAGCCCCCCTGCCCTGCTTTCTGCTCCTTACCTGGTTTGTCTCAACCTGCTCACCGTCAGGGGAAGGCATTGGGCACGAAAGCAGACCACACTCTCACCTCCAAATGCTTGGGCCTTTGGTTTCAAAGATAACATCAGACCTCATTAAGCCCACACTCCAAGCAAATGTTTTCCTTCAGCTCTCTTGTCAGTTTTAGGATGACAGAAGCGCATCTTTCAAGTTTCTTGGTAATCCCAGTGAGATAACGTGCTGAAGCTGGGGTGGCGGGGGATTTGCAACCCAACACCAGCATGCTCGCTGCTCTTTGAAGAGGGAGCTGTTTTGCCGCAATGTTTAAAAAACACGAAACACATCCCTACAACTAGTGACAACCCCTGACACCATCAGGCTCTCAGGTCAGATGGCTTTCTCTTTTCCAGATGTTGCACGGAAAGCTCGGTCACACAGACATGCTTCCACAACTTGTGGATCCTGGCTTTCCCTCAGACTGACTTAATGAAGCTGGAGAGCACCATGTTGTGCAGCTGGTTAGTTCAGTTAAACATTTAACAAATTCTCTCTCAGTGATTGCAGCTATTTCTTGCTGGTCAAATCCCACAGGCCTCTCTCAGGCAATGTATTCAGAGATTTTACTCAGTACCAGCTGAATTGGAAATGCTGAATTCGTCGCATTATTTACAGGCAAGCCTCTAAGCGTCTAGCAACTTCTGACAAACACAGATGCCATTTGACCTTTACTGGCTCACGGATGTGAGCAAAAAGTATCATTCAGAAAAGCAAGAGACTTTTCTTCTCTTGGCATTTTCCTTTTCTTTTCCCCCAAAGAAGCTTTTTAAAGACCCTGGAAGTGAAATGCAGAAGCACATCTTCTTTGCAGAAGACCCCGTGTGGCTATAATGTGGCTTTTGCAAAATGGCTAAGCTGCCCAGGGTAATAACTGGAAGTACTTCAAAGAAAGCCCAACCTACAGAATTTCCCCCCAAACTGCCCTTTGAAAGATTAAACCTCCTAAAAATACTCTGCATGGGTCACACACGCAGCAAGTCCAAAGCCTTTGCTTGCTCTTGGCTTATAAAAATTGAAAGTCAACAAATTCTTGATCCTCAGTCTATATTTTCTCTTTTTCCTTTACCTTTTGTACTCCTAATTGAGGCCTCAAGAATCCAACAAATACTTCTAAATCAGGATTCATTGCCTATAAAAGACCTGCAGACTGCTATATACTTTGTTTAGGGAACATGTAGCTGAGCTAGAAGTACTTTTTCTTATTATTCCTGTATTTATTCTTCATTTAGGAAACACATAGCTGAGCTATATATGTATTCATTCTAATTATTTTATTCCCATGAGGGCTCTGGTTTAGCAAGATAACTGAACATCTGCCTAATGTTAGGCAGGCTAGCATTTTATTCAAAACCAATTGGACTCATGAACTTAAGTACCCTGCTAATCAATGCATCAATAGACATTTCCAGTCCCAAATCTTCCTATGGTAGTCTTGTCAGAAGTTTTTGCAGTCAGTATTGGGCTTTTCTTTTCTCCAGGAACCCAGTGCAGGGAATGGCAGTGGCAGTCACACAGCAAAGGCAGCCTCACTTGCCTTTTCTGCAGACCCTTGTCTTGCAAACTTTTAAATAACAGAATATAATTCAGGATTTTCTATGGGTTTCTTTAGCATTATTGCTGCTCGTATATCTCCCAGGCATTGAGAGTGCTTTATTTTTCCCCAGATAAATTAATATGATAAAACAGCAATAGTGATTTGAATACAAGAACACATTGTCCAGAAAAGATAGAAGGCAAAATGCATATGTTAAGCTGGAAAGTAATGTATGTCAATGGTGTCATAAACTGGAGAAACATGAGAAATAAAGGCATAGATAAAATGAACTTGCTTTGGTAAAGTCATTTGGAGAAAGAACAGCTTTGTGGGGGCTTTGTGGGTTAGTCTTCCATATCTACATCAGGTCTCTAAGCTCTGAGTTGGAACGTTAATAGAAATCTCTGCGCTCTTAAAGTGAGAACTATTAACCATGCACAGTATCATTATAGAAATGTTCTTCCAGCTACAGGCTGCAGAGCTAATCATTTGAAGTCCGGTTATTCCTAGAATGATAACCAAAAACTTCCATCACCAAAAATGTAATGCTGAGAAAATGATGATATTTTATATGTAGTTTTGATGATGGGTGAAGATATTACAGACAAGCTTTTCTTAGAAAATAACTATGGAGCAACTAGTCATGACATACTCATTAAATGGAAGAAAAAGAAAACATGTTGAGATTTTTATGTTTTTTTACAGTGCAAACTCTGAGAAATGTGTGGGCATGAGTTAGCAAAGCCAAGTAGCCTGGACAGCTCAGGGTCTTAAATGTGAAAGTTTCTTGTTTATTTAAACAAGGACTTCAAAACTTTTAATAATTTGCAGCCTCAGCAAGGGGAAAACAAACACTTGGAAAGAGGTCTGAACTTAACTAGACTAACGACTCCTTAAAAGAGAGTGTTAGGAAATTAGACGTGATTGTGCAAAGAGTGGAAAAAGAGATGTAAGCAGTTCCTTTCCCACTTTACAGTTCTTCTATGGAAGTGGACAGGTCTGATTTAATACTTTCATGGATTATATTGGTTCAAAATGAATTGGTACAAAACAGAGCAAGTAATGATGAAATTTGTATGTGACCCAAATCTATGGGCACTCCAAGTGTAATGGAGGATCCAGATATCACACAGAGAGATGTAGATGTCTTTCAGAATAATAACAAAAGGAGCTGAAATTCACCTGCAGAAAGTATTGGATATTAATAACAAGAATTTTTATCCTGACACAGAGGTTCATCACTTGGGAGTGATAACAGGAGAAATCTGCATAATGAAGATGTGAAAAAGTTAAATTTCATGTTATATATCTCCAAGTAAGATATTCCCAATAGAGTTAGGGAGGAATAGGAATACCAGACTGCAATATGCTGATAGTACCTTATCTGGAATATCTGCAGTATCCAGGAAGCCAGGCTTGACGGGGCACAGGTTCAAGCAGAAGGGTGTGCAAAAAAAGGGTTACTGTGATGAGCAGAGAAATTAAAGTCCCATCTCACAGAAAGAGAACTAGAAGAACTTTGCTTGTTTTCTTAGCTAAATTAAGCCTCAGAGTGATATGATTGCTTTCCATAAGCAAGTAAACAGAAGGGAAAAGAGCTGGGAGCTGAACAATACTGGCACAAGAACAAATGTGTATAAATTATCCATGAATAAATTGAGGAGGAAAATCAGAATATTTCTATTCATCAGAAGAGTGAGTTTCTGCTGGTAGGAATAATTAGAACAAAGAATTTCAGCAGATTTCAAACACCATGAATGGGAGTATAGTGCTGGTCCAAAAGGCCCTCTCTGGTTTGATACTTCTGACTTCTGCTCACACAGCAGAGATCAGAGACCAGAGATGCTCTTGGAATATTTTCAAAATGTTATTATAGATAAGGAATGAATGCTAAGGTGAAAATTAAACTCAAGCCCATTTACCTGTGTTCAGTATTACTCCCTTGCAAAGAAAATTACTGGCTCACTTAGATGCATTTATTTTTGTTCCATTTTGTTCACTGTGAGCAATTTTTGCCATAGACTGAAGGGGACAGCAGGCAGACAATCTTGCTCCAACACAACATCATTTCAGTACCAGACAGGCAGCATAAACCAGGTCGCTTGCTTTATGATCACAGACTCCAAGCAGAGCTGTCACAGCTTCAGATCTTACACCAACAAGGACCTTCAAGATAAGTCATTCAGTGTTTCTTACCACCAGGTGTCTGGAGGAACGAGAGATGATTTTTTGTGTTGCTACCCAGCCATTTGTGCCTGAGGACTCACTGAGCATTTTCACTTCACCAGGCATTTTCACCCTGGTCCTAACTGCAGACTTTCCAGGAGTTTGGCTCTCCCCTAGGGTTCTGAGTGCTGGGTAGCCCTGATATCCTCAGCACCTCCATGAAACATCCAGCCTGAGTGAAGCGAAAGAAACAGGAGTCTCCAGGTGAGAGGGAGAATCACCTCTCTGGTGGGGAGAGAGCCTGTTTTAGGAAATGCACATTTCTCCTAGCTCCTAGGTAGAAATGTTTGAATGACTTATCCTTCTTTTCTTCATTGGCAATTCTTTCCTTTTTTGGTCTTTTAATGAAAAAAAAATGCTTTTTAATAGTCACTGAATTGAAGAGAAAAAACATTTCAATTTAAATTATAGGCTTAATCCTTGGGTATTTTCTACAATGAAGGAAACTGGAAAACAAAACACTGCCTTTCTAGGCACACCACTCATGAATGTGTGAGTGTAGCAGCAAGGTAGAATTAGGCAGAAAGAGTATTTGAACTTAATTCCCCCGGTTTGTAGCTTAGGACACAAATCTCCAGTATCCCATCTGAGTTGTCTGAGCTCTGGCCACAGTCATACCCAGCAAAATCGTTACCAAGAAAAAATTAGAAAATGGAAAAGATCAAGTGATTTGGTAACCTGATGGCTCAAGCAGTGAGCACAGCTGGACACTAGCCTTTGCTCCAGTTAGTGCTTACCCACACACACAGATAAAACATTTTTACCAGGAGATGTTGAAAAAGACCTTTTTGTTAGACCTCTGTATGGCTCAGCTGCTAGGGCAACCTAAATAGGGGTTGGTAAGCCTGAGTTCAGTTTCTGTCTGCCTCCTGGCAGAAAATGGATTTGAACGGTGATGTCCTCTACCCTTTCTAGGTCTGCTGACACTCTAGCAGCCAGAGGAAAGACACCCTTGCCTTGTCAGCTTTGCAAATCCAACCTTGAACCCAGCTTCAAAATTGAAGCAGCTCCTTCCAGAGTGTCAAAGCAAGCCGGTTTGTATCTCATCCTCTTCCCTATTTTGATCCAAATTATTTAGCATAAATTTGAATTCACAGATATATTCAGCCATTCCATTTACTGGGTGTGAGGGATTTTGTTTTGGTCAGACAATGGATTTACCACAAACATTTGCCAAACTCCAACCTCGGTGTTATTCAGACGAAAAGTCCCTTCCTGTTCGGGTCTAACCTTGTTCCAAGCTCGGATCGCCCCTGCTCCGCTGCTGTGTCTTGTGGGCTGCATTTGCTTGCACAGAGCCTTTTGTTTGTTATCTGCCTGTGAATCCAGAGCTGATGTTCTTTTCTTTCCATCTCAAAAGCGCATTGTGCAAAGACAGCACTGTGCTGACAAATTAACAGGGGAAAATAGCATTATTTAAGCACAAACTTCTCGAACTTTTGTCATGGTGCTCTATAAATACAACACAACAGCATACAGTGTCTGCTCAGATCAAATGTTTGTGATGAAAGGATGTCTGCGAATCTATTTAAAGGGGATTAAGATTTTAGCTGGCTGGATTCTGGGTCATTGGTTTAACGTCTATATTATTCAGTACTGTAGTATCTGTCTGCTAGACAGATTGCTTTAACATCTATCCTACGGCATACTGCGCTAATTATGCTTCCCATCCTCTGCAAGGCATTTTCGGATCTGAGCCTGAGCAGTGCTGTAGGAGTGGCTGCTGTGCCTATGATACTCAGTCGGCTGCCCGGATCTACCCACCACACACCCCCAGCCCCCCGGCTGACACGCACACATCCCCGCTACGCGCTCCTTTGTGAAGTTCTCCTGGGAACATCCCTCTAACAAGAAGTGTTTTTGCTCCCCCCGCTAAACTGTCAGAGGATACAGTAGCAGCCAGCAGCAGCAGTACTATAGGTTGTTATTAAAAGAGTGTGAGCACAAATATACTGGCTCAATAATTTTATTTTTGTTTTAAGGGCTGACAGGAAAATTAAGGGTGACAGAATGATGTAAGATAGGGAATTGTTTTGTGTCAGAATATTTCAATCAACTGAGTATTTTTGACCTGAAACAATTTTTTTGTGTGGGTTCAAATTATGCATCCCCTTGCTTTCTCCCTTCGACTGTGGCTTGATTTAAAGGATAGCAAAATAACACCACCACCAACAGAAAAACCTTACTAATAAGCCAGACAGTTTAGTCCAGAGAACACTACAATAGATTTGTTTGGGTAGTGGAGGCTGCCCTCCTCACTGGATGTGTGGGAGGCAAATCTGCGTTTGTCAGATGCAAACTGGATTTCCCACTTAGGCAACATGCCCCCCGCCCCCCCAACCCCACCCCACCCTATTACATACACACTTGCAAAGGCTTTATTTCCCAGCAAATTTACTGCTCGCTGGAAACACCCCAGCTCTTCCTTTGCCAGCTCCTTTGCATTTCCCAGCCCTGTTGTGTGAATATTAGAGGCAGATGTGCCTACGACCAGCATTCAGGAGCTTTGTCTGCTGCTGCTGCATTAGTGCCCCACTCCGCTCCTGCCCCCCATGAGGTTTCCCAGCAGAAAGGGGTGCTCTTGCTGTCCTCAAAGAACAGGAACAACAGACCTGTGATGACAGAAGTGTGATAAATAGAGAATAATGTGTCCTTCTAGACAGAATAATGAGATTACATATGAGCTGCCATATCATATCAATTAAACCATTGGCCCTTTTAGTCTGATAAATCCATCCTGCCACAGCAATCAGTGCTGCGGGGAGAGCAGGGAGAGCTGGGGGGGGCAGGACTGACATAACCTGCTTAAAATAGCCCAGGCACTCCCACTGCTGCTTGCCAAGACTGGCTGGGTCTGGCCCCGGCGCAGGGGGACAGGTGCCCACCAGGGCAGCCTGGGAGCTGCCGAAGCTTCCAGATGCACCACGGCTCTCAGTACTGCCGGCTTTGGGGTCTCTGCCCCAAAAGGAGAGCAGTGGGAGACAGGCAGCCCCAGCCAGCTGCTTTTGTGGGTTGCAGAGATCCTGGAGCCATACATGCCAGCAGCTCGGGTGGCATGGTCTTGTCCTTCTGCCTGAGTCTCCTCACTTCAGATGATGGGAGTGCTCATCCCTGAGTGACAGCTGACAACGTCCTGAGCCCTCAAGAATCCCAGTCTTGCTGTGACAACTTAAGGGCACACAACATGAACTCGCCTGGCCTGCTCTCCACTGTGACACAGCTCTTTCCCACAGAAGATGCACGGCCTGCCTCCAGCAAATCTGTCACGAGAAGACCCAAGAGGCAAAGTGAAACACTCAGCAGAACATGTCCTGATCCCTCACCCCACTGCCCCACCGGAGCTCTGCTGGCACCTTCTCAGGCAGCAGCCGCAGCTGCTAATGCAAGGAGAGGAGTGTGCTCCTGTATAGGGTGATTATGTCCTCAGATATGTGTTCTTCTTACAGAGTGACTGTGGGTATAATTAGACATGTTTTGGCTATTCACTGAAGTAACTAAGTAATATACTGCCTTTTAGAAACTGTTCTTGTCATGCGCTAGCCATGTGCATGGGCTGAGAGAGGGTTTAAGTATAGGCCACTGAAATTAATTTTGTTTATAGGGCAAAATAAATCTCCATGAACTCAGGACTGATTGTTCTCCATCTGACCTGTGTTGGATGAGCAAGTCTGAGCTGCACTGACTGTCCCCCATGTACTTACCCTGCATAGGATGGGGTATCAAACGCACTTCCCATTCCTCCAGCTGCTTTCAGCATATCTCATATTTAGCCAGGTTTAGCAGATTGTTAGAAAAGCATTTAAAAAACCCCGAACAAACAAAAAAAAGACCGCATGTCAAAGAAAAATAACAAAGCCCGTGTCCCTATCCTTTTTCATCTTATGGGTGGATGAACTGATATCTAAGACGACACAAGCCCCACATGATGCTTTCCCTGGGGTTCAAGTTCTCTTAGTGTCTCTTTCCCATGCTAGTCCACTGGTGACTCTGAAGTAAGCTGCCACACCAAATCTCTCCACAAAACTTTCCTTCCCACCTGCTGTTAACTTCCATTGGCTGAAGGGCCTGGGAAGAAGTGAGCAAAGGGAAAAAAATAGTGGTGCCAGCAAAACTGGTCAGAACCTCCAGCAGGTTTGGTGGTGTGTCTCCAGATGGGCCATGAGACAGCAGCCTCTGTGTTACACTTGGACCCCCCACACCATGATTACAGAATCATAGAATGTCCCAGGTTGGAAGGGACCCACAAGGATCATCGAGATGCGCAGTTCTTCGTGCCTGCCCATAGAGCAGGTGCCCATGACTGGCTTCTCTGCTGTGATCAGGGGTACACTGGCCATCAAGTTCCCCTTCCCAAGTGAAATGTGGGGCCTGGCTTCTACACCCACACTTTAGGGCAGAAGTGGGTGTCCAGTATTTGGAGGTGGAGGAGCAGAAAGCAGAGGGGAGTGAGGAGTACGCAGGAGATTAAAGCAGCAGAAAAAGAGTTGGAGTATAAACTGATTGGAAACAATCCACAGGAAAGGGCAAGAGAAGAAAGATAAAGAGAATCAAAGATAATTCCTAAAGGAAACAGAAGATTAAAAGAACAGGTCTTCCAAAGAGAGGAAAGCATTCTGGTCACGTATAGCACCATTTCTCAGGTGGGTAGGCTGGTGCCAGGGACAAAGCTCTCACTCCCTGATGCAAGATGTAAGTGAGCAAAGGTTATAGCTATACAGCAAAGATGCAAAAATGACATTGGTTTCAAAGCCAAGGTTTTTTGCTCCCTGAAATAGCAGTGTTAGTTTAAAAATTCAGTAGTTTCTGTGTTGTTTTTTAAATAAGTTCATACAGAGTTTTAAAAGCAATCACTGATTACCACAAAAGCGGAGTTACAATGAATTATCTTTTACCTGGTGAGGGATGGTTCAATGTAGGGAATTAAAAAATGCAGTGATTGCTGCCTGGAGGGTGGCCGTCCCACTTTGTGGAAAGTTATTCTATTAACATCAGAAGGTAAGCAAGGCTATTTGGGTTAGATCAAAAGTTCGCCTTCTTAACCTACCTCTAACAGCAGCCCACAGCAATGCTGTGGGAAACAGTGTCAGAGCAGGGCTAGCACACAGCAATCGTTCTCTGGCATGCCTCTTTGGCAAATAAACATGCTTCTGCTGAGGTAGCTCATAATATCATTGTTTTCGTACTGTCGTATAATTCAAGAAAAGTGGAGCCAGTGGCTGTGGAGTGGTGAGGACCTATGACTGCTTCAAGGGAGCCTGAAAGCAGGAATTTGGGAAGTCTGTGGCTCTCCCTGACCTGGGCCAGGGGTTCAGCCCTTCCAAAAGGCACCTGGGAGCATCACCTCTGCTGGCAATTTACTGTGGAGAAGTGGCATCACTGTGGAGAAAGATCTGTTTTCCAGCACATTTCATACATTTGGAAAAAAAGGTTATTTAGGCTAGGGGTTTCCCGGTATAGAAAGTGTCTATATCTTAAATGTGGTCTGTGTCTGGAGGAGAGGCAGGTCTGGTGAGTGGTGGTGGCGGCCATCGGATGTGAGCTCCTGGGCTGGTGCAGCATCAAGGACAGGGAGCCTCCTTTGGACTCAGACAAGCGAACAAAAGTTTTTCTTCCCCTTTGGCAACCAGAGGGCTCTGCAATATTTCAGTGCTCAGCAGGAGTGGAAGGGCTGAGTCACACTCTGGGCGCTGTGCATGGGCAGCAGAGGCTTCAGAGAAGATGCCTTCAGTGCACCTTGCAACAGCCTCCCTTTGATTAACCTTCAAAAGGATTCAGCTCCCCTCAAGCTGGTAATGCCTGCACAGTTTCAAAACAGACCACCTGTAAAGTAATGAGGGAAGACAGTGGAAAAATACTGGCGAGAGATAATGGATTGATCTGAAAAGCCATGGCCCTCACCAAAAAAAAATTGTTTAGAAGTGGGGAAGAAAAGGTCTTCAGTTGATTCAGTGCTGTGCATCAAGTTGAAAATGCCTTTGACATTTTGGAAATGCCGACAGCCTGGGGAAATTGAGCAACTTGCCATGATGTTAGAGTTGTTCTTGTCCCGGCAGGGATTGAAGCAAAGGCCCCATGGCATCTCTGGAGTTGCTAATACCTCCGATCTGCAAAGGAACAAGTGTGGTGGGCTGCAGTGTGTGCTGAGGCACTGGCTGTCTGGGAGGACTGGGTTTGGAGGCACATGAAGGAAATCCCCCATATGGTGCAAGAGGAAGGGAAACTGGAGGGACTGCTATGGCACCACTGCCTGCTGTGGTTGCTCCGCACAGGGAAAGGAAAGAACTGACATTGAACAAGAGGCTGAGAAATATGTTTATTTTTGCTCCAAGTTTAAGGCTTACTGCCTGGGGGACAAGATGTGAACTGCTCTTTTATGAAATGATTGTGCGAAAGAATGTGTCTGCATCAGTACTCTGCTTTGCTTCAGTCTGAGTCATACTGCACAGGGACTGCCTGAAGAGGGCCCAGGCAACATTGTTCAAATGCAAATCTGAGTGGATTTATAGCTATCTGAAACATTTGAAGACACCATAGGTTTTTTTTATCTCGAGGCTTATGTCTGAGGGAAAAACTCATGGCTCTTCATTGTCAAACATCATGCCTCAGGGTTGGCAGGTAATACGAGTTTTTGTGGAGAGACTGACAGGAGCAGAGGCAGGGGCAGCTCTGCCCTCATCCTGGCAGCAGAGGAGCAGGGTCCCAGGCATGGGAGGGAGCCAGAACCTGTTATATGGGGCAGGTAACTCCACAGATAATGAGCTGTGGTGTTTGAAGGTTCCTGCTTGCAGCACAAGGGGCATCCTGTGAGTCCTGGCTGGCCTGGGCATTCGCCCAGAGTAAAGAGTACTCGGCTGGGGTGGCAGAGTTGCAGCTTCAGGCTCCTTGTCCACTTGGTGCAGGTCGGGGACCTGGGTCTGTTAGGTTGCAGCAAGTCTATCTTTCCCTTATCTGAGCAGCTCTGCAGTGAGGATTGGCTTCAAAAGTCAGGTTTTTTAATTAAAAAAAAGACTTTCCAGAAGACACCCACATCCATGTATTCAGCTGGCTCGCCCAGGAGAGGACAGGGTACGCTCAGCACCCCAGTTGGCTCTGTAGCTCTTGTAATAAACAAGCTACTGAACCCCACCTTTCCTTAGCTTGATTCTCTTGACAGACCTGCCCACTCTGCAGGCCTAGCAGAGACCGGGGGTATTGACATCCCACAAGCCAGGAGCAGCACCGGGACCCTGGCTGCACAGAGCCAGCATCTGAAGCCAGAGCCCTCAGGGAACCGGGCAGCTGCAGTTGATGGCTCTAGTTTGTTTTGGAGGAGTTTTTCTCTGTTTGGAGCCTGTGACAGGCAATACTTTGAATGATGCAAATTCCTCCCTCCCTGTAAGAAAGGAGTTGTGAAATCCTGCTTCCAAATTTAGGGGTAAACTTCTTAATCAACTAGAGTTTCTCAGTAAGCATATTATAAATGGCTGCCCAAGCTGTGAGTGGAACAAGCACTGACATTACAGAAGTCAAATGACCTCTCTGTGCTATCTGTCCCTACTTGACCTCCTTATAATCTCTCTGAGAAAAGTTGGAGAACACATCTAAGCCTCCAACAAAATGCTGCACGAACAAAACTGAATGAGACACTACCACTGTCCTGGGGCCACATGACAGCCTGCCATCTCCTCTCTTTTGGGATCCCTCCCAGTTAGAGACAGCTCTGGCCCTGTTAGCTGCACAGGCTTGATGCCACCCAGCAGCAGACATGGCTGTGAGAAGTGCCCTTAGCTCCTGCTGTGGCTGCTGAAGAGGATGCTCGAGATGCCTGCGGCAGCACCAAGGTTGGGCCAGAGGGACACTCCACTATGCTTTGCTGGGAGAGAGATGGGGGAGAAACCCACCCAACGGTGCCTGGGTGACCCCAGTGGAGCTGCATGGAGCTGGGAGATGTCCTTCACCAAGGCATTGCTCTGAGTCACGGCTGCTGCAAAGGCGGTTGGGAATTAGTCTGTTGAAAAAGTTGTTTAAATAGCTGCTAATTTTATTAGATTGTGTGATTTTGATGGAGCACTCAAGATGGGTTGGGTCATTCCCGTGAGGCACAGGCAGTTTACATTAACATGATGAGACAGCAGCATATTAAGACTTTTTTTTTGTTTTTTTTCAATTCGATAGTTCTGAAGTTGTGTTTTTTTTTCTCAGTAATAATTTTTATAACACCGAAGTTACAACCAGCTTACAGTAAAACTGCTAACTTCTAAGACCACAATTTACCTAGCAGTCATTTTTTATAACGTGTGGATTTATACTAGCCTGCTCTGTTTCCCTTCTGAAGCAGTTAGAATTTTAATATAAATAGCCTAATATTTAGTCAGACTATATATTTTATGATCCTAATAAAAACTAATTATAGGGAGGCACTCACCTCATAAGTCACAATCTGTCGGTCCTTCGAGACATTACTCAGATTATTATTGGGCTTGAGGAAAACTAGACACGATAAGGTGCTGCACCATGTTGAACCACACGAAGGTAAAAAGCTGAACCTTACACTGAAATGAGAGATATTTTAATGACTGGCCTTCCTGTATTAAAGATTTTGTACCTATTGGGAAGAGTATGCTATACAGTCCAGATTTTCAGGACCAATTTAAACTCATTCTAGGTGGAAACAAGATTTTCCACTGTTTTACCTGTTCCCCATCTCTCCTCCCTCACACCGAACCTCTGGTACCATGCTCCCATCCCCTTCCCAGCCCTGAATACTGACTGCCCTCTCTGCAGGGGGTAGACCAGGGCGGGTCTTTGCAGCTGGACGGCTTCCAGATGGGGGTCCAGCCTTGCACCACGCACTGCTGCTGTGGAGAAGTGAAGAAGCCACCATGCGCACTCATGCGAGGCTTTTCTCTAGATTTTATTTTCACTGCATTATAAGACAACAGAACCAGTAATTGCCTTTCATCCCAGAAGTAGATGGCCTCAGAAATTACCCCAAAAG
This sequence comes from Columba livia, assembly GCF_036013475.1. Lineage (NCBI taxonomy): Eukaryota > Metazoa > Chordata > Aves > Columbiformes > Columbidae > Columba > Columba livia. The sequence continues at coordinate 74,437,445 of NC_088604.1, forward strand.
GCCTTAAACTAGTAAACAGCAATTACATGAGCTCTCTCTGCAGGAGAGAGTGATGTCATGGTAATTTTGAATAAATAAAAGCACTTGAAAATTATAAGAGCCCAAGCAATTTTACACTGTCATCCTTTCAGATTTGACTATTCATATGTGGCATTTCAGCGCATTAAGGCTGTTTCACAGGCAGATGACTGTAAAGATTTGTGTCTACTGCCTCATCCTTGCTTCCCCCTGGGCTGTAGGTCCAATCCTCCATGCATGCCTTCCTTTCTCCCAGGCATCTTGTTTGGCCTTCATCCCCTGCCTGATGAACAGTCCTGTGGTATCTCCAGTTCCCAGTCTTTTCTGCCTGTTCGGGCAGGCTTGCCCCTCTTCAAGCAGGCGGCAGGCAGCTGCCCAAGCACAGCCAGTCTCTGCCCTGTGTACAGTGGATGCCGTTTCAGGTTGCCACCTGGACCTGTACGTGCCTCCATCTCCGCCCAGGCCCATGCTCTCACCCTGCCCAGGGGGCTCCCACACCCCACAGCACAACCCCTGGGTGTCCCTCATCTCGGTGCAGCCCGCCCCGCACAGATGACTAACTCAACTATTCACCTTGGTCATCACTCACCACTTTCCTAATCTCTTTCTGATCTCCACCAAAACTGCCCATCTGTCTCCTCCTCATATGTGTCTTCTGCTAAGGGGGTCACGTCGATGTGGGCCTCTTTGTAATGAGTTTCTCCACGACCGTATTACTAGCCTTTGACCACAGCAGCTAAATTTCTTGATTGCTCATAGATTATGTAGCTGGATGTGATTGCTGTGACCATCTGGTCTGATCTCTAGTATAATTTAAGCCACAGGTCTCTTCTGAATTATTTCCTGATGTCTTTTCTATAAATAGACATTCAAAAATGCCTATGCTTAGCTCGTTCTTTATGATGATGGAGCAGCCACTACAAGTGTTAGCTGTTTGTTGCTCTGTTTGCTGCATACTATTAAAAATACATGCTTTATTTCTAGACTGATTTTGTCAGCTTCAACTTCCAGCTGTTAGATCCAGTTACATCTTCATCTGAAAAGTTCTCCTTCTCATTTCTGTTCCTCAAATAGATGCTATGATTAATTCATCTCTTAAACTTCGCTTTGTTAAAATTAACCATCTGAGCTTCTGAGATCTTCTGCTGTGTTTTCCAGTCTCTGGCTTGGTCTGAAGTACCTTTAACTGATTCATGTTATTCTCGTACTGAGTGGACAGCTGAAGGGTACAGTAATATAACTGTCTAGTCCTAATTGATATTCTGTATATTGAAAGACAATATTTGCTCTTCTCCGCTGCAGCAACAGCTTGGAAAATATGTCCCCCCTCCTTGGGAAATATATGCTACAATATTCAAGAATGATCCAGCAACCACAGAGAAAGAAAATTTTTTATGTTTGCCCTCGCAAGAGTAAATCACCTTGAGGACTTGAGATCCATATTGGTGATGTATCCTGCTTCCATTCTTATCCCTGCACAGCTACCTAAACTACAGTTGAAAAGGTTTTCAATGCTCTTTTTCTACAGTCATTTAATACACCACCATTCCCAACTAATTTTAAAATAAACTTTAAGTATGGCCTGCGCTCTTTTCCCCAGGTGTAAGACTTTACAGATGATAATATTTCAGCAGGTACTTTTCCCCTTTCATCCAGCTTACAAGTGATCCAAATCAGTTTCTAATTATTATGTCTCCAGTGGTTTTAATGTCTCATAAACTTTGTGAAGGATTATTCTACATTTCCTTCCAGATCAGTGGCAATTGTTTGGAATAGTGTATGTACAAAAACTAAGCTTCATGGAACATCTGCAAAATGAGGCCTCTCTGCGAATGATTTCCCATTTACAATTGTATTTTCAGATCTCCAAGTTAACTACCTTCTCAGCTCTCTCATCTGCAATGAGGATTTTGTGCCTTTCTAGTTTCTTACTCAAAATTATAAGGTGTACCAACACAAAGATCTTTCAGAAGACCATTACTTCCATCCTATTCTGTCTCAGTCAAACTTGGAATTTAACTGATTTTAAATAATAAAATCACATTATTTTAATACAATTTTATTTTTTCAAAACCTGTGTGAGTTTCTACTAATTGTACCTGTCTTCTTAATTTCTTTAGGAAATGAAATGCTCTATCATCTATTTGATTATTCTGCAAAGGATCAATTCAGTTTCACGGGGCTGGTACCATGGGATCATCTCATTTACCTTTTTTACTATTGCCATTTTCTTGGCTTCCTGCCAGTGTCCCAGAACTTCCCCGGTGTTTCAAGATGCATTGAAAATTAACATTACTGATGTAAAGAGCCATTCATCAGCTCTTCTGAAACTATTGATTACAAGATTTCTAGAGTTGTAGAAGCCTAGGGAGAGTGGCTGCTGTTTAGTGTTATCCTTGGTTAAATTTGAAGTAGAAGGTATTCTTCTACAGAGCTTCAAAAATCAGTGTGGCGTCTGCCTTTTTCAAGAATACAGAGCAGATACATTTATTGAATGTCTTTTTTGCATTCCTTCCAGTCCTGGGCAAGTGCAGTGGTTAAGAATCCTTAAAATCTCTGCCTTGTTGTCATCAGTACTGTCTTTCTGAAGGGGCCAATCTGCAGAAATGGTGGCATTTATTTGGCTAGAAATCTGGCAGGTACATGCTCACTCATGGGGGACAATGGTATATACATCTCATTGTAATGAACTCACTGGTCAGCTTTGCTCTAAAGTTCAGGTCATTCCAATCAAGAAATCTCCACTGATTTTTATTCTCTGCCTATTTTTTAAAGGAATTTCTGGTGGAAAATAAAAAAGATTAAGCAAGAGTAGAATTTCTTTTTCCAGAGGGATTTTTCTGAAATGGTCCTTTTTTGTTGAGAACTGTGTTGTTGGCCTGCCGCTGAACCTTCACTCATCTATATTGTATGTTCTGCATGTGCATACAGTACAATGGTGGCTAGTATTAAATATTCATCTTTTCTACAAAGGAAAGCTGTCTGAAAATCTTTGCTTAAATCTTTGCTCTGCTTAAAGATTGCACTGGCTCAAAATGAAAAGTGAAGACTAATATAGGATGTAGCACCACTGTCACTCTCAGATACTAAAGGTGTTAAATGCATAGAAGGCAAAAAATACAACTCTGTCTTTTAAGTGGCTTCTGAATCATTCTGAAGTATTGCAGCATATGTTCCCATTAGGAGCAGCAGAAGCCGCAGAACAGTCTTTGCTTATGGAAGGTTCACATCTGAATTGCTGAGCCATTTGGCTTAAATTGCGTTTAGCTGCTTAGCAGAGCCAATGAAGGTGCTAAGGGAGTTGCTAAAAATCTTTACTGCAGTAGGAGTTTGCTCCACTGTGTGTTTAAATCACCAGCATTAAAATTCTCACACCACTCATAGAAACAGGCCTGGTTAAAAGGAGCTATGGATAATGGATTTAGTGAATGATTATTCCAACTGAGAATGGCTATTTGGTTGCCTAATAGACGTTACACATTTGTTAAACGAGACCAGTGAGTCATTAGTTTCAGCTCTGTCATGAGTAGTAGGAATCAGAAATATGAAGATATTGCTGGGGAAAACAAAAACAGAAAGAAAATACACCTCCTTATTATTTTTTTTGACGGGTGAAGATTTTTTTTATCCAGCTTTTCGAAAATAATGTCTACAGTAAGACATGCAACAGAACTGGAAATTTCGCAAGGTGAGAGGCAATGGCAAAAAAACAGATTGAAATGGAAAAACAGCAGCCTGACAAGTAGGTCTAATGAGAGCTTGGACACTAAGTGTGTCAGAAGTGTGTGCCTGCACACAGGAGGAGAGGGGAGAGGGGAGAGGGGAGAGGGGAGAGGGGAGAGGGGAGAGGGGAGAGGGGAGAGGGAGAGGAGAGGAGAGGAGAGGAGAGGAGAGGAGAGGAGAGGAGAGGAGAGGAGAGGAGAGGAGAGGAGAGGAGAGGAGAGGAGAGGAGAGGAGAGGAGAGGAGAGGAGAGGAGAGGAGAGGAGAGGAGAGGAGAGGAGAGGAGAGGAGAGGAGAGGAGAGGAGAGGAGAGGAGAGGAGAGGAGAGGAGAGGAGAGGAGAGGAGAGGAGAGGAGAGGAGAGGAGAGGAGAGGAGAGGAGAGGAGAGGAGGATCCGTCCCATGTGGTTCACCTCCCCAGGAAGAACCAGGAGTTATGCTGCATGGACAATGCTCAGTGCTGGCTGGTGATGAATGAAACAGATCACCAGTAGACTGCCAGAGTTTCTTGGGAAAAGAGCTCAGGATACAAAGAGAAAATATGACTGGGCAGAACAGATTTTTTTCCTTTTTATTTTAGTGGTTTCCAGCACAGTGAATCTCCTCATTGTGGTTTTTGTGCCAGGTGACAATGCAAATGTTTACCACCACTGCTGATCATCATCACTTTAGCCAATGCAGTTTGCAGCAACTGAAAGCGCACACCTGCCACTCCACAAAATGGTCTGAGTTTTACAGTGTCTGGAGCGTGTCTGTTGTGAAATGATGCACCTCAGTGGCTTCACAAGATTTGTAGACTGAAGGAAGTTGCTCATCCTGCACTGACAGGTAGTGGTCTGAGATTAAAAAAAAAAAAAAAAAATAAATAAATAAATTCAGCAGAAAGGTGTCTTTAAGAGAGCAAAGACTTAGCCTAGGAGTCGGGGGCTCCCTTTGGACCTTATGTTGTGGAACTATATTTGATAAGAGGGGACCCAGACACACATGGCAATGGGGAAAATGGAGGAATCAAGCTTGCAGACTTGGATAGGGAGCAGAACACTTGACAGGACAGGGCTCATCTCTCTTGTAGCAGTGAAATTAGTGCAGACCTCCCAGAGCCAGGATCAGGCAGGAGCACCCATGGGAACACGCTCTTTGGGAGTGAGAGCTAAAGGCATAAGGTCACTGAGGTACCAAATGACAAAGAAGTGCAAGATTAGAGACATAAAGATGTGCGGTGAGACAGAATGCATCAAAACAAGCAGCAGCTTAGGGGCATGATGATTTCTGTGGATTAAGTTTTCATTCACTTGCAATCATAGTGAGGAAGTTTTGCAAATAAATTATCAGCCTCAAAGCCAAATGGTAACTTCTCGGTATGGGAGAGTTAGGGGCCTTCCCTCAGTCTTGTGCTCCAACCATCAGGATCATCCTTCTCAGGCTACACTTGTTTACGAAATGAGTGCTGCTCTCCAGGCATCCAGGTCCTCTTTCTGCAGTCTGGCAGTGCCTGCCTGACTATCCATCGAGTGTTTCTTAAGGCAGCTTTTTCTCATATGGGTAACTTATCTAAGGACTTAATCGCCAACTTTGTACTGATCTGTAGATATTCATGTTGGAAAATGTTGGCCTTTGGGCCTCAGTTTCTCTTTCAGAGTGAAATATAATTTAATCTGTCACACAATTGTGGGGCTGAATATCTGCAAATATCCTCAACATTTGACAATCTGCAGTTTGCAATATCACAAAGCTTGCAACATCTGCAAATACGCCAGATGTTGAAGAGCTAAGATAATTATATTATTTTTTGTAATGCTGAAGCACATAGGGCTGCACATAGCCTGATTCAAAAGCCTCAATGCTCTGTATCCCAGACTTGCTGTGAATTAAATGTGAAGGGCTATGAACATGAGTGGGTTAAGCCATCATGTAGCACTGCTGTGGATATAGCTGCTATTTATCATTGCCTCCCACTGTGAGGTTGGAATAGGCAGCCTGAATGTCACATATACTCTATTTATAATGCTGTTTTAAGGTCATCGTCATGTGCAGATGCTGTAGACAGAGGAATTGATAAGTACAGATGTGTCTGTTGCGAGGCACTAAATAGATTTGAGGTGATTAATTTATAAACACCATATTTCAGCCAGAAACACTGCTGCAGTCACTCCATCCCTGGCAGCCTTCCAGTCACCAACAGCTGGCAATTGACACACAAAGATGCCCAAACTTTGTCCAGCCAAAGGCTTCAGTGGCCACTTGCCAGGAGCTTTAGGGCTGCACCTATTTTACATAAAATGGAGCAGATTGTGGCTGATTTAATCTTTCCTATGGAGCTATGGCCCACAAAGGCTTTTGCTTCTGGCATGTTTTGCTGTACCCTGATCAAACCATTGCCCCATTGTAGAATTCAATGGGCCACATTTAGCCTCAAGGTTGTATTCTGTTTTTCCGTGAATTATGTTAACTACTGACAAAGCCCACAAAGCCTTTCAATCCAAGCATGGAGATGCAGCAGTTAATCACATCTCTTTGTACATGAGGAGGGGAAGAGACTCTGTCAAGATATAATACAAGTTCTGATGATATAATTTTAACAGGAACTATGGACAGACTGCTCATCATTTGTGCTGAGCATTATGCAAGAGAGTCAGCTTCTGACCTGAAAATCTGCAGACTCATTATAAGGCAAGGAAAGGGAAATTAGACCCATACAGCTCTGTCTGAAGAAGAAGACTGAGGAAGAGAAGATGCCAGTCGATGTGAAAGACAGATGGCAATTTCTGTCCCCACCTGGAAGAGGAAGATGATGCTTCCTTTGACTGTCCCTGAACTTGGCTGGATTCACCCTCTCAGGCTGGAGAAGGATTGAACCCCCGGCTCCTGCTGACTGCATGGGCAGCGTATTGCTTTTCCCCTGTGTGAAGTGAGGTGTGGGTGCCCTGCCCCAGCAGTATTTTTGCAGAAAAGACTGGCACTCCTCCTTCCTCCCCCAGCTGTCCTGTTGAAAGTGTTGCCTAACTATCTAACACAAATGAGAATTACAGGCTGTGAATCCCAGTCTGACAGATTGACTTCCCTGCAGTCTGGAAATAGATGACTGAGCTCCTAAGAGGGATACAATTTAAGAAACGACCTTTTCCTCAGTGTGTCCCTTTGGCTAGCCCAGACACCTCCTGATCACTGTGCAGGGATGAAGATGCCTCTGTCCCTGCTGGATCTGTGCAGAGATCTGATTGCTGAGGGCTAAGGTCTCCATGCAGGGTAGGAGCCCGAGCTTGGCAACCCCAGGCTGTCTTTGTGGAGTTACAAAATCTGGCACCATGCACAGGGGTATGCCCAGACTTGTAGCTATGATGACATTTAGGACAAGCTGGACGTTCAGGGAGTCTCACTTTTCTTCTGCTTGGTTTGGCTGATGATGCTGTCATCCAGGTGTGCTTCTGCACACAGACCCTTCACTGGTATTTTCCTTCTTCCTTTACTGTGCTGAAATATTCATGGACACCATATTCAGTACTGATAAATGTAAATTCATGTATAAGGGAGAGCGTGCAAACTTCATTCTGTGTGCCTTACAATTGACTCCAGACTATTTTTACCTTTCAGGAGTGAGATCTTGAGGACAGTGCCTCAAGAAATGACAGCTCAATATTTGGAGAGACCAAAGAAGCAAATAGAGCATAAGGAATGAGGAGGAAAGGGAAGATATAAGAAATCATAATCCATTACAATTCTCCTGAATAATTCCAGGGTGCACTTGCATTTTTTAAACTGTGTACATATCTGATGGCCCTATCAGCCATGGCAGAACAGGGAAGATTACAGTACAGGAAGCTGACATGATGGATGTTTGAAGAGGTGTTAAATATAAGAGGACTCCTAGCCTATAAAAGTGGTGTTTGCATGGAGAACATTGCAGAAGTCTGTAAAATCATCAGGTCACTCAAATGGGTCATCTGTGAAACTCATCACTTCATTTTGTCAAGGGACAACAAAACTTTCATGTCAGGTCAAAAAATAATCAGACAAGCTCATGCAAGGTGAGTCTGTCGTGGGCTACCAAACACAAGGGTTCCAGTTGTCACTCCTGAAGTATTGAAGACGCAGGTCACAGGAGACATGAGTGACAAATCAAATCTCTAGCTCTGCACATCTGCCCTGTTCTTGTGGTCTTCCTTTGAGCATCCTTTGCCAGGAGCTGTGACACTAACAGCAACAGACACAGAGCTGAGCCCAATTTATAACGAGTCTCCAATTCTCTTTTGGCTTTCTTAAAAAGGCTTCAAAGTGGAAAAAAAAACATCAGCCCAGACAGCTGCTTGCATCTCTTCCTGCATAATGGAAGAGATTACTCTCCAGTCATGTTCACCTTGGCTCAAATGTGTTGGCCTTGTGCATTGTTTTTTTCTTTGTAAAACCCTTCTACACATAAACATTTCACATGATTTTCTTTCTTCCCTACTTGTATTGTGAAATATTTACATGCACCTTGCAAAGGATCCCACACAAACTTGCCAAAACCAGATCCCCCCATGCCCTGAGAGGGAGGGTTTAGGATAGGGAGATAAAGAGTTTGCTTGAGAGAGTTAAGTACTTGGCCAAGCTTACACACAGAGCCTCCAGCAGAACAGGGACTTCCAGAAATCCTAACAGCCAGGGCTCAGCTCTGAATGCCACCACTATTTGTTCACAACCACCACGTGCAATCTGCTTATCTTTTGCCTCTCTGTGTAGAGCAGCCATTTATTTTATTGCCACATATGAGTACATGGCAGCACAAGAATCCTAGTGCCTCAGAGGGATGCTTGCTGCAGTGCAGGTGACACTTGCACATGGTGGCTCCCTCCATGAATCGGTGGCCCTGAGCCCGTGCCCAAGTGTGAGGAGCCATCCCCACTGACGGGGTGCCTGGAGCTCCCTTCCCAGCACAGGGAGGAAAGCTCCTACCTGAGCACTAGCAGCTGCGGACATTAAAGCCTCACCTCCTTGCTCCCAGCAGGACACCCAAAATATAATACCTCTGTGGCAGGAGAAGGCATGGGTCTTTTGTGACCAGTGCAAATTTTACTTTCAAGAAGAATTAAAACTCACACAGTCAGGTAGAAGGAGATTTTTATCTCTTGCGAGTCAGTGTGTTGATGGAAGGAAAAGGAATATTTTAATGAATTATTCACTATCCCTCTACCCTCTGGAAATGGCTAAGGAGTGGAGATAGGCTTCCTGCTGAACAGGTTGAAAAGAACACTGTTTTTCAGAAGGACTGAGCCACCTTTCTGCTGAGCACAAGTAATTCAACGCTGGGACGTTCATTAAAAGGGTAGTGGTAAAAGCAGGAGGAGAAAAGTCAGTTGCTTGCAGTGCATGTCTTAAAGGAAAATAGCAACCAGATGACGATGCAGAGGGAAAAAAGCTGGATAGAAATCCCACCAGCTTCACATGCAGTGATTATTTCATCAATAGCTGGATGAAAATGCAGCATCTTATCCTGTTGGAGGGCAAAAAACCTTCCAAGGACTCCATTCTTCTAGGAAAACTGATTTTCCCAGCATATAGCAGAGCCCTGCTTGCACTACGACTGTTTGTGGACAAGCTCAGGGAAGCAGTGGCGGTGCTGTTGGGTGGGAAGGGTGTCACGGGGCACTCGGGAAGCTGAGTTCCCGGAGCAGAGACAGACTGCCCAGGCTCAACCTCTTGTACCGAACTGTCACAGTGATCTAATTACTGGAAGTGAAGTGTGTGAGATCTGGAGAAGTGCCCGAGCTTCAAAGTGACTTCGGCAGCCAGTGAACCATACCCTGCACCAGCTCAGGACTGCTGCATGCACCTACCCACCCGTCAGCTGCCGCCCAGCCAGGGAGGAGGAGATGCTCTATCCATTCAGCATCTTAACAGCTGCAAACACAAGTTCAGTCACCAGCCGGCAGGCCGGGTATTGTTTTCGGCTGAAGACTTAGTGCATCACATTTGTAGTGAGAAACAACATCTTCTGCAGGGTTCTCCCATGCACTCCAGTGAGGAGGCATTAATTAATGAAGTGCACGTGCTCTGGTGTGACGTGCCCGCTGACACCTTCCGTGCAGCCAGGAGGGAGACATTGTCGGGATTTCTCAGAGTTCCAGGCGATAATTTCCACAGATCTGGGAAAAGGTATTGCACTCACCATGAGGTAACTCTCTTCTGGCTCTCATTAGGATGGGTGAAGATGAATTAATCACTTGTCTGGAAGCACTGGTTGCCTAGAGATCAGCGATCATGACCTGATTGCATTCACAGTGGGCAGACAAAAGATGGTTGCAGTTTGGTTCTTCAAAAGGGCTAATTTCCCAAAGTTAAAGAAAACAACCAGTGAAATTAATTGGGAGGAAAGGTGTAAAGAGAGAAATGGGAATCCTTTAAGAGAACTAATTAGCCACAGTTTCAGACTCCAGAGGGAGGAGAGCTCTGGCTAACAAGCCTTCTTGGCTCATTTGCACAAAGAAAGCAATTAGAAATAATAAAACAATATATCACACACGGAAAAGAGATAGCAAGGGATATAAACAAGTAGCTATTTAAAGCACAAGGCAATGGACAATAGGAAGAACCAGAAATTTATTAGAAACAAACACAGCGTAGACTAGATTTAGGCCACTTGCTAGATAGTGATGGTAAAATTGTTACTAATAATGTGGGAAAGACAGGGAAACAAACAGTCTGCAGGGGAAAAAGAAGAGAACGGATACATATTAGATGAAGATGAGTCATATGACAAAGTTGTCAGGTGTTGTGTCAACATTTTTTGGAAGCTATACTGTTAATACTTTAGGGAGTGTGAAAAAGGAACCACAGAAACTATTTGAAGGCTTAGCTACCAGGACTATTTGGTTACAAAATATTTTCTCCTTTTACAGGCATTAAAATGATCTTTATTCTGGCAGAGAACAGTAAAACATGAACCAATGGCTGGAAGCTGAGTCCAAAGTTTGTGTTTTTAACAGTGAGGGTAATTAACCATGGAGAGAACTAGAGAAAATCAGTGCTTCTCTGGAAGTGATGTTTTGGCCACAGCCATGTTTGCCAATTCAGTGCCTGGGCAATACTCGCTTGTGATTTAATGCAAACAGAGGTGGTTTTGGAGCTGGTGGGCTAAGGGAGCCCACCAGGTTCCAGCGAAGTATCACAGGGGAAGTTACTTTCTCCAGAGGAAGACTGAGTCATGGTGCATGGGTGTGCAGGCTGAACTAAGGGTCTTCCTGTGCCCAGAGCAGAACTCGCAACACTACAAGGTCTGTGAGAGCAAACACACCTGAGAAACACACGAGCTCAAAGTTGGAGGTAAATTGGAAGGGCATGAATATGTCCTTTAAAAAGTACATGTTTATTTCACTATGACCTATGGTATGAGACACTGAGAAAGGAAATATTCATTTAAGGAGAAACAAACAAATAAACAAAACCATCCTGGTTGTGATGTAGCTAATTGTAAAGTGCAGTGAGGAGCCGTTCGAGGACAGGTCCATGTCACAGCTCACCTTGAACGCTCTGAATCCTCAGCCTTCCCTGTCAAAGGCCTGATGATAACAACACTTTTCTGGGTGTTCCTAGCTGGTTGTAGCCAGGTCTTAAAGACTTGGGCTTGGTTGATTTTCTGCTTCAGTACATAAAACATGGCTATTCCCACTGCTAAACCAGCTAGGCCTTAAAAACCTCTCCTTCATCTTGATGAGGAAACAGGGCACAAATGAACTCCAGCTTTTAAATATTTCTTGTCATCTCCAACAAATGTACATATTGAATAGCTGCATTGTATGCTTACCATGATCCATATATGAAAGGTGTTTTTTATATCACAGGCATACAAGCAGGCTATGACCACCCATATCATAGTTCTGCTCACAAGCTGGGTGAGGACAGCAGCAGCCCTGGGCAGTACCGTCAGCAACCTGCACTATCTATAGGCCGTGATCTTCCAACAACCACATCAAAATTAGGAAACAAACACACCATCTATTTGCATTTTAGGGGAAGAAGATGAGAAAGAGTGTGATATGAATGACATTGATGTTACTGGGAGCTTTTCTAGTCAATTAAGTCAGAAGTGGATAAGGCACAAGAACAAACAGAGAATGCAAAATAAGAAGTCTTCAGCTGAATGAAAGGGGAAACCTGATAAAGAAAGGCAGAGGGTGAAGCATATTAAGTATTCTGCAGTGTGACAAAAAATAGGCTGCTAGCTAGCCAATGGGAGCATGAGAATTTTTTCTTTTGTAATGGTATTTTGTCATTTTAAATTGAAGTGTATTTTCACATGAAAGAAGCATTATATAGCAATGTACAAATATATAAAACATAAAGTGCCTCCAACTTCTAAAAGAGGAGCCCAGCCTAGCAAGGCTGTCTCACAAATGACCCAGGAACAGGAACAGGAACAACAGCTGCTGCTGTTTAGAGTGAATCCAGCCTGACGGGGGTCTTGGATACAGAAATGTGAAAGCATGACACTAGAAAATACGCAGAATGGAATTATAACCTGTCCTCTCCTACTCTCCGCAATTCTTAGGGAAGGAAGATGAAAACCTGCCATCAGTTTTACATGCTTACAAAGACAGGTTTCTACTCAGGGTATTATTTGCTGCAGCCTTTAGTGCTGATTTCTAAAACAGAGAAGGTTTAGTGCCCTGACATTGAAAGTGTTGCACAGGTTACAGCACAGCAGTGGATCAGAACACTGCATCGCTTCGAAATCCAAAATGTCAACACAGTTTGTAATATTTTCCGATATTGACTTTGACTGAAGAGCACTTTGCAAACCCATATGGCCTGATTATAATTAGCAAATTATTTAAGCCCTTGCTTTGCAGATTGGTTACTGACTCCTAGGAAAAGGAAGACCACTCGTACAGAAACGGATAATCTGATGGTGACTTGCAGTTGTTCTAATTGCCGGATTGTGGTTCCTACTGACGTGTAAAGTGCAGTGGCTCGATGCAATCAATGGTCCCATAATTACGAAGATGTGTAATATCCTGGAAAATAGCCACACCTTCTCTGTAAAGATCTATCTCAGGGGTGTTTCTGAATTTAATTCACATAATCCGAAATCACCTTCGGCCCATGGATACCTTCATCTGCAGAGCTTCAGCAGTTACTCTCATCAGTCATTGCAGTAGGAGTTACGTCCATGCAAGGATGGCAGCACTTGGCTTGTGATAAGATGCAGCAAGGAAGTAAAATGAGGTCCAGTTATTGGCTGATAATAGGGCTCTTGACAATATAAAACTGTGGTGTGGTCAAATGAAATATGTTCCATGAGAACAGGCTACTGTCCATTTCTTAATCTAAATGTTTTGGAGTGCTGGAGTGGTATAAAAAAATACCCAAAGCCTGTGCAAGGAATGCTAATCCATACTGGCCTTCAGGAGAAAAATAAATTAAAAAAAAAAATACTAGAAATATTTTATGAGTGTAGGGGGAAAAACAGGTTTTGCCAATATTGTTTCGTAGATTGAGAGTAGTCTCTACTGCCTCCATAGTTTTCCTCAAACTTTCTAACTCCACCACTCCTTCTCAACACTGAATCTGCCATCTCAGGTCAATCCAACATGCACCTTATCACGCTGAGCCTCATTTAAAAGGGCTTCTCAGGGTGTGCTGATTAATTATTTTATTGCACAGGACTGTAATGCTCACAGTAACCTCCCTCTGTTGTATCAATATGACTACTACAATGCATGTGTCCTGACACATTAGTAATGGTTCATGTTTAAACAAGTCACACCAGACCCCTAAAAAGAGTGTGTTGCTGCATATTCTTCATCAAGTTAAGCCCATATGGAACCAGAGATCGCGGAGACCATGAACTGCATGAAAATAGATGTGTTTGCTGTGGCAGAAGGGGGCTTTTCCCTGAGGACCTATGATCACATCCAAGAATGTGAAGATTTTGTATCTTCTAACTCCTTCCAAATTAAATTAGTAAATTTGAAGTCCAGCTAGACGAGACTGGTAATACACTCAGACAGCTGCTTTCTCCAGAGTGGGATCACTATCAGTGGAAAGAAGTCACAGGAAGTTTCTGGTTTAGAATGCAACATTTTGTTTCATAAAAAGGATTTGAAAATGCAAACTTATTCCAAATATTGCAATTATGCCATAAGACCTGTGTTTCTAAACATGCATAAAATCTGCAATCCTGACAGTAATATGAAGCTTCTTTCTTCAGCTAGATTAAACGGAGAGACATGGAGCACCGGTCTCTTCTGTATATGTTACACTAGCATAGCTTCATTGACTGCAGCAATTGGTCCTGACTGACATCTAAGTGAATTAGAAACGTGCACCGCACATCTTAACTCCACATGAATTATTGCATTGTGCTAAACAACAAATTTGGAAAGTCCTTTTTTCACTCCATGGACCTTTTTGGTGCTTCTTGAATGGCTTTAGACCATGAGCTGAATTTACAAAATCCCCTAAGTGATGTCACATCGGCATGTAATAGATCTATTTCATATCTCAGACATCTTATCTTATTTTGCAAGAAGATGCCACGTAAGTGGATTTTGGCCATTTTTTAGGCTTTTTTTTTAAACAAAAACAAAAACCCTTTCTGGATGTGTGCAACTCCTGCAAATATCTGAAAATGGACACTATGCACAGACAGTCACAACTCCACAGTTGTAAACACTGTGTGTTCTGGATCTTGTGAGTTCAGGCACCTATATCTTTTTACCTCTGGGACTGAACACAAAGTCATATATGTCAGGCCAGCTGCATGCCCAGAAGCCATGTGTCCCTTCGTCTATACAGCAAGGCCGATGCCCTGGGCAGGAACATCGCAACCCTACACGTGACAGCCATGGTGCAACGGTAGTCTCCAGCACCAGCAGGTCTTGGCTGCAGAGCAGAGAGGTGATCTGAGGTCTGGGGGGAGGAACCAGCTCTCCTGAACTGTAGAGTGAACTCAACATTAGCTGGAATGGTGGCTCTCTCTGGAGATCATCCCCAACCACCAGAGTCTCCTGGCAGGCTGGGAGGGGGCTGCAAGCTCAAGTCAGCCAGCTGGTGGAGGCTCCATCTCCGGCAGTAGCCCCAGCATCCTGCCAAGGGACACTGATCACTGATCACCTCTTCCAGCCGGGCTGATAATGCTTCCCATCACCCTACCCTATCCCTTGGCTAAACGTGAAGTTAACTCCTGAGGACAGACTTTCTGCTGTCCTGGGAAACTCCTGCACCTGGAAAGCTTTGGCAGGGTGAGAGGGCCCCATCATGGGGCTGTGACAAGCGAGCTTGAGTTTGAGGTGACATCTGTCCTAACACAGGTGCAGCACCAGGTGGTGCCAAGCTCCTCTGCCATGGACACCGCTGCCCCATTCACCTGCATTGCTCCTTGAAGAAGGGCTGGCAAGGGTAGGGAGAACACTGTGCAAATCCAGACCTTTTGGTGGCCTTTCTAGCTTCTGCTACCCTGGGTTTCTCAGGTTCAATCAGCCATCATCTCACACACTGAGGTCCTGCTCAGCAGCTCGACTCCTTGGCCAGGATCTGAGCTTTGCCCCTGTATAGGATATCTGCTGTTTCGCCATTTTCCACTCATAATCTACAACTGACCATAGGCAGTTTGGCTGGGCCCTTAGGATGTCTGAAATCTTTATTGTAAAGAAAATAAATCAGACTTATCACACTGTCCTGTGAGGACACTTAAAATTAGCCACAATTATTTGAAGAACTACATTTAAACAACAAAATAAAACTTAGCTTCCGGGATATTTTTTTTTTTAACATATGTTCACCGAAAACATTTTCAAGTATTGCGAATTTGGGACAAAAAATAATTTTCTTTTTAAATGAAGATTTAAAATAAATAGCTGATGCATTTCCTTCTGGTATTTTTAAATTAAAGATTATTATGTTCATTCTGAAATATAGCTTAAATTTTAAAACTGATCACATTTTTAAAGGATTAAGTCAAACAAGGATTAACCAGGCTAAGATGAAGCATTTGCTCCATAACAAAAGTAAATAATACATTTCCAGTATAAATTATTTTTTAAATTTTACTTTGCAAAAATCCTTGAACATTTTCCATGTATTTTACTATCAGCTGAATTAATTTTCCTGTCTTATTTTTTGCTTTCTCCATGCTGAAACTGAAAAACTAGCTCTTTGTTGAGCAGTGCTGAATAGGGCAGTGCATACATTTCTTTCTTTTTGCATGTATACCCAGCAGAAATGCGTGGATTAAACAAGGATCCCTTTCTCTAATTTTATGTAATCCACACTTATGCACAACCTCTGTTGTTTCTATAGGATGTTTGTCTGGATTAGCAAATTAGGAATCTGCACAGCAAAACCAATAGTAGAAAGAAGCTTTTGAAACTGAAAATGTTGACAGTGTTCTGGACCACTTTCAGACCTTCTTTCACAATGTATCTGTGGAACCATCATCTCACAAAGAGGTTTTTGTGTTTTATACCTAGAGGTGCCATTCAAATCAGTGACGCTACCCAGGGAGAAGCCGAGATGTTTTTAAAACTACGTGGACATGCATTTTAATATGACCTACTTATAAAAAAGGACCTAAATGATAGAAGTGGCATGCTGAGAGGTCTTGTTCAAATCAAGTTTTCTCTCTTTGGGGAGAAACATTTGAGGTACTTACTTCTCTAAGATCTTATGATAGGGAGTTCAGCTTGGGGAAACGTGCCAACCAAGTTTGGTTTCTAAATCAAGTTTCAGTCCTTGTGACTTCAGCTCTGCAGATTTATGTCTGAATAGCAGGCCCCAAAACACTGCACAACCCAAATGGAAATATATTCAAAGCTGACAGTTCCTGCTAGTTTACAGCCACAGGCTTGTCAGATTGAACTTGAAATCTGACCCGAGCATACTCAAAATTCATCCCAAGTTCTCCTAACACTGCCTGATGAATTTTGCCTGGCAGCAGGTTTTATTACAAGGGGATTTCTGAAAGTATGAGAAGTAGCTCCAAGCCATCTCAGTAACAGCAATTATTTCAATGTTTCCTGGTTGCTAGATAGAACCCATACCCTTGGAACTGTGCAAGAAAATGGAAATTTTGTGTCAAGTCAGCATGAAAATGCTTTGGATTTCTCCCAGAAATGAGTCTTGTGTAAAATATTTTTAAGACTCAATGAAACGCTTTGTTCAGTCCAAAACAAAATGTTTTGTTTCATGCGGGGGAGTTTTTGTTCTTGCAAAATGAATGTGGGTCAGTCCTATTTAGCAAATCTTGTTTCAGAAGATGACAGAATAACTTCCTTGACTTTCTCAAACCTTATCATGGGAGGGGAAGTTGGGAGGTGTGTGTGAAACTTCAACAAATTTGACTTCATTTGTAAATAGTTTCCTTTCATCTGAAACTGTTTATTTTTTACGTGAATAAACATTTCTGCCAAGCTGTTTCGGTCAGCTCTATTTGGAGTCAATACAAGGTGTAAGCATTCATCATTCTGCCGTGTGTAATGAAGCCTCATGACTGGTGGCCCTGTGGGGTTAACCCGGGCTATCGGTGACATGTATGTGGCATATATGTGGCAGACATGCCGGAAGACTGCTAATTAAGCTATTTTCCTGCAGTTTGGGTTGAAATGAATGAGCAGGTCTGAAAGACTTGTGGTGTAAGGAAAGAGCAAGTTCTCTTAGGGCTTCCTCATACCCATTTCATGGACTCATTCCTACAAAGGCTGATAGGGCAATGAGTATCTAAGTAATGAAGGACAATTTCAGGCTTTGTTATTTTTGTTTTGCTTACAATGAAGTAGGCCGTATTTTAGGCTAAAAATCTACCCATAAGAAGCTCACAGTGTCAAGGTCAGAAGTAAACAAGCACATGAGATTTCTCTGTTGAGTTTATAAAGTATCAGTGGCGTTTCTTGGATGTTATTTAAACAGCTAGCTACCTTTTCAGCAGATTAATTTAGCAAAGCACCTCCCACCTGGCAGAACTGTGGAAGAAAAGACAAATCTGCCCTCCTTTCAAGCTGAAGGGGCTTTTGAAATAAACTCAGCTCAAGCAGCTGCACTTTGGTGGGGAATGAGGACAGCATGTCGTGTACCACACATCTCCTTGGAGTAGGACAGCTGGAGGCCACTGACCTGGAGGCAGCTCATGGCTGGTGAGCAAGTTCCCACCAAAGCGACATAATGTAAAAATGTCCCCACTCTCAGACACATGACTGAGGATCTTCAGTTTCACCCCATTGCATTGAGACGCACTGAGCTAGGCAGCTGGTGCAAAGCAACACGTGTTCAGTTTCATTTTCTGATTTTGCCAACCTGCATCTTAACAAATTTATTTGCATATAAAAACAATGCTGATGCTCAGAAGAATCACATAAAACTCTCTCAAAGGCTTGTAGTAAACAATATTTCTACCTTTTTGTTGTTTCTTTTTTTCAAATGACTCATTAAGTTTCTGTAGATTTTTAAGCACCCTGGGAAGTGTCTGAGGTTGACAAGAGAAAGGACTGAAAACCTATTCTACCAGAATCTATTCTTGTATTTCTCTAATGGCTTATAGATCTTGCTATTTCCATAAATGCTCTTTGAAGGGAAACTATGTGGGATTTTAATGGCTTTTTGAGTCCATGATGGCATCACTTGCTTTGATGCATGCCAGATACTAAACAACAGCATGACTGAAAGCAACAAGCATTAATGGAGTTTAAGGTGAATGGCAAGCACCATGTTTAGAAATACACCTGTCTCAGTGTTATTGCACTCCAAACACAGGACCAGCATTGAGCAACCATTCTTTTGTGTCTAAGGAAAAGTCTCTTTATTTTGGTGGGTATACTAAAGATTCATTTTGTTTCTCTAAGTATGATACTTTGTCCCATTGGTGACACGTTACTTATTACCTCAAGCTTAAAAGGAGTGTTTGGGGACAGTGATTGTACTCAAATCTAACTTGCAGCCAGATTTTCACAAGCCTTTTGACAGGAAAAAGTCATCTGGAGTTATCTTGCTAGGGGACAGGAAAGATCTAGCAAAGTGTTTTATTGTTGCAATATTCAAGATAAACCCGAGTTGTAACACATGTGGGAGAGGCTCTAAGGCAAAATAGTATTGGGAATGATTCTTAAATAATATTCTGTGAGGAAATAATTGGGTTAAGGTTCCTCTTTCAGTCTGCTTTCTGGCGGTGAGGAATTTCAGCTGTTACTTGCAGCCCGTTCCTTTGCGGTGTTGCCACCAGTGACTGTGGCCTACCCCCAGCTTGGCCATACCCACCACCCCACCAGATGCCGCTGCTCCATTTACTCAGTTCTTCCAACCTAGATCTGTCCACATGTGTTCATGTCCCTGCACAAAACACCTCTGTTATTTAAACTGAGGCTTATTATTTCATTCTTGATTCCACATTTG
The DNA here is from genome assembly GCF_036013475.1 of Columba livia. Lineage (NCBI taxonomy): Eukaryota > Metazoa > Chordata > Aves > Columbiformes > Columbidae > Columba > Columba livia. Next base: position 74,456,540 of record NC_088604.1, read on the forward strand.
TGGGCCGGGACTTTGAGGACTGTGTAAAAAAGCAGTGTGAAACCAGCCAGTGCCTACGCTCTACAGAGAACTGGATGTTTCAACTCCCTGACACAGAAGGTGAAACTTTGGGAAAAATACTATCTTGCTAAAGTTGCTATTTTTGTGGAAACATATCCTCCCCTATTAGGTTTCCACGTATCAGGAACATCCAGACTCTGGTTGACAACCTCGGTGCTTTCAAAGCATGCTGCAGCAGTTTTGTCTTTACCAAGGGGTTAGAAGTAGCTGGATTGGGGGGTGTATATCCCTAACAGGACAAACAGAACAAACAGGAGTGAGAGAGAGAGCACAGTTTTCAGCTGAATGTATGTAGCCAGGCTAGACTTTAAAAGTGGGCACAAGTAGCCACCAAGAAAGCGATTGTAGTCTCAAACAGCAGATTTTCAAGTCCATTGTTGTGATTACCTGCTGAATATAATTCCTTTACAGGTGTAACAAATGAGGAAACCTATACAGACTGATATGCAGAAGTGTAAAATGCCAGTTCAGATCAAATCACTGAGCCAAAATGAGGTTTTGCTACCCATGTTGAAAGGGAAATGTGACTTATTGCTCTTGGATAAGAATCAAGATTTTTTTTTTTTTACATGAGGTTTCTGACTCTAAATGGTATACTGGGAAGAGGAATATCTGTAATTGGTTTTGGGCTACCTACAGGGACATATTATTGAAATTCACTTTGACTAGAAAATTATATGAATATTCAGTGTTTGTGGACTGTTGTTAAAACAACAACAACAACCAAAACAAAACAACAACCAAAAAAGCAGCAAATCACTGATAGTTTTGTACACAGGAGAAAAAGCATTTTGACCCATTTTGTGCAGGTGGCTCAGCTGTTTCTGTGTCCATTAGAGGATGGGAAAATGCTGTTAACTGGAAGAACTAACTAAATTTGGGCTATGATCTATGACTTCTGACAATTGCCCTAAACAAAGCTGACATGGCATATGACCAAGCTGAACTGATTGATCCATTAGTAACCCACAACTCTTGACACAGGGAAAAGAGTTGATTATAAGGAGAAGAGACTAAAAGGTGGCCCAGTGATTACATCAGCACTAACATCCTTTTCCAGTGCATCCTGAGAAGAGGTGAGCTTTGTCATCTTGATAGCTTTTTCATGCATCTAGTGCTCAAAACATCCTCCTCCTGTTTACATGTTATAAGACATGCCACTGGATTCCTGCTGCATCATTTGTTCTCACAAGGCTCTGTACTGCCTGATTGAATTTCAGCAACTGAAATTGTTACTGGTCCTTGTTCTCTGCCTGAGCTGACAACTGCATACTGCCAGGAAAAATCAGCCACATATTTAATTTCCATTTCCATATTTCTTTAAATATCCCTTGCATGCGGCCCATTCATATTATAGTTTAATCATGCCACAGGGCTACTGGTTTTAGGGGAAAAGAGGAGCAAAGAGCAGTCTAGTTGTGAAGAGATGATGGGCAGAGCACCCATACAAGAAGTAAATGTCTGACTTTTTGTCTGCGTTTTGTGACAGCTATGTCAATTCTGAGCTTGGAGGAGGAGGCTGCTTTCTCCATGCACACAACAGAGTATGCCTGAAGGCTCTGCATGTACTGGGCTTTGGGCGAGATGCCCCAGTGGCTCAGCTCTCCAGAGCACTGGAGGAAAGCCGCAGGATAAGGCCAGGCACAGCAAGGCCTGTGCTTGTGTGGTATGACACAAATTCACTGCACAGGCCTAAACCTGTGTGGCTTCAGCAGCCATCTTCAGCTGGGAGATGGCAGAAGTCCTGTGAAGAGGCATGAGAAAAAAAAAAAGGATTAAGCACTGGCTGCTGTGTTCAGGAGAAGAGCACTGAGGTGTCATTAGGAGTGTCCCCCCATTACAAAAGGAAAAATTCCAAGAGCCAAATGGGCTGGGACAGAGTTTGGAGACAGGGAGACCAGTCGCTGCATTGGGAGGAGATGCCCACAGGCAGCACTTGTCTCTGAAGTGTGCCATTGACATGGGCAGCCTGGGACAGTAGAGTTGCTGAGCTGAAGCTGGCAGGTCAATGTCATACCAAACAACTCCAGGTGAATCTCAGGCCTGGATCGTCACAGCTGCAGGGAATAAGAGAATTGAAGCTTCTGTCTTCCTTCTCCAGCACCTGCAATACCTACTGAAGAATGACACCCAAGCTGGGAACTTCTGGGGAGAGCACATTACATTTGCCACCGGTATGAATACTTTAGAGAAGTACATTGGCTTGGACAACATCATTCCTGAGGGACAGTCTTTTTCGGTCATTATTTTTACTTTGTCCATAAGCAGCAGTTTGGCCTCATTTTTGGAAAGTTTTCACCTTTTAATTTTCATTAAGTCCCACCCATACTTGAGAACTTGCAAGGAGACTCTTTGGACAAATGGTACAGATGGCCAGAAGGACCCATTGCCAAGATGGGAGGTGATGGTCAAGCCCTTCTGCCAGTATTTGTCCCTGCCTCCAGCTGTCTCCAGAGCAGGACCTGGGTGCAGCAGCAACATCTGCACATGTGCTCTTCCACTGCAACTGTGTCCATTTTGTACCAGCATCCATTAAAGCATAATAGGCTCTTGTCAATGTTGGTCACTGCAGCAAAGTTTAACTGATGGGACGAGAGGGGAAAGGCTCTATCTTCTGCACTCGCAGGCTTGCAGGTGGGTTTAGCACAGGCCACAGACAGGTCTGTGTCAGCTGCTGCAATACTTCATGTTCAAAAGGCCCTGAAGAAACTCTGACAAAGATTCTGCAGATTAACTGCTCCTCTGCAGGTGTTTGCTGCTGCTGACCCACACGCAGCATCAATCCCAGGTGCCAGCTGCCATACGTAAGCGCAGATTTGTGAGACAGCTCAGTGGTGGATGGAGCCAGTATGAATTACTGATGTGCTCCACAAACTGATGTGGTGATGGGTGGCATTTATTAGAAGTTCTAGAGTAGAGACTGAAGTGATTCCCTAATACAGAAGTTTCCCACCCTCAGCTGAGGCAGTTGTCAGCAATTCTGGGGTCACCTATACTTGTTCCCTGCTCCACTCCTCCCTCCTGGAGACAGCGTGAAGCCCCCAAAGACCTGTATTAAGGTAGGAGGGAGGTGGAGAGAGGAGATGGGCCATCACCTACATGGTGACACTGTACCTTTTGCTCTCTTAGTCTTTTCCTCACATACCACAGCACTGTTTCTGCCTCTCAGCAATTCTTTAATGAGAGACAGTGCTCCAAGCCCAGGCTCAAGGAGTAAGTAATTGTGACAAACAGGGAAGAATCCCATTTATTGTGCTTCTTCCTCGGTACAAGTGAGCTGTGGAGGAGACACAGCAGTACTGCTGCCTGGGGCGAGTGGTTTCCCCAGCCACATCCAGCAGGGATCCTCCACACCTCTACACTCCCCATCCACAAGCATGCTTTCAGGGTGCTCTGAGATGATAGGAAAGCAGACAATCCAACAGCACGGTGCTGGAGCTAGTGATTTTATATTAAATAAATGAGACGTGTTGTTGCAGGTGCTGAAGCGATGCATGCTCATATGCTCTTCTCCTCACAATGCAGATTATTATGTTTGTTGATGTTCTTTTTATTACCATGGGGATTAGGTGCCCTGATCACAGCCTGGCTTTGCATTTTGCTCTTTGCAGTACAGACCCGGAATGAAGACAGCCCCTGACACAAAGGGTCATATGATACTAGGGCAGGAGCACTTGGTTCCCATGTTTCAGGGATGGTCCTGCTGTCTCTGTGGTAGTGCTTCTGAGGAGCAGCGGGTCAGACCTGGGGCCAGGACTGTTCACAGAGACTGAGAACGGGACTTTGCTGTGGGAGGTGGGCTTGTTCCTGCCCAGGGGTGAAAACCCAGCAGAAGTTCATTCTTTCCTTCCTGCTTTTTTGCCAAAGGAAAACACCAAGCTCCTTTGGGGAGATGCAAATGAGTATAATTCAATGCAGAGCCTTAAGTGAGCAGCAGCACAATTGGCTTAAAGCTATCCCTGTTACAGCCAGCGGCAGGTATCTGGGATGAGTAGATGGATGGCCTGATCTTGTGTGGAAATCTCATTGTGTGTCAGCCACAGTGCTCTGCTTGGCCGTAATAAAAAGTAATTTGATCAAATATTTTTTCACATTATTCTTCTGTTAGAATAATTATCTGGTGTGTGCCAGCCTTGCACCTCTCCCTCTGCAGTGGCTTGGACTGGCTTCTCACAGTTGTCTTCTTCTGGAAGCTGGAGAGGCTCCTGCACTGGCAACTGCTGTGTTTGTGCAGCATGTAATAGAGAAAGATACTCTTATTTTTCAAGGTGAGCGTGAGTTAATTTATGTCCAAATCTTAGAGTGTATGCAAATTAAAGAAACCTGAAAATAGTTCTGACACCTGTTCTTGTTAACTCTGGGGTACAGAATTCCCTCTGCTCATTTTCTATTTAAATTCTGGGATAAATTAAACACAAACAAACCAACAAGCTAGGTTGGTCACCATACTCTTCCCCAATGGTTTCATGAGTGGAAGGCAAAACTGTGCCTCACTTAAAATCACCATAAACACTTGCAATATTTCAGATCAATCTGATTATTTTCTTTTTATTAATAATACACTACAACGCATCCATTTTGTGAAGGTGCAGAGTTTGGGCTCACTGCTTTAAAATGCTTCTTAAATTGAGGTTTAGGTTTTTGCCGGCAGCCTTTCCTCCACCCACCCGAAGTGAATACACTCCTGAAAAAGGGTGGCCCACGGTGCAGAGTGATCATTCTTAATTGCACGTTGATAAGCAAGGAGCACAAAATGTACCACATTCCTGCTCCTGCAGCTGGTCTCTATGAAAAAAAAAAAAAAAAAAATTGAGTTGCTTATTATTTCTTGGAGAAGTTTGCTCTTTTTCCCAGAGAGAAAATAATGTATGGTCTAACTGGTCTGAGCACTAAATTCAAGTAACAAGGATCCAGCCAGAGATTCCTATTAAAGGGTTAGTATCTGTCATAATTGGCTGATGGGGTGTTTTGAAACTCCATTAATCACCGTGCTGACAGCAAGCAAATTAAAAACTTTGTGTTCTGCCGCTGACTTCCCATTTCACCGAGTGAGTTAAACACCAAGCATGTGTTACTGGCATCAGCGATTTCAAAAGTGGGTGTTTCTCTGGATGTAAATGGTACTTAATAATGATCCACCTTTGAATGAAACTAGGGCACACCCTGCCATGAGGTTCTCATCGTCTAATTACACTTACTCAATCTGAACTCGGTGGTATCATGCAACTCGGGCTGGGTCTACCTGCCAGATTAATTCTTCAGCTTGTCTCGGCAGAAAATCCGTACCCCAGGAAAGTGGAGCCGCCTGGTAGGGCACCAGGACAGAACAGACTGAGCCAGCCACACTGCCTGCTGCGTGCCTGCTGCCCTCTCAGCCATGCCCCTCCGTTTCTTCACCCTTTACAGTTATTGTGAAGAAAAGGGGGTCATTCATTTGCAGGACCCCTGTGTTTCACGCAGACCTGATAGCAGCAGTGCCACGGGGAGATGCATGCATGACACCGGTTACTGCAGTGACAGTCCTCAAGCATCATGTTTTCAGTTTATGCACAGAAGCAAAAGCAAAATGAGGTAAAAACCTCTTGCCAGCTCTAGCATGACGTTTTGTATAGATAAGAGACCAGCCTGTGCTCCAGGTCTCCTCCAAACACAGTCTCTGGGCTCAGGCCCTCAGCAGCTCTCTCTACAAATATATAACACTATCCAGGGACCATTTTTGGACTCTGAGGACAAGTGAGGTGCCAGAGGTTGTTGCTCGCACTGATTAGTTTTCTCAGTCCCCAAAACAGGGTGGGTCATCCCTGGCTTATGCTTTCTCTGGCTGTTGCCTGGTGGGGAGCTAGCTGGCGTGGACCAAAATCATGCCATTCAGCATGCTCAAAATGCAATGGTGTGGACAGTCAGGGGCAAGAGCCAGCACCCATGCCCTGACCTGGCTTTGTCACCTAGTGCAGATGCGGCCAGCGGTGCCAAGTGTGGCTGGGTTCTTCACCAGCTTTGGTGCTCACACAGCTGCTGTGATGCTTCCCCAGGGATGGGTGTGCAGAGGAGGTGGGGGCAGAGGCAGTCCCCTCTCCTGTGGTGTGGGATGAGACTCTGGTACTCAGGTTCACTTGGTTTTGCTTTTGTAACTGTAACCTAAAAGCTCTCCAGGGTGAAGGTGTGCAGAGGTACAGACACGGCTCTTCTCAGCTTCACTGCCAAATATTCAAGAGGTGCCTTGGGCGCACCGCTCAGAACTGCATTCCCACCCGTGGAGGAGGGAAGAAGTGCTCCTATTCCACTTCCACCCACACATGCTGCTAGCAGTGCTTCAAGAAAGCCCTGCACTTGCTCTCAAGGCTATTTTTTTTTTTTCCCAGCAGTTTGGGATACGAGAGAGGGGATAGAAAACCGAAAGAGAACAGTGCACGTCTCATGACCATGGATGACATTTTAACTGATAAGGCTCTCCGCTCTCGTCTACATCTTGTATTTCAGCTGTTATTTATGAAGCTAATGAAAACCACAGAGCACACAGTGAGCAGGCAGGTTCTCTGGGGATTTCTTTCCCTCTTAATAGTTCTCTGTGAGTAAATGCCTTGTCACTGAAAGCCCCTATGTCCTGGCTCACAGGAGGAGAGTGTCCTGCCTGCTGTGCACAGCAGTGCTGCTGGCCACGTGTGAAATAAGGCAGCGTACAGCAAGCTCAGCCCCCCTTTCTCTGTTACTATCCCCTAAGGAGGGAAAGATTTTGACAGGAAGCTGCAAGGCTGAAGAGCTGTCCCTCTTGGATGATTTCAGTTTTAGCCTCATAATCACCCTAATAATGCTTTATAATTATATCTTGCATTTTTCATCTCTATATATTAGTTGAAGTTATGAATGTTTGGTTACACAAGCCTCATAAATACCTTTTGGGGTAGGTTTTTCATGAGGCATTTGCAGGGGCACATAATTGCAGGGAAAATCAGCCCTGAAGACAGTACAGGAGTACCCCAGCTAAGCCAAGGCTGTCTGGTCTGTGCACAGCCCCACCAGCCCTGCAGAGCCCAAGCCGGTGTAACAGTGTGCCTGAAGCAGGGGGCAGCCTGCATCTCTCAAAGTTTCATCCCCCCAGGTAGGGGCCAAACTCTGCTTCCCTCATGATGCACCTCTGCTCCCAACCTGCTATGCACCAAACACTGCCTGGCAATGGTGGGGTTCCCACACACGTAGGGAGAGGAGTGTCAGGGACAGACTGCAATGACACATGAGTGATTTGCCCAGCCTGCTGTGCTTCTGAGGCCCAGTGGAGTGTGTTGGCCAAGTATAGCACTGAGGGTGCCTCTCCTGAAGGATTAAGACCCCCATCTGAAACAGCAAACCATCCATCGGCCTTTCTTTTTTCCTGTCATGCACTTGTTTGCAGCAATTTTCAGGCCCCTATGACAAAGGACTGTCACTGCTGTTGCTTTTGTGTCTCTTTGTTCTTTTAACCTCTCAGCTGATGAAGAGTTGTTGTTATCCTCATTTCCACTGCCTGGGAAGGTACCGTAACTTTGCCCAGGAAAAATCGTTTGCTTGGCCTACAGTGCATCCACACTGGAGCAGAGTGTGGCATGAGACAGTAAGTCTGTATTAGGAGGGCTAAGCAAGATAGGCCTAATTTGTATCCTCTGGAGAGAGAAAGATCCAGTATTGGGTTTTGATTTATTTTTCCTGCAAGTTCATATGCATTACAAGAGAGTTCATGTCAAATATTTGTTGGCATTTTTAATATGAAAGAACTAATGAGCCCACTTTGCCATCTGTTCTGCAGTGCACAGCAAGTGAAGAGATAGTCAGCTTGCTCATTACACTGATCACCAGGGTGTAAAGGGCTCATAGGAGATGGCCGGGCTGCCTTGCCTTCCTGGGCACAAGCAGAACCTTAATGGTGTGCACTGCAGAAGTGCCCAGGGCTCTGTTTAGATCAGGAATGTGTTGCATCCACTTCAGCAAAGGCCCAGCTGCAGCAGGGAGCCACTCACCCAAAGAAGGTGTTTTTATTGCCATATGATGAAAGTTAAGCTCTGATGCCTCTTGACCCCTAGCCATGGGCTGGCAACCCTCACACATGATGAAACCTGCTGCAAAGAAACTGAAGACCTGCAGTGGTAGAGACAAATTTTACTTATACGAGTAAACATGTAATGCAGTGAGTACAGAGCAATGAAGCAGAGCTAATGGCATGAAGAAATCACGGGAAACGGTGACACAGAAGTCATTAATTGTGCGTTTATTTGGATAACAAGCAAGAGAGACAAAACGTTCATTTTCAAAACTGAATATTTATTGTAAGGGATGTGCATAGGTGGGCAGCCTATCAGGAAAGAAATCTTACTTGATAAAACGCAGAGACTATGTTTCAGGGGTGATCTCAGGGCATCTGCAGGTGGAAGTTTCAGCACAGATGAGCACTGATTCCTACAACCCCAATGTGAGCCAGAGCCTGCCCTATAATCTTCTTTCTTCCTATCTCATCACTCATACAAAATTATTTTAATCTATCTGGAATATTCCATTATTTTAAACTCCAAATCATCTACAAAGGTGATCAATATTACTGCTCGTATTAAATCATTTTGAATTGTACATCCTGCATGAGATGACAAATTTATCTACTGGCCATTTGTGATAAGGCAATCTTGCTAAACACTGCCCACAGAAAATCCAGGGCTTACTTCTTAATCTTCTCACCTCCAACATTTTTTGGTCTCATCACTTCCTGTATCACAGTTAAAGCTAAGGTGGGAAAATATTGTCTATATATTTATTCCAGTTTTGCTAAACCACAATTTACCTAAATCTTCCAAAGAAATCTTTCACTATATTTAGTAAACAAGTATCTTAACAGGTTTAATCTGTTTTATGTATCTAATATCCTATAGCCTACTGCAACAGTTAAGATTAAATCATGTTTGTACACAGCAACAGAAAATATATCCTTGCTAGAGTTGAAACCACTGGTAGGAGAGAAGTGAGAGCTGGGCTCCTGGCAGCAAGACCATTTTACAGACTAACTCAGAGGTGCTGGCTGTGCTCTCTGCTCTGAAAAAGCAATATCTCAAGCAGTCGTGCCCCACTGACAGCTGCCTCTTAAACAACAGGAGGCCTTGCAGGCGGCTGGCTGGTTGCCCGGGGGGACATGCCCAAAGGTGCCTTGCTCTGGTAGGCAGGCACTTATCTCCAGGGTCCCATAGGCTCCCAAGGGCCTTCTGCAAAGCCCAAGCCAACATCATTACCACTGTGCTGGCAGTTCTGAGATCCACTGCCACATCCAGCGCTTTGTTCTTTCCAAACCTACCCCTGGATGTGCATTTTTCACACAAACACAAAGTAACAGTCAAGCCCAGGAAACGCAGCAGGAAGCATTTGTGCTGACATTCCGCTCTGTTTCACCAGTGCATGAAAATGGCATTTCTGAGATTTGTCCTTGTAGTCCGAACCAAGATTACTCTGAGCAATGGCTGGGGTCTCTGGTCATGACAGTGATGCTTATTTCCTTCTAAGAAGGAAGCTGAACCCCCTACAACATGCCTTGTTGTTGGCACCTCTTCAGATATTCCTGTGCTAGAGCATCTCTGTCATACCTCTGTTAGCTGGTAGTGCAGGGTAATGAGTGGATCTTCTGGCCTGAACTGCTGATGCTGAGGATCCAGTGATCACATTAGACACTCCAATGCCTTGTGTTAGGTTAGGCAGGGACACATAGACGCTGGCAGTGGGAGTGCATCTTAGTGCTTAGTTTCATCTGAAATATGTTTCATGACCTGAGACCTCTTTGCAATGTAAACCAAAGGGCAGGCAGTGGCCACAATCAGGAGATCTATTTCAAAAGCATGTGCCTGACCTAGATTAAAACATTTAGGAGGACACATCTGTAGATTTAGGCTAAAACTGACCTGGAAACTAGGTCTGCATCTAAACCTGGACTTGAGCCTCACTCCAACATTGAGAGGCCTGGAGCAGGAAGGCAGCATCAGTAACTGTCTGACTAGTGTTTTTAGAGTACTTGTGAAATTTACTGAAATGTATGGAAAATGGTTGTCAGGACGTTTTCAATAATTTTACCAAAAAATACCTGCTCTGTTCTTATTTATGGACCTACCATACATACTGGCTACTTGTTCCCTTCGGTATGAATAGCTGCGCTTTGAGTTCAGTTCAGCTGCTTCATGGATCTGGCCCAGACCTGTGCTGAGTGGACAGCAGGGTTCAGTCAGAGCTCCTTGTATGACCATCATGTGCACTCTTACAGCTTCTTTGCTTTCCACCAGAACATGGGGTAGCTCTACAGATTTTATGGATCCCCGGTATTTCTGTTATTGCCATTTTAATGAATTCCAGCTATTAATTTGAAATTGAATTTGCTTCATCTTAACTCTACTTCAATGCATTTTAAGTATACTTCAAAGTTCATTAATGAGCTTCAGCAGCCTTAATAAACCCAGGCTACGCCATAATTACAAATGTCTAAATCACTCACTCTGAGTGGTTCAGATCTTTGCATTCAAGTGCGGATACTCAAAGGCATACTGCTGTGTACAGATGCAACCACACACATTCATGCTCATTTCTAGGGCTGCTCCCACAGTACTTATGGACAGAATGAACTCTGAGCCATAGAGTTGTTCTAGTGGAAACACAGATGAAATCATCTTTCACCTCCAGGTCACCAGTGTGATTCCATCAGAAAACAGCACTGCTGACTGAAAGTTTTTGGTCGGACACTGAGAGCTTAGATCTTAAGAAACCCCATGATCTCAGCACAGCTGTTAATAGAAAGCAAACCTCGCACTAACTCATGTCACTTTTGGCAGCCACAGCAGAAAGGCCAAACTCTCAAATCAGCATGGGGGCTGCACGGTTCTTTTAGCCCGGAGGTGACTCCACAGTGGGCAGTGCATTATCCTGGCAGGGTGGAGACTGGAAAAACTTGTATGGCAACCCTTTGGACTATCCCTGTCCCTGGGTTAAGAGGAGGTCACTTTTCATCTCATTCCATAGGCTTCCTATTTATAGGAAAGGAAAAATACAGGAAAAAGTGGCTAAAAGAGCCTCTTGTGACTTTTATTGCACGTATTAGAACTAATTGAATTCTGAAATAAGAATTTGAACCTCCTGGAGCTAGATCTGAAACTTATTCATTCCATTCAATCTGTGTTCAGCTAGAAATTCCCAGCGAGCTGACTGGGAACTGTGTCTCTGCAAGAGCTAAGGACTTACAAAAAGTCTTTACAGTCTCAACCCTTCAGAGTAAAGTTTGCATTTTGCTGATATGATGCCTAAGGCACTTTCTGTCATTCATTCTGCTGATGTACAATAAATATTCCTCTTCATTGGACAGATCCATCCACACTCTTTCGTTTGAAAATCATGGCAAAAGTGAAGTGACCATTCCTCTGCTTACCAGCACTGCACCGAAGGAGGAGATGAATTGCTTCTGCTGCTCTCAGAAGTGTAAAGATGTAAAGATACCGATTTGTTATGATGATTCAGGCATACGGAGAATGAATTTGCAATTCCAGCCTCTCCAAGAGTCTGCATAAGGTGTAGGTGCCAGCAGTTTTCTTCAGCTGGCTGAATGGAAAGGTAAAAACAAATGTGACAACCTTCCCCTGCCAAGTGAGGGGCGGTAAGGGTTAGAGAGATGCATTATTCAACAGTGAGTTTATTTTCATGCCACATTCAGATCTAGGAACCTAGTTCCCACAAAGCTCACAAAATGAAGGGCGCTGGAACTGGGAAGAAAGGACCCTGCAAAGAAGCCAGTGAGAAGGACTACAAGAGCTAAATCTATAGAGTTAGTGAGTAGAATGGCAGTCAAGGCCTATAAGAACTCGAATAAGAATTTTCTTGAATGCCAGAATGAGGATGTGCAGCTCAAGACTGGTGATACCCTTGGGTAGCTAACATGCAAGCCACTGAATAGCTTTGGTTTTGCAAGAAGTTTTTCAGCACTTATAATGGTTGTTTCTAAAGAGTTGTCACTGATGGCAACTAGGGAGCGAGCTTGGGCTGCAGCTTTGACTCAGGACTCACCTTTTTCTCAGAAGCGTGTTTCTGTAAAACCTGTGAAAACTTAATATTTTAATCTGCTAAGCACGGTTGAAACTGGCCCATCAGTTCAAAAGTTTGTAGGGGCACACACATAAACACAAAATAAGGCACACCATAAGCCTTGTTTCTGTAGAAAATTAGGTTAAAAAACTTCAGGATGTGAAAATGAAAATTCTAAGTCATGAAGCAACAAAGGTCTTTGGTTTTCCTGTTGGGACAGAGGATTTGAGACATCACAGCCATGCCCTGAGCCATGCCAGCTTTTTGGTTGCTTCATTCCTTGGCCCAGCATAGCCCTCACTTAGGCAGCAGTTCCCATCACGTGGCTAAGGATGTACAGCTGAGTTTATTTAGGCTTTGTACCTTAAAGGAAGGTCTTCTACGTCTTAAGAGAGTAAGAGATTTTGTCTGTGTGTGAAGTGAGGAGAGTGAAAAAGTTGCTTAATGGCTAACCTGTTTGATCAATGTGAGTTGTACCATGAGTACATTGTTTGGGGATCTCTTGTGGAGCAAATGCTGCAAACAACTTCAAAAAGACTGGGCTTTTAATGTGGGTTGCCTTCTGTAAGAGGGAAGGGTCAGTATTACTGGGTGAGCCTGTAATGAATGTGTCTGTCTGATGCTGGCCTTGTTGAAAGCCAATTCAGAAGATGAATAACTTTTGTTAAAGCGAATGGCAATGTAATTGCTTCCCGAGGAAAAGTGTTTATGTGGGTGGTGGGAAGGGTGGAGGTGACGATCTCAAATGGGGCAAATAAATGGCAGCTCTGCTCTGTTGTCCAACCCAACAGACTTGCAATGAAATTAAGAAAGGGAGTGACTGGGTTGGCCGCTGTTCTGAAGCCTCCCAGCAGTTAGAGACAATATATTAAAGTAAGTAGGTAGTCTTCAAATGTGGTGGTCAGTCTCCAGTGTTCATGCCAGTGTTCAGTCTCCAGTGTTCAGGTTAGGTGGTGGCAGGGCAAGTGCAAGAAGTGCACTTAGGACATCTTAGGACAGCTGATTTAGTAGGGCTCATGTGGCTTTGCCTCTTCACTGACCCAACAGGTACTCAGTGTTCATTGACTCATCTGAGAGAAGCATTAGCAATACATGGCATGCAATGCAGTAACCCCATGCTGCAACGGGGTACCTTTTGGTCTGTCTAGTCCCCTGGTGACCTCAGGAACAAGTCATAAGTATGCTTTCTTCATTGGGTTTTGATGTTGACTGGCACTGGAGCAGTTAAGTCACAGTAGCAGCTTAACACTTGAATATGCCTTCCTTTATTAGTACATGTATAAATGGGACACAAGAACTACAGAATTTTTCTTAGCAGCTTCACTCAGCAAACTGACTCTTCCAACGCAATATTACTTCCTCCTGCACCTGCTTTTCCTCCATTCTCCATTCTCTACTCCATCTAGATTATTTTGAAGCCATATTCAAGCCCCACTAAGATGAAGGAAAGGTGTTCAAGTGGCCATCCATAGGAAGGGTACTGTGTTTTATGGAAGAATTACCTTATGCAATACTGGCTTTGTTTGTTTTTTTTTTTTTTTTAGCTTCCCTCATGGGTGACTATCAAGGGAAAATGGAAGATACTTTCCCTGAAATAAGTTTTTCCCCTGCCTCACCATCCTGAGTGGGTTTTGCTCATCTCCTTTGCTCTCAGTCAGTTCTGGGCTTGGGTACTCTTTGCTCCCTGCCAGGAAATCCTTCAAATACTGCAACACAGGCATTGTTGATCCAAAAACTGCCTCTTAAAACCCTGGAGAGGGCAAAACTCACACAGGAAAAGAAAAATAAGCAGCAACTGAGTCTTTACTGAGGTCATTTCTCACCTACAGTTGAAGAAATAGATCTGAATGAATGATCTTTATCCAGCAATTCAGGAAAAGCTAAAAGTAAATCCAAGGCCCCTCTATGCTCTGCTGGTGACTCTCATATAAATCACTTGGCCAGCCTCTATAAAAGCATTATGCTTGTCTCTGCCTTCCGTAGACATCATGTCTTAGGGCTTCACTGCTGGAAGAGCATGTACATTCTTCATGCAAGCAAAGCTCTGGCCTTAACCCCCACAGATACACATGGGTATATATTGTGCTTTCTGACAGAGAAACACATTCCAAGCCTCACACGTGCAGGGGTACTAAATGGCTGACAGGGTGACTCAGTCCATGAGATACTCGACCACACAGCCCAGCTGGGCCCAGCATATACGATAAAGCATGCAAGATTCCTGCCTGTCACGGCAGTGTTTCCCTTGGACTATTTTCTTCACTGACAGTTTGATAAAAATGGGAAGTAAATAGGCCTCAAGCAGAGTCCAGCTCATGTGAGGGCTGGCAGCTCTGATAACCACGCTCACTCTTGCAACTCATACACAGAAAGCCTGTCTCTACATGTTGTTCAGTCATTTCCACTGCTGTCCCAGGAGAGTAAAGTCTGCCACATTAGCCTGCTGGTGTTGATAGGCACCTTGCACTGAAGTGCTTGTCGGGCATGTGATTGCAAGGGTGATGCTGGGTGATGGGACTAAGCAAGTTGGAAGATATTTTGAGGAAACCCCATAGGAAATAGGGGGTAGTGGTGTTGCTGCAGCTCCTGGGAATGCACTGGACTGGAAAATTCTTCTCTGGTGCAGCTCTGGAGGAGCTCATGGCAGGCTGTGCAGGGCAGGGAAGGTATCTATCTCTGCACCATGTGCTATTTCTCCAGGGCCACAGGCAGCAGAGCCATCATGGTGATGCTGCATCCACGCTGCTGAGGTCTGTGCGATAAGAAACCCTTATTGTTTGTGTTGCTCCCAGCACCCAGGCTGCATTCACGCTGTAGGTGTGCTCTGGAAAAAGTAAAATCAGGAAGGTTCAGTCAGCTCTAGTGTCCTCAGAAGCCTCAAGTCATCACAGTGAAAACAAAAGGTGCTGCAGTGTTCACTTGTCCATCCTCTTATCTCCAGTGATAACAACTCTTTCAAAGTATGCATGAAGCTTCAGGCTACTGGCTAAATCACTCATTTCTCTTCTTCACTCCTCTCTAGGTTTTAATTATGTCCATATCTGAGATTATTCTAGGTGAATACCCTGTGATAATGACTTCCTGGCAGCTCATTCACCAGTGAAAAGCTGCAGCAACCCAAATTATAGAGGTGTTTGGAGAGGGGTGGAAACAAGGCTGACAAAAAAGCCCCTAGGTTCTCTCCACAGACAAGGTGTTTCAGGAGGCTCAGAAGAAGCAAGAGGAGGATCTGCTTTGTATGGTGCCTAAGTGTATAATACTGCCACATGTTGTAAACCTTTAGTATCCAGTATGGGAATCCAAAAAACAATCAGAAAAACCTAGGGGGAATGAACAATGGTGGAAATCCAAACATAAAGAAATTACTTTAGGTTCTGGAAATCCCAGAGCACAAAACTTCATTTGAGATAATATGCACAGAAAATATCTTTGCTTGTCTTCTTCCCATCTAGGTATCTGTAACTGCTGTGTAAAATACTGGCTGGCTGGACATTTGGCTAATCTTATGTTTCATTTCTCTGTAAATATAGCTGTCTTTCAATGGCAAAATCCAGAAAACAATGATGGAAGTTTAAATACAGTGGACTGTTTCTATTTTCTCAAGGTACTGAGAATTTGAGTTGGAAGAGGGAGAAAAGCTGAGCTTTCCTTTGCCCTGTGTATATAATTACTGTGTACAGTAACCTAATGAAAAGAACCAGTGCAGGAGTTTAAAAGGATTAGCAACCTTAAATGTCACTTACAGTGAACCACAAAATGCTGAAAACTCTGCACAATCTCACCAGAACAGCATGCCTCTGGGTCTTCTGGAGGAAACCTACTGGCCTGTCTGAGAGCAAATCCTGAAAATTCCTGTGTGCTTAACAAACAGGTCTGCTCACAACGTGCCATCCAGCTTGTTCAGAGGGTGTTGGAGATAGGGAGTGGTAGATACTGAAGTCATTGGGGTGAAATAATGCACCTGGCATTTGCGGGGGGCTGATGCTGCAGCCACTCCCCTTTCCCCAAGCATCCAGGCCAGGGCCGAGCCATGGTTCAGCCCAGATACACCATGAAAGTGGTCTGGCAGCCTGTACCCGTGGACTGACTGTACCCTGACAAACATGGCAGTTCTGTCAGGCTCACACCAGGGTCCCAGGGAAGCTGCTGTCTCATATCTGAAGCAGTTGTGGACCCTCCTCTCATAAATACTGAAGGAGCATGTGTAGAGAGATTGGGATGTGTGTGGTCTAATCTACATTCCAGCGTAGAAAAACAAAGAGAAGTTTCAAATTGGCCTTAATTTAATGGAGGTTTGAGACACGAGAGGAAGGGTCAAATCCATAAAAGTATGTCTATAAATGTAACTGCCCTGATTTTTTTCAAAGCTGTAATCTGCTGATTTTGGAGGGGAGCTATGCCTGAATATACTCAGCTTTTTGAGCTGAGGGTTAGAGTTAGGCTGGGCATATAGTGTCAGGCTGATACATCCCTCCCCATCTCTTGTACTCTCTGCTGCCTTTGAGGGGTGGATAAGGAAATTGGCAGAAGTCTTCTAGACTGAAAGAAATGAGAGTTTAAAATGGAGGCATAGAGCAAGGAGGCTTTTTTATTTGTACTGTGTTTCTAATCTCTAGGTAATCCCATCACCGCTTGCACAGAAACAGCAGGCTGATGTGCTGTATCACCACAACAGAGGTGTAGGAGCTGCTGCATCAGCTCTCACAGCAAAATTGTTTTGTGGTTACTCTGAGACCATAGGCTTTGCAGTCCTCTCTCTGGTTGTTTCTGGGTCCTGAATAAGTATTCCTAATACAGCCTCAAGGTGAAGTGGGGAAATGGAGGAAAGGGGACAATATGATGAGAAGAGCAGAGACCAAAACCAGCTCTGAAATCTGCTCCTTGCCTTGAATAGAAGATCGGTCATCCAAGCTGAGTGGGGACATGTCCTCAGGAGCCTGGTGGAGAGGTCACAGCAGCTCACAGCTGGAACATGAGTCATCTCAGGAGTAATTCCTTCATCTGGTAGTTGCGTTATCTCTAAATAAGGTATCTCGTACAAGGCTCGTACGACATGCTGGGGTTTGTGGTAATCAGCTATGGGGAAC
The DNA here is from genome assembly GCF_036013475.1 of Columba livia. Lineage (NCBI taxonomy): Eukaryota > Metazoa > Chordata > Aves > Columbiformes > Columbidae > Columba > Columba livia. Next base: position 74,473,750 of record NC_088604.1, read on the forward strand.
ATCTCACACCACATTTAAAGACTAGTTTTAACAATAATTCATCTCATTAAAGCAGTTGGCATATCCTGTGTTTTGTAGGACATGTTTGCTGCTATACAGCCATAATATATTTATCAGAAGGGAGCATATTGTTCGTCTAGCTTCTCTTCTATGCCAAAGCACTGTTCCTGACACTTAGTGCCTAAACCCATTTTGTATGCATCAAAATTCACAGTGATTAATTTATCCACAGCCCGGAGAGGAGCCGGGACAGAAAGTAACAGGCTATAGAGACTGCTAAAATGGAGCTGCACAAGAAGAGCTCCTGCAGTGAGGTTCCTTCAGGGCTTTTCCTTGGACATTGCAGCCGGAGGAAGAGGGAGAAAATGATCTGCCTGTGCTCTCCAGAACAGGTATTCTGAAGGCTATGCCCATCTCATGACGCTGCTTGAAGACCAGCTTCTTAATCCTTAGAAGAAGCTTTATAAAAATGTTAAGGTCTTTTGACTGAAGGCCCTGGAGGTATAAGGTATTATTATGATGCTATGTAGTCATAGAAATTTAATTGAAGGTATTTAACTGCAGTGGCTGTAAAACAATTGAAATTATACTTGACTGCCTCTTTGGAGCAATGCTTTTAGACAGATTATTAAGGTAGGTAATGTTTAAATTCTTTGTGCCTTTCCTGAGGTTTTCTCCAATACACTTAATGGGTTTTTCACAATGCAGCCAGATTGGCAGGTATAAGGAATTCTAGTAATTATGCCCCCTAAATTCCTTATACTTCTCTCCGAGTATCTCTAGGATCAAAGTAAACATGATAAAAACTGTTTGCAAATGACATTCTCTGGACTGACATACAGAGAATCTGGCTTGAAAAAAAAATCAAAGAATAAGTGGTTTTCCCAGTAAATCAAGGCCAAGACAGATTCTCAATAGACTTACTGACAAAACCCTGCATGTGCATGTTTACAGGTTACTTATGCAGTCACAGGTGTAGAAATTCATGTGGTCTCCCAACTTAAGAATTAATAACAGGCCAACCAAAGAGGCTTGTTAATTTAGTCCAGATGCTAATCTGAACTTCAGTTGAACCTTCTTGCTCAAGTAATCTAGCCAGCAATCTCCGGGAGAAGAGACTTTTTCTCATGTAGAGCCAGCCTAACAGAAATGTAAGCTAACCTCTAACTGAGATGATTATGGAGAAGAAGGCTTCCCTATGGGCAATTTGTGTGAGCATGCAAGGAGGAGCAAGCAGGCACCTAAACAGTCTCTCTTCATCTGTATCTCTCTGTATCTGTATCTCTCTGTATCTGTATCACCTAAACAGTATCTCTTTATCTCTCTTTAGCCTGGTCCCCTGTGTCGTGGGACAGTCAGCTGAAAGTGCCTGGTCACAAGCATGTCCCACAGCAAATGGGGGTGCTGAGGTGCCTCCTTTCTCCTGGTCAATGCACTGCTGCTTGTGCTCTTCAGCTTCTCTTGGGCTGGACAGTAACTGAGCAGAGATTTGTGCTTAGACCACCTGCACCTTGCTCAGTGTCGCTGAAGTACCTTTTAATGGATCTTAGTTCCCCGAAGTGGTCCAGAGACACCTCCCTGTCTGAGGACAAATTGCACTAGATAGAAGTGCTGGGGTTCCTGAGGTCAGGAGTGCCCAAAACCTTCCTTCCCTGCCAGTCTCAGTGTTCCTCTCGAGCAGCAGGTAAAGCTAGGAAGCATTTCTGGGGCTTGCCCAGTGTAATGCAGGAGATGTGGCCAAAACCTGTGTTAGACCAGACTCCCAGCCCTGCATGTCACCCATGGGAACATTATTCCTTTCTTATACAAATAATAAATTGTTCTCTTGCAATGTAGTCCTGTAGGTTACAGGTAAAACTCCTGTTGATGGCAATAAGACTTAGAAGGCAGGATCAGAACCACCTACTTGACTTAGAGAACTGGTCACAGATTACATGACAGGTGTCACCCCTCCCCAGTGTTAAGGGTGGTGGAGTAATTTGCTGATGCATTCTTGGAATAGTTTTGATGAATTTTGCAAAGACCTGTTTAAATAAAACATTATATACACTTTTCCTCAAGGTTTGCAGAGAGGTCAAATTATTTTTACTCTCAGTTATAAGTTTATTAATAATCCCTTGCGCCGTCATTGTTGGCAGGAAGAAAAGCAACATGCTGGCTTCAGAGGCTAGAGAGTTACCTGTTTATTTTGAAATAAATGTTTATCTGTGCTATTCTTGACAGAGCATCAGCTTTCCTGTTCCACCCTTACCGTTTAATGTAGGAGGGTCATGCACTTTCGTCCTAGTTAGCTCAAGTCCTGCAACCGTGTAAGTTTGTGACATTTTATTTCATATTTTTTTAGGTCAGACCAGCCTCATGTGACTGTTTCAGAAAATATGCAGTTGACCGAAAGCCACTCATCTTCATGTGTAGCAGGCCTGTGAGGCAATGGGAGTTGTTCAGTTGTTTGCCCAGTATTTCTTGTGGAGTTATTATTGTTTTTTTCTCACTGTTCACACTCAAGGCCAAATATTGCCTTGTTTCTGACTTGCAAATCGAAAGGAAACAGAGGACAGTATGGGCAGGAGAATGAGTCTTTCCTCATTCCTCTGGCATGGAGCCACAGCACAGGCTTTCTGCTGTATCACGGTTATGCACAAGAAGACAGGAATCAGCTCTATTCCTGGCTTTGTCACAGGCTCTGGAGACCTATTTCCCGGCTGCCTGGAAACTCAGGGGTTCACTGTCACCTTTCTCTAGTAGAGGTCACAACGGTGACGTCCTGACGTGCCATTTCACAGCGCGGTCTATGTGAGCCTTGTTCCTACAAAACAAAGGCATCAAGCTCCCCTTTCTGGCACCACGTGCTCACAGAGAGTGGCTCGCAGCCTGCACTGCTGTGTTTATGGCCTCTTGTACTGTGCAGCTTCCAAGTCTGCTTGGTTTTTTTTGTATCCGCAGCTGGAGAGGACTTTGATAATCTGATAAACCCATGGACAGAGCCTGTACAAATATGTGTACTTTAGAGGTATATTCTTGAGCAGATGGCAAACAGTCAGGGAAGGAGAAACTACTTGGTTAGCTTCAATTTGATGACTTGTAAATTTTGCTCCCCTTATGATGGTTAACAGGAATGGTCTAAATGTTTATTTTTTCCTCTACCTTTTCCTGCCTGAGGCTTTTTCTGTCTCTGCATGAGAGTATATTCATGCTCTGCCATCAGTGGAGAGAGTGGTGGTAAGCCACTCTGTGGGACTCTGTGCAGCAAGGGGCTATGCCCAGTGTCATTTCACACCATGCAAGAGCTGGCAGAGAAGGACTTCCCTCTTCTGGAAAAAGAGCAAGAGTTCAGAGGTTTTCCCTGCTTCTGCTTGGGGTGAAATGAAAAGCTTTCCAGGTATCTTCTCTTCCTAAGACTAGGCAAGAGCCTGCTGGCTGGGGCATTAGCTGCGGGCGCAGGAGACACATGCACAAATCATCTGTCTATGTGATTCAGTCACTGACTGAAGCTTGGCTTTCCCACATCTAACACAAATGCCCTAAACACTGAATGTCTCCTGCAGTGGCTGAATTTCATTTTGACCTTCTTTCATGCTTGTTCAACAAGGCCCCATTGCAGATCTCTTGTTAGGATGACTGCTGTTAAACAAACCTTACTGAATTTCGTGATTAGTGCTTTGCACGCTTTCTCAGCTTTGCACCAAATACATTTGCCCAGCTGGACACTTTTATGTCATCACCAGCATGTATGTGGCTACTAGGGCATCAGTCCTTGCTGGGCTCTTCACAGCATTTTGCTCTTGACCAGAGTGCCGCACTGGGAAGCTTTCATCGTCTGACCCTCCTCTCTTCTGGTAATGACCAGGAATCCTGCCCTGAGCAGCTGAAGTCACTTTCAACATGGCATTGTGCCACCCAAAGCATAAGACATTCAGGTAAAGTTCAGGCATTGAGTTTTTCATCGCTGATATTTGCAACAGGCTTTTGTGCTTGTCCCTGCATGGCGTTCAGTTCCTGACTGCGGCTTAGCTCAGTGGGGTCAGCTCTTGTCCAGCCCACAAGCAACGAGGACCAGTGGACCCGCGATGTCATTTACCACATCTTTTGCCATCTTTGCTCTTCAGCTTTCTTGAGTAAAAGGCAGCAAGAAGTAGCCTCTTTGTCAAAAGTTGTAGTATATAAAGCAAGAAGCAGCACCAAACCTGTTGATGATTAACTAACTGGAGCACAGTTTTCTTGTCTTTTTCTTTCTTTAATAAAAAGAACGCTAACAAATCCCTGCTCCAGCTGTGACTGAATTTCAAGGGTATACAGAAGATCAATGACTTTTCTAGAAACAATTACCCATATCAGTTAGTGTCTGCATAATCTTTAACTGAATTTCCTGAAATAGCCCTCCCATCATCTAAATTTAGACTTTAAAATACAGCTAAAGAGTGTTTGGTGGCCTGATGAATAGCTAGTCAGTCCTCCTACAGGATCTTCTCTCTGAAAAGTAAATTGCATACAAACACTAATACCACACCTCAAAAACTCATTCAGCTGCAAGCTTGGTCAGATTTAATCTGGCTTAAATTGGCTTTGGCTATTTTGTTTGCCTGGTCTATTTGTCTCTGAGGCCTTTTTTATGCCGTGAAATATAATAAGATAATTTGTTGTGAAGTGATTTTTAGTTTTGGCTTAGGTAATGACAGTTATACATCCTGAGACATAATAGTATTAAGTAAAAAATGAGCATATAAATTATATGGCAAGGAAAAAAAGAATATTTAACCATCTTTGTCTCTTCCTTCCTAAATGAAACTCTAATACATGTTCTTCATAGAAAATCCTTTATAGCGATAAAGAACCAGCTACAGAAAAGGGATGCATATGTTAATATATACAGTAAGATTTATTTCTTTCCCTGATGATTATGGGAATACACTTAAGCACAGAGTAGAAATCAGATGTGTATATTGGAAGCAACATGACACTTGTTTCTGCAGAAATTCAACAGTTAAAACCAAAATGAAAGGGAATAGACCCATCAGATGCTTAGATGCAGTCATTTCATTCCTTACAAGCTCTTCAGTAAGTTTCCAAAAAAGGGTGGGTTTGGATTTCTGTGAAATTTATCTTGCTGAGATTATACAGAAGGTTGGAAAGGAAGGAAGGATGAGAATCAGACTTTGCCTGCAAAACAACTCTCATTTCCCCCCCTGCCCCCCACCACACGGCAACATGAGATATCAGTGGCAGAAGGTCATGCAGATAATTGCAATAATAATATCTGCTGTGTCTCCGGAACTTGGCTCCTCTAAGGGGGAAGGTGATAAATTAGACTTTGTCCAAATTCCATTCATGGAAAACTCCAACATTGCTAAATCTGGAACCAGGGCAGTAAACTCCAGAATGTCCCAGAGAAAATAGGTTCTGGAATTTCAGTTTTTCCAGACTGAAGTGCTTCTCTCTGGATGAATTCTGCATGTTGGCTGTTTGGAATTTTTTTCCTTTAAAAAATCAACCTGAACAACAACTTGCGCCCAGTTCCTGCATGGCTGGGAACCTGAAACTGAAATCCCTGGCCTGAGCTACCTCTGCAGGTTTCCAGACTCCCTAAAGTGAAGCTGTGAGTTAAAAATTCCCAAGTGAGACATTTCTGTGGTGGGATCACCATGAAACCAGGTACTCTGGAAGCATGGCTTCTCCATCAGCCCACCCAATGGACCAGCAGAAAACATAACTGAGCAGCATTTTGTTAACAGAACTTCCTCAAAACTGAGCAACCATTACAAAAACTTTCTAGTTTTGATCAGTCAGATTGGAAAAGTACTGACCAGAGGTAGTTCAGATCTTTCTGTGATTTCTGCTCACTCCATCATGTTCAATTTACACGGCCAGGACTTAGATGTCTTTTGGGTTCTTGATATCCTTCTTAGTGGGTTTTGCTTCTTTTATGTATTAAGTCCTACTTCACACATTCTGCTTCCATGCTAGAAATGTGGATTTACAGCAGGGACCACTTCTTTTTGGTAGGCTTTGGTTGCCAATATCTAGGTAACAATGGTGGAGCTCAAAGCAATCATACTTGGTACCTGCGTTCACAGTTCACTGAGACAAATTGACTTCTTAACTTCTCTCTGAGTACTTGCAGCCTGCTGTACATAGTGTCAAGCAGCCTGGGCTGCATAGTTCCTGCTGGGTCACCTTGGAAAGCTCAGTCTGCAATCTGTGACACAATTGTTAAGACATCATGGATTCAGGAGCAGAAGTTTATGCCTTGCTTAAGAGTCTCTATGAAGATCATTCACAATCAGTAATAGCTAGTGACTTTCAGGCAGACAAGCATGGTGTTATCAGCCTCAAGCCTCTGTGGAAACTTTTGTACTTTAGCCAAGAAAAAAGTCAGCCTTGGTGGACTCACAACTATGACATTACTTACAACAAAGCATGTTTGGTTTGAATTAAAGATCTTTATTCCATTAGATGTGGGTCCTTCCTAGTCTAGGTATACCCTGTAGAAATAGAGGTTTGGAGGTTTGTCTGTTAGAGGAGGTCAAACTGTGTACCTGTTCACCAGACAAATGAATGCTGGTTTTCAGTGGTAAAAAGATAGATAAACATGTTTTTCATCAAAACATAAGGCTGGAAATGCAGAGAAGTTCCTTTCTGAGATACAGATTCTCCTATTGGACATTACCTGAGAAACAAAGACTTGGGATATGTGTGAGAGAAGGATAACCAGTTTATTTCAGTGGGTGGTTGGGAGGGTTTAAAACCCATTAGTGCCTTTGATTAGGTGAAGTGCAAATGTCAGTAGCACTGGCAATTCCTGCTTCTACCAAGAAAACAGCTGTTCCTTCTCCATTCACTCTTAGGATCTATACCAAGCACTGCCCAACATTACAGCACTCCAGAGTACTGTACCTTAACGTGTCCTTCTTGAAATGACAGTAAACTGAAGAATAGTATTTGTGCTAATTACTTTTTTTTTTTCCTAAATCAACAGTCAAGGTACCACCATAATAGAAAAATGAAACAGCACTTCTTGGAATAGAGCCCAGATGCTTTCTGTGATGGTAAATCAATTGAAATGCATCAATGATGAAATTACAGTGAAAAACATCTCTAAATTCTTTGTGTGATACTGAAGCATATTCCTGTAAATTAGCCTCATTTGCAGTCATTTTGCCAATTCAGTTTTAAAGGTTAGAATCAAAATGTTGCACTAGACAGTGATATTTGGAAGGCAGGATCCCTGAAATCTATTTTTTGGGTATTTTAACAAACAAGTAAGAAACAGTTTCTAGATCCATATTAAATTAGAGGAGCCTTTTCTTGTAAAAAAGCTTTTCTGTTTAAATGGTGAGATGAAATCCAGTGAGTTACATGAGTTGTCCCCGCCAGCTTTCGTTAATGACCTGCATTTAACTTCTATCTATATGAAATTCGGTTCTATATGTATGGCATCTCCGTAAGCCACTTACAGATTTGGTTCAAACCCATGACATTCAGAAAGACACAGGCTAAGTCCTGAAACGGCCAAAGGAGAAAACAACAACCACAACAAAAAAAGGTGTTTTCAACTCTGCCAGCCAAGAGACAGTGGCTCAGGTACCACAAATTGCATCCATCCCCTCAGACCGCACATGGACAAGTCCCAGGAGCAAGGATGCAAGGAGAGCGGTGGTGCTAGGCCGCGTGGCACCATCTTGGAGAGCAGCATGCAGGCAGCTGGGGACACAGCAGTGGCCCCGTCCCTTGACAGATGATGAGGTGCTCACATGCTGTCTCTCTGCAGAAGGTGTGAGCGTTTCATTTTGGGGCAGTTCTGTCTCACTGGGGCTGCTCTGCCTGCGTCTGCCCTGCCAAGGCAAAACCCCCAGGAGCACTCACACTCTCCTCCTGGTCACTGCAGCTTTGCACGCTCAGCCCTCACCCTCTTCCTTCAACAAAAGGCTGTATTTACCCCTCCTGTTCCCATCTGGCCTTCAGCAATTAATCTCTGTTCCTCTAACTGTGGCAAATTGTGTGATAATTCGTTATGTTAATCCCATGTGTCAGCGAGCCACTTAAAGGCTTCCTGGGACGCAGTTCCCTGATTCTTTTTTAGAATAAAACCTGTGTTTTCCAGTGATGCCTATAAAGAAACAACCACATTCGCTAGCTTTCAGATACACAAGGCTAAAGTTTGGTTGCTCTTGTGCCTATAGCACTGTGTTCTTACCTAGTTTTAAATTTTGGAATAATAGAATTAAGGGGACTTCACTACACATTTGAATCTGCAAGCTCCCCTTCCTCCTTTAAATGCAAATCCCTAGGGCAGAGGCACTAAAGAATTAAACATATTTACACTATTACAAGCCACTCTGTGTGTGAGCAGCAGAGCTAATGAAGCCTGGTTTTGTCTTGTCTCCACCCAGCTGCTGATCCTGATGAATCTTTCAGGAACACCTTTGAGACCATTACTGCCTTTGGTGGCGTTTCAAATCACCCCAGGAGGCTAAAATATTGCTGGAGGCACAGGATGGATGACACACAAGACAGAAGGGGCAGCAGTGAAATCAATGACACATCCTTTTCTCGTGAAAGCAAGCTGGAACCCCTCTCACTGGGCACAGCAAATTCAGCCACTTTGCATTATCAAACTCGGATTTAGCTCCTCTTCCCTGTCCTTTCCCACTTAATGGGGTTGCAGTGAGGATGGGGCCAGTTTTTACAGTGGTCTGTTCTGGTTGTGGAGGTCAGAGAGATTTAGGACGGATAAACCAGTGTGGCCTGAAATAGGGCTGTGTTTTCCTGGCACTGATGGGAAGAGCTTGTTGCTGCTCTTGGCACAAGTCCCACGCAGGCAACGCCTCCATCTCCTGCCGCGTCACAGCAGATGAAAAGAGCATGGTGGTGCTGACCCACCTCGCGAGCACACCCTTTGGATTTAAAGAAGAAGGGGAGGGAGGGAGTCCTGAATGCATCTAGAGAAGAGTTTGTGCTCAGTCCCTGCAGCCCATACCTCTGGATTGCTGCAGACCCCAGGGAACTTTTTCTCAAGCACTCGCACCTCAGAAGTGCTTAAATTATGCTTCAATAGCTCTCAGGTGCTTGAATGTCACTGAGGATCTGGAGTGGAACACACGCAGAGCCTCTCCCAGAGCTAAAACATGCTCTCCTGAAGCCTGCAGCAAGTCATGGCTTCTGTCAGCTGGGTCACAGAGGCTTTAGGTGACAACTAACACTGGTTTTCTTTTGGTTCTCCAGGTAGCTGAATCCCACCTCACTCGCATCCACGACTGAGTGAAAAAAATTGAAGGAAAATTATGAAGCTAATCCAGGCCTTTTTTTTTTTTTTTTTTTTTTTTTAGGTTTTTCCTCTCTCTGCTTTCAAAATTTCAACTTGGCTGCAATTCATTGTAAAACAAATTGGGAAAGTTTGAACATTAAAATGCTGGTTCAATTTTTCTCCTTTTCTTTCTAACTAGATTAGTTGGGTCACATTTCGCCTGAAATGACAAACATTTTCAAGTGCACTAAACTTGTTCTTTTCCTTCTTTTTAACTTAATGTAATATATTTCTGTTATAGCGTTATCTGAACCCAGCTAAGCAATACAACAGCATGTTTCACTTGCTTCAGCTAGCCATTGGCATAAAGACAGAGTTAAGGATCTCTGTGCAACCATCTATGTTTTTGTTTTTAAATTAAGGTTTTCTCCTTAGGGCTATTACAGCATTGATATTCCACAGACAGGGAAGAATTGCATGCAGGACTACAAAAACCTAAGAAATTACATGAGGAGCCGTGGGCTAAATATGCTCCAAATTTGCTCGATAATATCATAAGGGCAGGATGTTTCCAACTCAAAATGAGGAATAGGTTTTCCAAAAGCACTAAGCTTGGGCCCAAAAGCTGAACTCCAGACAAAATTAAAATAACAAGGCTCTGAGCTTTCCTGTAATCAGCCACTGACTTCAACTCTTGTTGCTTTTAGCTTAAAGTCAAGCTTCCCTACCAAGTGTTCACATGTGACTCTGCTAATCAGGCAAACACAGATCCTGCAAATGAAAGAGCAGCATCCATCCCTGCTATCAGTGTCTAGCTCAATAAATCCAGTCTGTGCACTTCAAATGGCACTAGGTCTGCTTTCCCAGCCTTCCTTCTTGCCTCTTCCCTGCAGCTTCTCAATCTGAATGCAAAAGCAATAACAACCGATTCCTTAAGGCATGCTTCCTTAGCATATCATCCTTCCCAACCAAAGCACCAATTCCCTGGCTTTGTTTCAAACCAGCAATAACTGAGGGAACAGAAGGGCTCGTTAATCCTGCATGCCCAGCAGGGACACAAACCAAGAGTCCACCAACACAAGCAGTGGTCCTTCTGTGCCCTGGGGTCAGGTGGAGACACGGCTTCAATGAAAACTCTGGACTTGGTGATGAGCTGAAAAGAGTTTTCTTACATTTCTTGCAAGAAACAGAAGTTGTAAAAGAACCAGTACCAGCCCATTGTGAGTTTCTTAGTGTCCAGCATTTGTAAACACTGCTGATGATGCATCATCCGATTTATGCAGCCAAGATCAGATGTTTTTGGCATTCTGAATGCTATCTAGACTTTTCTGGCTTTCATGCATGAGAAACTGAAGGCTCAGATCAAAGCTTTAAGAGGTCAGCAAAAAGCCATAAATGTACACACATCAATAGATGGGAATGAAGTCAGTCAGAACTTGTAATGATGTTGAGTATTGCAAGATCTTCCAATCAACAGCTACAAGAGTGTGCTGGAAGGAAGAGATGTCATAGGGATGAATCCTGAGATGGGAACAGAAACGAAAACCTGACTTCCAGGAGCATGAAAATGTTTGTCTGCCGAGGACTCACTCCTGACTGAACTTTCTTGTAGTTTTTTTCTCCCTTATGATTTTATTGCTTTTATGGAGCAGATTTCAAAGGAGTCTGACACTCCCTTATTGGGAAAGCAGGAAGATTTATGTTGAGCTTATTGCAGGCAGCAGTTATGATTTCATTATAGAACACTAAGATTGTAATTTTGTGTGCTTACACAGAATGTTTAATGCACACATTAAGCTAGATGCATTTTATTTCCACTTGTATAGCAGCCTAAATGGCACAACAGTATGATAACGCTTGTTTATTTGGCATTAAAGCTCAGATTCAGTGCTTAAGCATCTTGCTGAATTGGGGGGCCATGCTGTGATTTAATGGTTCAATTAAGAGTCTCGTTAGTGATCAAAACTCCTGGATCTGTAATCTTAGATTTTCAAACTGGTGGGAAATAATACTGTACTAGCATGGTAACCTTGCAAACCTTTCCAGTCCAAAAGACAGTAACTTTTAATGAGGCCAGTAGGTACTATCACAGTTTTCACATCAGATCCATCTACAGACTGATAATGTGAAGGTTATAGGGTGAATCGTATGATTTTGAGGATGGAGTTTACTGTCGCAAATTTTAAATGCTTCAGAAAACTTAGTTTTCTCCTACTAGTTTCATAAACATTTTTCCCCTTTATATTACGTGAAGATATATTCCTCCCCATTTAAAATTTATTTACAGAAAAAAATAATTAATTATTTAAAATTATTAATTCCAAAGCTTCCTGAGATATCTGAGCTGATGTGGGTTTGGAAATAGTAGGATAGTACCACTCTAGTTATTAATAACACAGCTTCTATTTGGGCTCAGGAAATACAGCTGTTTAAGCACACGGAAAAGACTCAGCTTTTGATAGGGTATATTTTCACAACCCATTAGTGTAAGATGTGATGTTGTATATTTCATAATGTTGAATGTGTATCTAAAAAAGATCCTTGCATTAGGAAGACTTTAGTTTTAAGAAAATGAATCAATCTAGCATTAGGGGAAAAAGCATATAACAGGCAAAGCAGATTCTTGCTGTGCACTGGCTCTGTGTTCAAACATCAAGGTTACTGAAATCCCCCAGCTGAAGTCTCAGCTCTCTTCCCTTCCCCCTAGCTATGCAGTGGTAAAGGACAGTAGTGACTGCAATAAATTAAAATTTAAAAAGGCTGGACAAGGGATTCCTCTACCCTTTCTCCTTCAGACTGGATGCCCTGAAGGATCAGTACAAAATTCAGCATCTGATGACTACAGAAATTTAACTCTTTAATGGAAAGAACTATTTCATTTTTATGAACTCAGCAAGATCAAACTGATTTAGCAGGAAAAAAAAAAAAAAAAACTTTTAGCAACAGCCAAGGTTTCTTTTTCCCCTGTGTCAGTTGTATTGCAAACAGTTGTTGACAACTGGTTCTCCCTGAAGAACTTACCTCAGGGCGTGATGGAGGTGCCTCCTCTAGCTTCAAGGCCTATGGTTTACCTAAGACTTAACTGTTCTTTCAGCTGCTTCAGAAAGGCGTTTCCCTATTTACATAACACCACTGGCATTATTTAAGTATCTTGAATGTATATTTTTCCCTTGCTTACCTTTAGGCCGATTTCACCATCACTGAATATCTTGCTGTGACTAGTGCTCAACAGCCACCTGCCAGATGCAGAGAGTTACCCACTTATCAGGGACTTTGTGATTTGGTTTAAAATCTAGGTGCTGGTTATTTGGGCTGCAAGACACTTCCAGACCTGTAAAACCTCACCTGATAGGTCTTTGTAGACTACTCACTATTCTTGTCCAAGCTATGTTCACCTCCCAGGGCAGCTTTCTGTCTGCCAAGGGCTGATGTTGGCACAGTTGCTTCTGCCTTGCTGTGTGTAATCTATGGCACTCCCATCCAGACCTACTTTTCTGGTGGCCTGGAACTTGAAGGAACGGTTGCCCATCACTCTCAACAGCAGCTGGGATGCTGGGAAAATACTCAGGATCCCCAAAGCATTCTTCCCTATTCAACTTTGTTCTGCATGGGGAGGGAGGAGATGTGCAGCCAGTTCTGCAGGACATTCCTACTCTGCTGTCAGGAGATACCTGCCGGCTTTTCCCCCCTGGACAAGATCAGGATAGAATTATTTGGATGACATTACTGATTTGATAATGAGTTTTCTTACTTCCCCACCACCCTCTTCCCCTTTCTGTGTGAAGAGTGGCATTTAGCCTGGCTCACACTAGCACTGTTATTCCTGGGTCAAACTTCTCGTGATGGGGATTGTCGCTTTATTAGAGTGCATACAGGCTGGTTATAGCACAAAGGACTTCCAGCCTACCCATCCCCACTGCTTCACTTGCCCCTCGCCCCTCATCTCTCCAGCTCAGGGAACAGAGGCTGCACATATGCAGATGGCAGATGGTACCTAAGGGCATGCACATCATGCGATTTAAGGAGGATGTCAGGATGTCATCTGTGCCCTGAGCTCAGCTTCCCCAGCTGCTCCTGAACCTGGACCGTGACAGCAATGTGGGTTTTGTCCTGTGATACGAACTATGACTTATGGCTTCTCAGTGGTTACAGCTCCCTAAACTCCTATTATGCAACATATATAGCTTTTACTTTAATGTAATGTAGTTACTGGGTAACTATTTACTTTTGTGATTAGCTTTTACACCTGCTCACAAGCTTTTAATTATTGAATTCCCCACATAGTTCTTTAATTCAGTTTGGTTTGACCTTCCAGTTAACAGGAAAATAAAAGAAAGGTGAAATCTGTGTTATGCCGCTATACTCTGGCATTTAAAGCTGGGGAAGAGGCCTTGGCAGGAGTGGGCTGGGGCACATGGGCCGAGCTGGGAGAGTGTGGCAGAACAAGAACATTGATCCTCAAGAAGGAGAGAGAATATTTTACATTCTCAGAGGAGAAGGCACAAGCACTCCTGCTGCCCACCCAGTGAAATACATCTCTCAGCCCTGGGCACCTTTTGTTCGCATTTTTGTCCAAGAAAGCTGAGAACTGACACTGAAGCTTTTGTCATTCCTCCTGTCCCATTGCCACCACAGGCAGCTCTAGCCATGCTCTAACTGCAAACACATGCCACATAAGCACGGACCCATGCAAACCTGCCACACCGGTCAGAGCAGTGGGGCAAGGGGCCACGGCAAAAACAGGCCCCTGAGACACAGAGAGCAGGAGAGGTTGCTGATGTTATAAAACAACCATCCCCAGCTGTTTGGGGAGCTGATAGTTGGCTTCCCCTGGACAACAGCCCATGTGCCGGTCCAGCAATGTCTATGCTGGTGGATGTTTGGGATTCCACAAGGAATATTTGATCCTTGTCCAGCCAACCCAGATAGCAATGCGCCTGCTTGGAGTATTTGCACTGCATGGTGCTGGATTAATGATTAGAGAGATTAAAATCTACAGGTGCAGCCTGGGTTGTGGCAGTGACATCTCCAGTTGACTCTGCCAGTAGACCTGAACATGAGTCCAAAGGGTCAAGTGAGTTCAGAGGTCAAGTCCAAAGGGTCAAGCTGCTGTTGGCCTGTAGGTTGTCCAGCACTTGGCTTTTCTGCTGAGATTATCAACAAGATAACACTCAGTTCAGGTTGGATTATCTGTCCTTAACTGGACCAGTTGTGCTGATTTAATTTCCATAGATTCTTGATGCAGGGTGCCAGAAAAAAAACAGAGAGGACACCAGCAGCAGCAAAAAGAGAGTTTGGCTTTTTGTGCAAGTCCTTCCTGTGAAAACAAAACCAGCCAAACAGCCTTATTAATCTTGGTTTTATTACATGAAAAATTTCCAAGCTTTGGCAAAGGGCAGATGGACAGAGGACATGACAAAGGTAATTGCCCCTTAAGGGTAAGCTAGAAGACACAGCTTGACCAATGTCACAACCTTTGGTGACAATAGTGGGAAACTGGATGTATAGTCTGTAATGGCTACTCAGCGAGGTGAGGATCATTTGCTGGCTGGGATCTTGTTTGCCTTGCACTGGTGACTCACCAGAAAGCAATTGCAGTAAGTCTGATAATGAGGACAGTGGGCACTGATAGGAGCAGAGGAGCTATTATCATGATTCCTAAGGAGATTTTCTGAAATTAGTCCTTTAAACAGGAATGGGCAGCACTCACGTGGGTATGCTTCATTTCACATCAATAGGGATTGACACAAATGCCCCCCTTGTCATACAAGGACCCCCTATTATTAACAGGCTTTTGTATGTTATGTCTTTCCTAAGAAATTCAAACCCAGTAAGTTGCATTAAATGGGTTTGAGTCTGGTGATGTCAGATCCATTTTAAATAAATGGGCTTAGACCATAAAGTTTCAGTAAAAATCTGCCTGTAAACATGAATAATTTCATTGTCCAGATTGTACTATCAGAGTCTAAAATAATTTCAGTTCTTCTTTAGTATTCTTATGAATTCTGGACATCTGAAATAGTTTCAGTATATGTTACAACTTCTTTTTTTTTTTTAAATACAGACATAAAATGTATGAAAAATGAATTGAAATAATTGGAAGGAAATATTCTTAAAATTAATATTAGTTCTGTTTTCTCAAATATTGTCCTAAATTCTCCCCTAAGGAACAGAGAAAATATTCCAGCTCCACATGATGGAAAAGCCTTAATGCAGAGAACTCTCCACAGGACTGTTTTCATTTTGTACTGTATTTTAAACATATGGACAGGGCAGACTGTTAATTATTTCTTCTCCTTTTGGCTCAGTTCCATGTACAACTCAGCAAAAGCAGAGCTCGACAGACTATTCAATGGACGATAAATGGCTCTGCATTTGCTGAGTGCTGAATAAAAATGATGAAAGGGTGTTGTGACAAGCTCTCAAGGCACTTGTTGGCCCACAAGAAAACATCCTTGCCCCTTCTTCCCCCCAGCTGCTGCATCTTGTTCCTTCCACGTTGCTTCAGCGCGGAAACACTTAGAGAAGAGACAGTTTAATAATCCTAGGCATAATGTAGGAAAAGATTATTCAGTGGGGCAAGGGGATTATTCAATGGCAACTATTGGGACCATGTCCTTAAGTGCTGCTGGATACAATTAGAGTGCAACGTGACGTGACCAGAAGGGCATCTGCAGCTTCTGAGGGACACACATAGGAAGAGCTAGTTGTGAGAGTTTGGGATGCAGCAGCCCGTGGCTGTGTGCAGGGCTCTTTGCTGCACGCTGTCAGCTCTGGAGCAGCAGCATCGGCAAAGGACGCACTGCTGCCTCCTGCCTCCCTCTGCTCCCCAGTCCTGCAGCACTGGCCCCGCTGTGGCAGCAGCGGCACCGTGGTCAGCGGGCACGGACCAGGAGGCTGCAGAAGGAGCCCTCATACCCTTCTGCTGCCTAAACTAGGCTACTCTGCACTATGTCTGCAGTGGATGTACAGTAATACCAAATAATAGAAACAATACCTGTAGTGGAAGGGATGGTGATATCAAAAAAGACCAAAGGTGAGGTTCTCTGGCACAGCCCTGCAGATGCCCTCGCCCATGAGTCAGTTGCCTCCCACAAATGAGCAGAGTTCGTGCTTGCCTTTCCTAGATTGTCCTCCTCACGGTGTCTCTCTGGCAATCACTTCTACACCCTGTGTTTCTAGTCTCCCAGCAGGGCATGGTGTGTGCTGCAGCAGACTGGTGCTTATCTTTGTTTAAGGGGACTAAGGCATCTACTCTTACTGCTGGGTCCCAAAATTCAATGAATAGTTAATTACTACAGTGTTTGTTCTCTTAGCAACACTTTTATTCTGATGCAAACATTTCTCAAATTTAGTGGGGATAAGGTCTTTGCCTGGTATCATTTGTAGTCGGAACATGTAGCTATAACCTGGAGTAAAAGAATGAACAGAAATAGAGTGTTAGAGTGATGGTTTTAAGATGACAAAAAGGAATTCTTGGGGGTTTTTGTGCTTGTGGCTGGGATAAGAACACATCAAGAAGGAGGGGAGAGCCTCAGATTATGGAGCTGTTACTCATTATTAGTTATATATTTTGCACTATTACAACCACTCTGAGATCTAAACATACCTTGCAACCAATAACAAATTAAGCTGCTCAATGGCACTTTGATGCTAATCATGGAAGAGTGAGGATGATGTACTCCTGGCCAGGACTTTCTTTCACTTTCAAAGAAGTGTGGGGAAGGTTAACACCAAGTTTAACTTCATTGTCAAAATTAGATGCATTACCAGGATGGTGATAAGCATGAGTCGCAGTGCTTGGATCTGCCTTGCAGATACCCTCACTTCTCTCTTGTGTGTTTCAAGACAGAAAGAAGTGATTGGTCACCACATCAGCTTCAAATCTCTCAGGGTACCTGGAGCTCAAAAAAATATTCTCTATGTGTCTCCTTGCCAAGAAACTAAATGCAACCTTAAATAAAGCAGATGGAGGCCCTTCCCTCTCCTCCTTTCCACTATTCAAGTCCTTTTATTCTAGATTGAGCCCCTGCCGATGTGCCAGTACCCACTGCTGCTACATGTCAGGCCTCCAGGCATGCTGATAGCAGGTTTCCAAGGATCTCCCTGTGTCAATGGAGGCAGGACCACGTCCTGTAACCACAGGCAACCCGAGCCCCTTCTGCCACTCCCAGATCACATTGGCTATGAAGAGCTGGCACCGTGACCCACCAGGAGAAAAAGGACCAAGTCACAGGACAATCCCAAGCCTGCAGAGAGGGAAACAGCAACTTGGCTGGAGCAGCACCAGCCACAGCCCTGGGGCTTTCCAGTGATGCAGCTTACTGGCTGCTGACAAAATGGCATCAGAAAGACAGTGAAAAAGAAAAAGACAGTCCTGCAGCCATGTCGAGGAGTCTCCTGCACCCTGCCCCGGCAGCAGCCTACTCACCTTGGTGGGGCAAAGGACTTGTCTCTCACACATACCTGCAAATGCCCAGTATTCCCATGCCTAACTAACTGGAAAGCTTCCACAATGGAAGCTTTGAGAAATGTTCACGTGATTATTCTGCTTTGCCTCTGAGTCAGACACAACTTCTGAATGCAGGAGAGGGTGGATCCTGTCCAGTCCCCGGGGATGTGCTTATATTGTTCCCCACCATCACCACCACCAGGCAAAAGAAGCAGGCTGCCTTCAGCTGTGCTGAATCACCCACTTTCCCTTCAGAAAAAAGTCTCTTGCTTTGCCTGGAGATCTTGAAGAGCAGACAAGGTATTTCCCAACTGGGTTTGCTGCGATGCTAATGGGATTTACTGTTGATCTTCCCTCCTCTTTCTTTTCTTGCAGGATTTCAGTGTGAAGCAGCAAATGAGCTGGGTTTAGGACTGTGTGCCCCTTCCCCTCCTGGCAGGGCTGGCTGCAAGGTGGGTTCTGTCCTCCCTGCACTGGGTAGGTCATAGCTCAGCTTGGCATCACACTGCACCGCACAGCACAGCTCGGGCACCTGCCACAGGGCGATGCAGATGGGGAAGCGCTTGCAGCATCATGCCCTCAAATCATTACAGCCAGACAGGCTGGTGATTTACAGTCTGGTTTTTCACTGCCCTTTAGCATCTCACCCCTCATGAGATTTCAAAAGAAAATGGAAATCCACAGCCGAAGCGCTGGCAAGCGAAGCTGGAAGTGCTGAGCAGCTGCCTGGCAGTCCAGAGCCATCCCTTCCCCCAGCCAATGTGCCAGTCTCATTTTGATGTAGCCTGTGTTCTGGTTTTGTCTTTATCTTCCCCCATTTTTTTTAACCTGAGGCAAAATTCAGCTCTCACGCCCACACTGCACTTTGCTCTCCTCCCTCCCAGCACCCAGAGCTCCCACTGACAAGGTGCAGCAGCCAGTCCTGGGATGGCTGTCACCATCCTGCCAAGGGAGGACAAGCCAAGTGACTTCCAGATATGCAGAGCAAGAGATTTGTATCAGCAACAAAAATGTATAAATGCAAGACTGTATGCATATTAGTTTGGAGTACTGATTAGATCCAGAAATAAAGGGATAGAGTAGCCAAATGTTTTGGGAAGCCAGTGTTTTGTATCATATATTATTCCTCAGCTAGCTTGAGTTGGAATAGAAACTGACCGAATGCCTGAGTATCACCTTGTCACCTACTGGTACTGTTTCTCTCAAATGTTTTGGTTTAGGGTCTACAAAGTATGTGGCAAATAACCTGGCTGGCTAAATCTGACTTTTTTCTAAAACAGGGGCCAGGGAGTACCACTAAATGCATCACAGTATGTGTAAAGGAAGCTGTCCCTCTTTCTCTGCGGTGCTTCGGCTACACATTCCTGACATTTTGTTTAACGGTATTTCTACAATTGTTAGGCCTAGCCAGAGCAAAAGTACCTATGTAAAAGGAGCATTGCGAGATCTCCATGAAAGGCTTCTGTAAGTTTAAGATGGGGAGACTTAAACAGGAGACTAGTCCAACAAAAGGAATACCCAGGTAGAGGAGACCCCATTCAAGGTACACCCCACAAATTCATTGGGAGGGAGGAGCCCCTGGCGAGACAGTGTGCCTGATGCAGCCAGGTGGGAAAGGCCTCCAGAGGCAGCAGATGAGGCTGGAGATGCAAGGGAGAACCAACAGCACATGCATAGAAGTACTCAGAGCCAACTGGAAGGAAAGATTCCCCCTCCTTTCCTGTAGGACTTTGAATTCTGAATGCTTACCCGCCTGTTTAATGTGGGGTTGGAAAAGATGTCAAGGTCTATGGAGGAAGTTCTCCATGTAAAGATTTCTCTGTTAAAACAGTGGTGCATGTAAAAACATTCCTGAAAAGGCCCAGTGTTGTTAAGAGATTGCGGTATGGTTGACCTCTCCCTGGGCTTTTCTTTTCCCCTCCTCCTCACACAGCTCCCCGCACACACTCCATTGCTCACTGGGTCTTTCTGAGGCTTATTTTTTATCTGCCTCTCCACCAGCTTCTGCAGAGCCCACCCAGAGCAAGGCTGACATGTCAGTTATTATCACCCTCTGGAAGAAAGGGGTGCAGGGGACTTTGCTATTTATATCCAGAGTTTCTCACTCTGCAGACAGCTATCTCACCTCCCATGAAAGTGTCAGTGGATGAGCACCAGTATCACTGTGACACCGGGCCATCTCAGCGTGTCATTTCCAAATTCTTTGGACACCTTGGTGAGAGAAAAGGGTGATTTCAGCTCAGCTGCACCTGGTTTGTGGCCCTATGGTGTAAGTCACTGGAGAAAAAACTATTCTTAGTTTAGTTTTTAATTTATTTTCTCTAAAAAACTACAGATGTTTGCAAACAGCAAGAGCAAACTGTTCACAGATTAAGTAAAAGGAAGGTGATGCCATTTGTATAATGCACTCTGGGATGTAATTATTTATGTGATATTACCTTGAGTAGTTTCTATCCTCTGTAAGACTCAGTTTCCAGTTAACTGGAAGAAAATCCATGAAAGTCCATCCAATTAAATTAGTGGTTTTGTGGGTTAAGATGTATGTGCACTGCAGTATGCCTGCGAGGGTCAGCATCCCAGTCTGTACTTCATTAGACAGTCCGGTAACTAAACCATCACCTTTATTTCAGAAAGTTTCAGATATGAGGCCCCAGCCTTGCAAACTTCAAGATGGTCATTTTCCGGTCAGGGCTGGGAAGAGGGCATTGGGGCCTGTCAGAAGTCCATCCTGAACACTACTGTTACTCTGTGAGAGTTAAATGATAGCACTAGCATTCCATCCTGCTGCCCCCGACTTCTCCAGATCAGAGGAGTATCTGTTGGACAGAACAAACTGAAGGAGACACTGGAGTGATGGATGAAGACGGCAGAGCAGCAGAGCCCATGGCTGTGTGTGATGGCAAGGCAAGAAATTAAATCTGCAATCTGGACTGTGGTCATTAGAACAGCACATGCATTTCATTTACTGTATTTAGAATAGTTGGATGTTTTATTCTGATTAGGAAAAATTTATGCACAGAAAGGGTTGTGAAGGACCGGAACAGGCTGCCCAGGGAGGTGGCTGAGTCACCATCCCTGGAGGTGTTTGAAAGACGTATGGATGAGGTACTTAGGGACATGGTTTAGTGCCAGAGTTAGGTTAATTGTTGGACTATCTTGAGTGTCTTCTCCAACCAAAATGATCTTATGATTCTATGATCCACTTGGCTGTAACAATATAGTACTGGTGCATAAAACAGGTCGAAGGAGTGCAGTGAAGAGGAAAACAAATGCTTCTCCTGACATCCTTGACAAATAATGGGCTTAGCAGAGAAGGCAGGATGCCACGGGAGAGATTCTAGCATCATCATAATCTACCCAAAGTTTTCCAGCAGCACATGACAGTCATTTCACTGATCTGTAGGTTATGCCAATGTGGTACTAATACTTTTCATCACAGATTATTAGTTCCATTCTGTGTAGAAGAAGATTTGCTTTTGACAGTACACATTAGGTAAAAGGGTATAAAATCAATCTTAAGAAGAGATTTTTATCAGTATATTCTTAATGATATAGAATGCACTTAATTATATACTTGCAGACTGGATGTTCAAAATGGCACATTGCAGGCATTTTGCATTACAAAACCCTGGAAGCGGGATTGAGGTGAGTGGGATGTATAGATAAATCTTCTTTAGATTCCTTTTCCAGGCAGCTGGGCCGGCCTAGAACAGGACTTTCAAACTCTGCAATCATATTTACATCTTTCATTTCTACAGAAGGCTGACAGATTAAGGGATGTGATATAGAGTCTTCTGTCATAATAGAAAAGGGCTTATATGGGTATTGTAATGAAGATATGATAAAGCTTTAAGAGGATGCTAATCCTTGACAAGCAGATCAATATCAAGGTAAAAGGCATAATGTTTTTGCAAAAGGAGGGATCAGCGCAGATGTATTCAGATGAGAGGCAAGGCTGCAATCAAGTTGCCAGGTGATGCTTGTAGTACAAAATCAAATAAGGAAAGATTTATTTTTGCAGGCATGGTGTGCTTGTTTCTGTTCTTCATGAACCATAAATGTTAAAGTTGGAACACTTACATTTGGCCATCTGACCTATCTGAATAGTTTAGCACATCAGGTCTCTGAGTAGCTTATTGCTCAGTGTTGCTGCATGGAAATTTATATTCCCTGGAGAACACTCATATACACTTACGGACATCATTAAAAAATTAAGAAACATTTAATCATGTGTCTCATGCAGAATTCATCAGTGACAGTGGATATTTCTCTGAGTAGGTTTCCCCAGCTATAAATCAGTACACAGCAGTAGAATGAAATACAATAAGATGAGAATGAGTATCTAATTTGGAGGGAGTACAGCAATTGAAAATGATGGTTTCTCAACTAAAAAAAAATGGATTTTGCAGACATGCCCAGAATCTGTTATATATTTGTGTCCTTGAAAAATATATTGATGGGGTTGCTGACTAGTCACAGCTCGTAAATTAAGAATATTTCTGATCTATTTTGCAGGGAAAATGACGGAGCAGAAAGGGGGCCTACAGGCAGCACCTGGTTCAGTGAAGTCACCACGTGTTGTGTGATGAACCGGCAAGAAGAGCAGGGGTAGAGTTTAATACTGGCCTTGATGCAACAGATTAATTTTGTAGTCGCAGCAGTTTATTTTTCTGTAGCCCTGGGCTACTCCCCTCCCTCCAACATGTCCTGCTAGGTCTGGCTGCAGTCATCAACCCACAAGTGAGAATTTGTCAAGAGAAAGGGCTGGGACGAAAAGGACGAGGAGGAGGAGAGGGGCGGGCAGGTAGGCTGGGTGTGGGAAGGCATCAATGGGACCTCGGAGCTGGGCCTGGGGCAGGGGAGAGGGGGAGCTGCGGCCATCCCTGCCCCCGGGGTACAGGAAGGCTGGGCCCTCGCTGTCTGCCAGGCGTTCTCACACCAACCCTGCTCGCCTGACAAGCCAAAAGCCACCTCTTAAAACCTCCCCAGACTGTCACAGCCCTGCAAACCCAACAAGGTGGCTGAATGGGAAGCAGGTAATTCAGCTATCTCCATCACTGTCAGGGCTGAGACAGGTCTGAAGTGCTGTTTTTCTCAGGTTCGCCCCACAGAGCCACGCCAGACAAAGGGGAGCGGGCTGGGTGCTACTCCTTTTGTTCCCGAGCAAACACTTTCAAGATCCCATCAGATACACATCTGCAAATACAATTACACATCCATCACCAGCAACTTAATTTGAACACAGCAGCACAGGTGTGTGAGAGAAGCACCTGTAGCCTGCACAATATTTTTTTTACTAGCTTCAGCAAATCCAGTTCTCCATTTTCCATGGGAGCAGTTGGTTTGAGTACTAAAATGTCTTCCCTCCTATACAAGCGCTTTCAGGAGAGTTAAATAATTTGAATTTGGGGCCTGATAAGTCTGAGTTTATGTGAGCATGTGCTCTTTTTCAGCATACAAATTTTGTTCAAATGAGGAAAACAAAGAAGAATTTGGACTTTTTCCAGATTTTGCAGATGTCAAATAAATTTTGTCTCATCAGACAGCTTCACGCTGACTCCAAAGTCATTGTACACACACACACTCTTACATCAACTATGCACAAGGCAGACCTTCTGCGGCCATGCTGCCCAATGACCTCCACTTCCTCAGCAGGTCCCATGTGTTGTGTATACCTCTGACTGACCGCAATTATCTTACAGCACACATCCCATAGGCTCAGTTTGTCCCAAACTCTGCAGAGCTATCATATATTGGTACAAGATAAGTGCTAGAGGTCTGAGATACCTAACAGACTCTGCGCATGTATTTTGTACCCTCATTTCCACCCAGGCCTTCCCGCCTGCAGATATAGGGGCCATTAGTGAGTAGCCTGACTAAATTATAAGCACAACTGACGTGCTACACATCCTGTTTGATGCAGCCTCAACTGATGTGCTACACATCCTGTTTGATGCAGCCTCAATTTAGCCATGGCAAGCGCAGGCATCCATGCAATCCCACAGCCTCTGCCAGCTCATGCACCTCACAGCCCACACCGAGCACGGGGCACTGCAGGGGACCCTGGGCAAATCTGCAGCTCCTGTGGCCAGTTATCGCCAAGCACTGTTTCCCAAGGTCTGCAAACTGGAGATGGTAACTGCTAATAAATAGAATGTTTATTTAATTTCCTCCACCCTTTTAGTTGAAAAGAAAAGGCAAAAGCAAAACAAACAGTGAGAAGTGTATGATGATGGGGTTAGTTAATTGAGGTCTTTGGCAATTTCAGAGGTACGCAACTGCACAGCCTTGGTGGTGGCATGTAATCACATATTTGCACAATTGTGTGAGACAGCAGAAAACTACCTTGATAGGAATTTAGTTACAGGTCTCATTCTGTCAGTGAGAAACTTGTTTAGTAAGCCCTCATAACTCCAAGATTTTAAATAACATCTTCTAAACTTATTATTCTTTCCAGGGAGGCCTGTTTCTGACAACATCAGTGTGCTTTCACAAGAAAAATCTTGGGATACATCATGCCTGCTGCTCAATTAGGCTGGTAACTGCCCCAGCACAGCTGGACTCCTAAGGCTCCACAAGGATCACACCACACATTTCGCCAAACAGCATCATTGACATGACTGGGGCTTACAAATCCAACAGCTCACCAACTAACCTTAGGAAAACAAACAAACCCCCTGATAAAAGGAAACCGTGCTTTACATGGTCCTGGTTCTAGCAACTCAGACAGCAGCTGAATGAAGTTCTTGCAAAGTTATGTCCCAGACCTGCCCTGCTGGCTGCAAATTTCCATGTTCAGCTTTTAGGAGAAGGGCACATTTTCCCCCAGAAAGTGATGGGTGAGCAACACCAAGATGCTTACAAGAAAGTGCACGTTGCCCTTTTAAATATAATAGCTAAAATGGGGAAAGCTATCAATTAGATTTATAACAAACAAACTCTGTACAGGCAAGAGATGCCAATTTCTGGTATTTGACAATTAAAAACTCTTACTGTAGGGGGATACAGCATCCCCCCTAGTAAAGCTGTGTTCAAAATGTGAGACATCACTTGATCTTCTCTTTGAAAGTAACTGCTATTTGCTTACCTGACTGAAGAATGTGGATCCGAAAACACTGAACACTGGGGAGTCCAAATGTCAGGGTCAACATCAAGATTTCTGTTAGTCTGAAGTCTTAATGTGTCACCATTCTCAGGCTCCTTGAGCAGTCTGAGAATTGTCATGGCCTTGTTGATCATTCACTGTTGACTCTGTTTTGGGAAAACAACAGTAATATCTGGGTTTCAGAACCACTTTTCCCTTCAGCATTGAACCTGTCTTTGCCCTTCACATAGGTGGTACAGAGCACAAGTTGTTTTATTATTGTTATTTCTAAATTAGCTCTTCTAGGTGTGTTTTGTGCCTTCTGTAAATGGAAGTGTTATGTCTTCCCACTGAGCAGCTATCTAGATTTTAGGATTTTTTCTGTTTTTTCACGCTTGTGGCATCTCAGCCTGAGACTCAGCGCGAGAGAGTGAAGTCCTTGCTGTTCATTCCCCCTGCAGTGCCTCCAGTGGGTTTGAAGACAGTGAGAAATTGGTAAATGTAGGATGAATACACGGGGAATGGATGAAACTAGAACTGAGGAGCAGAAACTTATATAGAAGATAAAGGAGAACAGGCTCAGAAAAAGCTACGCTCATTTTTGAGGCTGTGATGGACTGGGGATTTTAGTCTGTCTCCAGGCCCTGAAAGATAAATGGCTTTTCAGCAGGGTGGGCAGGATTCCCCACGAGGAAAGCCCATCCTGGCTGCCCTCTGGGGAGGCTGCTGTTCTCCTGGACGGGATGGGAGAGACAAGGTTCCAGCACACCTTGTGTCTCTCAGCCTGTCGTCATCCACCTGAGTGCTGAGAACTTGCTCGGCAAGTTCAGCAGCTCATACGGCTTCCCATAAGAAACTAGATAATTGCTGCTGGATTGTTGTGTGATGAGTAGGTTAGATAACAGGACTATTAAGCACTGTTTCATCACCACCCCCAAACCAGTATACCAGATACTTCCTCTAAAAATACTGTTTCATCCCAAATCTAATAAACTTATCTTTTCTAAACTCCATCTGCTGTTACGGTGTTTACTTAATGGGAAAGTGGTCAGTGTCAGATTTGATAGCTCAGGTGTAAGTTATCATGTACTAAGATCTGTTAATTATCTGAAAAAAAGTAAGAGATAAACACTTTCTCTGTATTTTCAATCTGGTCAGATACAGTAATGATTTTTCCAAGCCTTTAAGCCAATTTCCTTAATGTTTTCCACGTAATGCATTAAGTCTCCTATTCAGCAAGAAACAAACACGTGCGTAATCTCAGTGTAACAATCAGCAGCTGCTTGTATTAACCATAAAATTAATGCCTTGCTGAAAGAGGGGCCTGAGAGACCTGGGAGTGGTGATGCTCAATAGACTTGTCTCAGCAAAGGGACACAGCGCCAGGTCCCTCCTTGCAACCTGCTGCTTCATACTGTGGCAGAAATCCCACCTGCCAAACAGGAGATTTAGGGTATAATGTGTGGTCCAGAGGGTCTGCTCACCCTCTGCAGCTCTGGTGCATCCCTGCCATCATCCCCACAGCACTGAGGAAAACAGGAGCTGGAAATCACCACTTCAAAGCCAGTTTTCAGCTACAATCCCCAGCACTCCTCTGTGGCTTTTGGAAGGTCAAACCATATCCTGCCTCAGAGGAAACCAGAGGGAGACACGGGGAGGTCACATCGGCAGCATCTAGGGGACCAGCGCCGGGATCTCCCAGTTGCCTGCCCTGGCCCAGGGACAGCTGCTCAGGGACAGCAGCTCCAAGCTTCCCCTTGCTCTGCTGCCATGCAGCATCCAGGGCAGGATTTACCAGGAGTGATCATGAGGGTGCAGCTCTCCCATGGCCGCAAATAGGACCCTTGTACAGGGTGTGGGTCTTGTTAAGCAATGCAGAAAAAGTTGTACTGCTGCCTGGTACCCACCTTGCCATGGCGGTTGTACCTTGGTGCCATACCTGGGTACAAGGAGCATTCTGACAGCATACTCTGACATTTGTTGTCTCCCAAATTGCTGGCAAGGTGACAAAGGGATTACAGTGGGCTTAGATAAAATACATAGGCTGCCAAGATCATCGTCTTTGGTTAGACCACATGCTCTGCCAAATACGTCCTCATAGCACAGCTAGCCAAAAGTCTGGAAAGCCATAGTTTCGCTTGTGGAAAGCCTTCAGAAATATGTGGGACCTGGTCCATCTATGAGTTTTGCCAGTGGTGTAGAAAGTCTGCAAGCAAAATGCTGCAGCTCTGTTAATTGATGCCCTGTAGCACTTTGCTAAGGGGAAAGTACTTTTGTTGATATGGTTCATTTAATTTCATTTTGGGACTTGCAAGAGAGTTTTTTTGCCGCATGTTCCTGTGCAAAAAAAATAAAGCCAGCGTCCACCTTTCAAGGACAAAAATGTTCCATGAGACATTTTAATCTCGGTATAGATCTGCTGGATTATTATCACTTATAATTAGTTCTCTACCCATTGTGACATTCCTGCTGGCAACCTCTCTTTCATTTGTAAAAATACTGAAGAGTTAATTGTAAGAAGCAGGAGGGCTTGCTAAGACATCCTTATCAAAGTTGCTAGTGTAGATCAAGGAATGTGTATCCCACCTGGGAGGTTTGCTGTGTTTAAGCCAGACCCATTCTATCTGCATTATATCCTCTCCAGGGTTATAGTTATGGCAGTTGTATGATGTTCTGTTTCAGCATAAGCATTCACTATTTTTTGTACAACAATATGTATTTTGAACCCTACTGCGTTTTTCACCATGAGTTGGTGAAAAGATTAGCTAACAGGGAAAAAGTGCTTTGAATTCTGTCCTGTAAGTAATTTTCAGTTTTAGTGGTTTGTGCTGCTTCTCTTCATACACATCTAAACACCTTCTGAGTCTGGACCAGTTTGTTGCTTCCTATGTCCTAACACCCAGCACATCAGTTATACTGAGCATTTTGTACTAGTTGAGCCTAACAGCAGACGTACGCACCATGCTGAACCAGCTGAATTTAAATGTTATGATAAACAAGCTGACATATGAACGCCATCACTTGCCAAATACCACACTAGCCTGGGGGAAAGCTTGCTGGGCTGCAAAAGGGGAGCATAGACTCTGAGAGCTATTTAGATTCCTGCGCTGTTCTGCACTCACATTACTGACTTATGCCACACCCCTGATCCCAAAGGAGATCCCAGGAAGAACCGTGCTCTGAATTTTAGCAGTGGTCATGCTTGTAGAATGGCCAGTTGCTTCCCCAGAGGCACAGAAGCTGATGGAGCCACATGCTGACTTGTAGATACTCACAAACATGTGACAGGTTCACTCTTAAGGCTTTGCAATAGGAAACAGGTTTGTCGAATTTGGGGTGAGCTCTGATTTTTATTATCTGGCAGCGAGGAGTGCATATCTTATGAAATGCTGGAAAGTTGGGCAGGACTTTGCCTTCCACTGTTTGTTCCCACCCTATCTTTGGTTTGGATCACCAGACTCACACTTAGCTGTTGTGAACTAACTACCTGTTCTGTTGCCTAACACAGAAGTTAAACTAAACTAATATTGGCTACCTTTTCCTGTTAGTTTAAAGAGCAGCCCACCCCTTTCTAAAGCAGAATGTTTTCCTCCCGCTTTGCTGCTCCCTAAAGGCAGTGGCCATGTTCTATCCACACAGTGGTTCTGCTGCTACCAGGATCAGCCTGGATCTGCTGAGATTTCCTTACACATTTCTAACATTATATGCATGAAACTTGCCCCTTTTTAATCAGACTTATGCAGAAAAGCAAAAAATTCAATGGCAGAATGAATTCTCCAAGGCTTTTGATGTCAAGACAGGACAGTCACACTAATATTAGCTCTAATTGCCACTCTAACTGTTCTTCTATTCTTCACCTGCATCCCCTTTCTGGCCTGAGACAGTATCAATTATAAAAACGTTTTCTATCATCTCATGGCATCAGTTCATTGAGTAGAATGAGAGGGTACATTCAGCAGCAGCAGTCATATATGGGTTTGGAGTGCAGAGTTTGACCCAGTACTGTTCACCAAGTCTGTGATTCAACATTCATTAATACCAGCTCTGTATCTACCAGATCATCTGGCAGCACAGGTTTAATCCAGATCATAAACAAGCCCTCAACTGCATTTCTATCAGGTTAGTAATTGTGTACTTCAGGGAATCTGTGCCAGCTTGTGCCACAATCATGACCTGGCAGCCCTGGTATCGTATTTGCCCTCTTTTTTCAATTTTCTTTGCATGACTGAGAAATGTTGTTCCAGTTGCACTGAGGGGATGTTTGGAGGTGGCATTTCAAGAAACCAGCATTGCAATTTTAAGAACAGATCAAGTATGTTCCCAATGGCGTCCTGCAAAAGGTGTTCAGAGGAAGCTCAGCACTGTGGCCAGCAAGGTATTTCCAAATCATGCCAAGTAGCAGGATTAATCCACACTTAGCTGTATCCTTACACCTGGCAGAACTGATCCACATTATCCTGGTTTTTAAGCTAAATTTCCTGATCCCCTGCCTGTTGAGCAATAGGGCCAGTCTGAGTATCAAGAAAAGACACGCTGCCACTCTGCTTTGGTGTGGAAACTGGACAGCCAGCAAGATAACTTTGGAGCTGATTTATGCTACCCAGAAGAGTCTCTGTTCACAGTGTCTGCAGGAGATGAGCACAAACGGAAGGTGTGGCAGAGCTTGCTTGTATGAACATCTCCAGGGTTGGGACCTTTGAGAAGAGGCAGATAGCTACACTTAGCCTGTCTCTATCCTTCTCCATTCTGTGTCAGGACCTTGCGGATCACCATGGATGGCAATTGCTAGTTTGCTCTGCTGGCCTGGCAAGCTGCACACCACCTTGGTTTCCACAACCCTTGCCTGGCTAAAGTGTATAAAACCAGCAAGTGTGCTTCTGTTACAGAGAGCAGTGAGGTAAATGGAGACAGTGTACTGTTGGTAGTCTTTCATGCTTTTGCGTCCCCTTCCTTTACAGCAGAGATCAACTGCCTCCAAACAAATGGGGTAAGAGATGTTCCCACAAAGCATCGCTGTCATCTTCAAGGGCTGTGCTTTTGTCCCAACTTGTAATGAAGTCCAGATCTTTTGCCCCAGGAGAAGCAACACAATTAGCAGCACCCATTATTGTTGGGGCTTTTTGTAGGGCCATCTGAACAATTTAATCCACAAGAATCCATGCAAGGTGCTGAAATAATCAGGTAGGATGGTATGACAGATTGTACTATTTCATAGGTTGGTACTATTCCAAATGCTCAGACATGTCTCTTGACATTCCATGCCAGTACCTGTACTTGGGTCCTGTTAGGAGCCAGTTAGGATGAGTGTAAGGTGGTTTTTGTCTCTGCAGGTGTAGCCAGAGAAGTGGACCCATGCTGCTCATGCTGTGCACGAGTGAGTCCAGGCACTAACACAATTGGAAACTGAGGCATGTCAGCAGCAGCCAAGGAGAAGTCTCAGCACAGTTCATGTCTGATGAGTGTGCAAATAGAATAAGAAGTCCCTGGATCCAAACCTGCTGAGAGAGCAGTGCAGCCATAGCCAGAGCCCATGACCTTGGTGTGTAGGTGACAAGACAAGACTATGGGAGGTCCAGCCTACAGACAATAAGCCTTGCAGATCTGCTGGGAAAATGTTGTCAAATATTAACATATCTGAATCATTTTAGTCTCTTTAGACTGATAAACAGGTTAATGTCCTGCAGCTGTCATCTTTTTGACACAGTGCGAGGTGACCAAAATTTCATTTCTGGACTCATGGAACCATGGCCCAGGGACAATCTAAAATAACTGATTTGGGCCCTTTGCATGTGGGTAAACTTCTGTTTTACAAGCAGAGATCAGACACTCTGCTCCCAAAAAAGTCCAAAACATAAGCAAAATGCTGTAATATAAATGTCAACTGTGAAACAGTTAATTAAGCTAAATGCTTGGAGTACGAGATTTAATATTAATAAAGAAACTTAGAAAAGGCTAAGATATAAATTGTTGCTACAGCTGATTAGTAGGAAAACCAAGTGTCTTCTCATCATCCTTTTTATTTTGGGTGTTTTTCAGAAATAACTCATCAGATCATGTATTTAAATGTCCGAAGAAGGCTTCACATCATTCCTCCCACCTCATAAAAAGGAAGAAAATGGACAAGGAAAGGAGATGCTGGTAGGATTTGCAAGTTCATCCCTGAGCTCCTGCAGTATAGTTTCACCATTGTGCTGATTACTAAAGGCTGAATCACTGATAAATAAATGGGCCTTGCCAAGAATTGTAAATGTTCCAGCCACCACAAGAACAAAAGTGTGTGACAAAAGCTCACGTCCAACTCTCTGGGTAATGGCATACCTTGAGTAGGGGAAAGGGGGCTTAAGAAGTTATTTTTCTTCCATGGACTTTCCACTGAGGACTATTAAAGAGAAACACACCTTCTCTTTCTCATGGAGACCCAGAGGCAGAAATCACTGGAAGCTGGGAAAGTATTCCAGTAAAATATCACTGTACGCAAGCCCTGTTCCTGCCCTCTCCCTAAGCACCTGCCACTGGCTCCTGTCCAAGGTAACACGTTGGGCTATGCTGACCCCTGGTCTCATCGAGCATGGCTGCTCTTCTCTTCCTGAAGCAAGGAAATCCAATTAATTTCAATTTGAGGCATTTTTCATTACCTTTATCCTATTAGGGAGTGTGGGTCTCATTTATTGTCTCTCAAAGAATCAAGACAGTTTGTACTTCAGCCTCGCATGTAGCCCAAAGCCTGGCAGAAACCAAGAACATCTGGCCTAGCCAGCAACACGTGGGGTTTTCCAACTCAGTCCAGAACAAATCAGTCCTTGGGGGATTTCAGGTTAATATTCACTCATACATTTCTGACCCATAAATTTCATTGTTGACTTGTTTCTCCTCAAAAATTCAGGTTTTTCATCTTTACTTTGCTATGAACCTTTCATTGCTCATCGCCCTTCCATTTGGCTCCACTCATTGCACACTTGCACAAAATATGGAGTCAGGCTGCTGCTGCAAGGCTGCCATCTTCCCAGCTGCAGAAAGGCTTAGGAGCAGAAAATCAATTGGCACACCTGGCATGGACTTATCAGGAACTTCTGCAGTATTAAATAAAACAGATGGACTAGAAATGTGCCCTTAAAAAAAACCACCACCAACAAAACAAACCCGAAGTACTAAGCAAACTTGCCAATCTGGTATAGAATAACAAAACCAAACCACCCTCCAGAAAAATAAATGTTCGTAAGTGATAATACCATTCAGGGAACAAGGACATTGAACTGATGAACAGCTAACTTTCAAGCTGATGGAACAGAGGTAGGAAAGAATTAAAAAATAAAAAATATAAAGAAAGAAAGATCAGGGACAGCCTGCCAAGCATCCAGTTAGGCCAACCTGTCTTACTAGCTATCTGAAAAAATTCAGCGAGGCATCCAGAAGTAAAGGCTGGTATTTGCCATTTTGAGGGGTAGCAATTGGCAGCTTTAGTCTACGTACTTCGAATGGGTTTTTGTTGCAGATATTTACATGTGTGTATATACATATATATATATATGCACACTTGTTCTCAGAGCTCTCCCCAAGGTAGCTCTTCTCCAGCTACCTTGTACTTCACTATCAATGCTCTGATCAGCACTTGGATAATCCTTGCCCTGCCTACCTTACTACATTTAAACTGGACAGGTGTTAACGCCCAGGTCTTTGTAACCACCTCCATTTTTTCTAACAATTGTAAAAGATGTATCTCAGCCAAATGAACAAAAAATGGCATCCTGTAGATCAAACCATGAGCAAGACGTAAAATGACAAGAACATGAGGGTTTAAAACCTGGAAAAGGGGCATTTCAAACTGAAACTCTTTAAAATGCCATGGGTGGACTGCTGCCTGGTGTCTTTCAAGATCACTCTTTGTGATGGGACGTGCCAGCTGGGATTTTTACTGGGAACAATTTTATTTTTGGAGAAGCTGTAAAATAGAAAATTGGCCTAAAAACTAACTTTAACCATGAAGCAGCTCCTGCTGCTCTATAACATTTAGGCCACTTCTCTTAGAGCAAGCAATAAAGCAGCTGCTGGAAGCAAACAGCAAAGCAGGTCAATGAAACATGTTACAATAACTTTCTTTTGCATTTTTTTTTCTCTTTTCTTCCATATCCACTTACCCAAGAGTTAATTCTGAAATCCCTGGATTTTTTTTTTAGAAAGCATTCCCACAGCTACCTAAGAAATACTTACTTCAGAAGATGCCTTAGTGGCCAGCTCAGCATCTCTGTAATGTCCCCTGAAATATCTTTTGTGTTTCCATGTAAAGCCTGGTTTTCAAGTAATTTTAAAAATATTCCTAAGGTGTATATATATAAAAATATTATTTATATTACATCTGTGTGTATGTGTATTTACTAAAAAAGAGTTTATATTTTAGCACCCCTTGCTCTGCCTACAAAACTTCACTGCTGACAAATTTTGCAGCATGGTTCTGCCCTCTGGTTATGTAAAGTTTGTGCCTGTTCAGATTGGACAGAGGCTGAAGGAATTAAAAAATGCAGAATGTCCTCAGGGGCTCACTCCCAGCCATAATTTATGCAGTTTGCTGCAAGCAGAGATGCGAGCAACATTTGCCATCTTGGCTCCACCCCAAAGAGTAATGACTTTCAGTTTTCATTGTGTCCCGACCTAGGTTTTGGACACTGGGAAGGCTGAGAGGAAGGTTTCATTTAACCGGTTCTCAGCATATGTAGTGATTCTGGAAAACAGCCTCTCCATCAAAAAATGTGTTTTGTTCTGTTTTGTCTTCTAAGCGGGCTAGCCCAAACTTGGGTACAACCCGGAGTCATTTCACATTCTTTCTTAAAGCACGTATTTTTTGTCTTCATTTAACAACTTACAAAGTTAATAAATGTTCTGAGGAAGAGTAGATCACACTGCACTGTCCCGTACATTTACATGCGTATACATACACATGCACATATATGTGCCCTATGTGTATATATGTGTGTATGTGTATATATATGTGTATGTATATATATATATACACATATATATACACAAAACCCCCTAATGTAAGTAATAAGTGTTGCAGTATTCATGAGGGTATATAGAACTCTAGTTCTTACGCTGGAAACATAAAACATAACAAAGCGAAGTTTGCACAGTAGTTTATATCAAAGAGTGAAATTAACAATAATATTTACTTCCCATCTCTAATAAGAGAGTTTTGTTGGTAAAAAGGATTTAAAACCAGCATTTCACTGCCCACACCTGAATCTTTATATATTTGTTAGCCATAAGGTAACAATGACAACACAAACCAAGCCAAAAGGTGTATCTTCTGAAGAAGACTTAAAGGTTAACACAGTTCTACAGTCAAGCAAAATTGCCAGCACAGGCTTCCCCATCGTTCCCAAAATAAGTGAGGTAGGTGTCAGTAAAATTCCAGGTCACGCAAAGTCATAATGCTTTCTCCTGCCACAAATTACACCGTGATTTTAAAAGAGGAAAAACAATCTGCGCCCTCCTTTTGGCTGTGCCTGCAGTAGTAAGAGGGCATCACAGGTGATGGTCTCCCAGAACACAGATCATTGCAGGCAGAAAGCAGGTTTTCCCCAGCTCATTTGAACAGTCAGAATTCATAACACAGAAATTCAAACCAAGGATTATGTGAAGACCTCAGGAAAATAACCAGCTAGCCTGTCTAAAATTGATCCTGCCGCCTGGATAATTGTAGAGCTATGATAAATAGGCTGCTTTGTTTTCTCATCCAGACTTTGTGGCCACTGCAAGCTTTGTTGAGCTTTCCGCTATTACAAGCTTACAAGATTTGCTATCCCACGGGCCCCCATTTGCTTTATCTCTTTGTATGCAGCAAACTGCCTGTTAAATACTAATGTACTGACTGTAAACAATGTGCAAAATCCAAATAGGTGCAGGTGAGACCATCTTGATAATTGCATATCATAGTAAAGACCCAGTATCATTTATTTTAATGTGATGAGCACGTAAGTCCCAACTTTCCTGACAACTGCTCATCTGGTATTTCAATTTTTCTTTTATTCTTTTAATACTCTTTTAGGTAAAAAAAGTTATTTCTATCAGATCCACAGTGGGTGGATAAGATCAATAAAATATACATACCATTCACAAAAGTGCCAGGCTTTACTTTTATCGAAAAATGTAGTAGTGATGTGTAATAAAAAGCATTCTCCCTTTGTGGAGGTGGAGAACAGCTAGTAACGTTCCAGAAGGCCTCTTTATTCTGTACTCCTCATGCATTTTAAGAAGAGATCACATCCATTCTCACTTGCTTTTCAGGTTTGATTGAAGCCAACAGACACAGGCAAGAATTCAAACGTGCATAAATCTGAGTCTGCATGGCAAGGTTTGTGCACATCCTGGGCTTCTCACTAACGTATGGGAGCTGCCCCTGAATACAAAGTTGGTCTCCTAAGTCATCACTGCCAATAGAGCTGTTTTGCACATACTAATTATGTTTCTAATTATGTTTTATTTACTGGATTCTCTTTATTGTGACTGGTTGAGGGGGGAGGGTTTAGTGCTATAAAATATGCTAGTCCTATATCAATCATCATCACATAAATATTCCCCAAATGATCTTGCCTTTGGGAAGCTTCTAAATCTGCAGTGCTGGCCCCATTACTTTACCACTATTTTCCACCAGTCTTTTTCATTTTAACTAAACCATCAGTGGCTCTATCTGGTCCTGGTCTCTCCACACCGGCCAGCACACAGAAGCACAGGTTTCCATACACAACAGCCTGCCACTCTATATGAGTCTCCTTCACCTGCTAACAAGGACTCATCACACCCACCCCTGGGCACAGGAGCCTGTCAGGGTGATGCGGTGACGCTTTGTTCCGAGCGCATCGCACCTGGCTCAGCTTGGGCCCCTTCTCCCCACACTTCCAGGGGCTTTCTGCAAACCTCCCCCAACAACGTCTCTATGTGGCAGACTTCTCAAGGGTGCATCCAGGAAACACTATCTTTAAGCCAAAAAGTACTGATGAAGCAAGGAAATTAAGGAGACGAGAGCGTAAAATGAACGGCCTGTCAGTACAACTACTCCTGGCCCCTGCCCTTTCCTCGCCTTGGCGCAGGCAAGCCTGCTCATTTTATTTGCATAGACTGTGAAAAGTGCTTCTGTGCCACGGGTCAGTACAAAGCCTATAGATTATTTAAGACCTTGGGCTGGCCTTCTGGGTAGGGGTGAATTTTGCTCAACCAACATCTTTATTATCTTGAAGCAATCTCCAGTCTCTTGGGTTTGGTGCCATGTGGAAAAATACCTATGCTGGGAGAAAAAAAAACCCTCCTGTTCAATTGAAAAGACTAGATATGATGGAATTTTCTTTTCCCCTTAAAATTATGCAGAAGATATATGTTGCATTGTAATTTTGACCTATGTCTGTTGACGTTACGCTTCTGTTCCCACCAGAGTCTGTGGCTAACACTCCCTAGATTGTAGGGAAAGCAAGACCTCAAGCTAGAGGGAGTTAGACCTCCATGGAAAGAAAAGCAACTATAAGAAATTTCTAACTTTGTATCTATAGTAATAAAAGAGAACAGCTCAAATAAAAATTAATTAAAGGAACATGAAAGCTTCAAGTCTGTAGGCAGCTTATGGAGAATTAATGTGTTGTGTCTTCAACACGCTGTTTTAAATGTTAGACTAGGAAATCAAAGTTTGATCCAATAACAAATCAGCTGGTTAGCACACAATCTGATGCATTTAAAATCCAGCTTCATAAAAATGTCATTCATTGATGCTGTATTGAGAGAACGCCTAGTCTGTCAAACACCTTCAAGTAGGTCATCTTTTAGGGATTAGTTTAAGTTGCTATCTGTTGACATTTCACATGTGACATCATAAGCTTCTTAAAATGAATGAAATTCTCTCTTTTTTTTTTTTTTTTTTTGTTTGTTTTAAGGCAAATGATAGCTGAAATCTTGTAAGGCAGAAAGATTTGCAAAACTGGCTCATGATTTTGGCTGCCCTGCATTTTGAGTATCCACCTTAACAGAATTGAAAGAGCCTGTTTGTCAGGAAGTGAGTGCTTATTTATTTCAGAAAATTGGACCTTCTCTTTCAAACAGGAACTCGAAACATGAAACACTGTAGGAATGAATAGTGTACTCTGAAAATCCCTGGCCATCATCTTCCAGTTAATGATGTATTGCTCTGTTACCTGTCAGAAGAAGTCCAGTTAGGAAGATGGATGTGAGTTTGATCCTCAACTGATACTTTCAGTATCAGAAAACGGAATATGTCTCTTTTCTTCTTTCTCTCCCTATTCTGAGGGACTCTGGAAGAGAATACAATCCAAAAATTGGTAACTCTGTAGGGCCGTATTTTCCAATCAGGACCATGCTCTGGCCTTTTGACTCACAGTATCAGTTGTGCTACCGATTTCTCATGTGCCCTTGAGCAAGTCACCTGTATTGGGCTTCTCAGAGGTGTCTGTTGCTGGCCTCATCCCTTGGGCATTACAGTCCACTTTGAAATGACCTGTGAAGCTTCCTGTGCCCCAGGGTTATACCCACACAACTGGGACTCCTGTGGCAGAGGAGCACCGAGCACACTGACCATGAGTACGGCACCATCCACACACAAAATACACCAGTGAGACCTGCACAGCAGGACTACAGGGCATTAGACTACACAGATATTTCTTTTCCTGATTATTTTTCAATACCTGGATAAAATAGCATGAATGTCAGTGAATAGGCCTTCCTAATGCAGTGGGAGAAAAGCATGGAGGGGCTGCAGCTCCTTTTGGTTGCCCCTGTGGTAGCCATGGGCTCTGGTGTTGAGGACAGAGAGAGAAACAGAACTGCACTGGGAACTGAGGTTGCTCCCTGATATTAGTAAGAGGAAAACAGGATAAAACATTGTTTTACCATGAATGAGAGTAATAACTCATCCAAATGCATTAAATTAAAATGAGAGACATTATATGAGAATGTTTACTTTCACTCTAGTGAAGTAGCATCATTTTATTGTGTGTTCTAACTACTTAAAACCATTGTGTTGGCCATCTTGAATGCACTTAAAGAAAATACCCTTACGGAATTATTTTCTTTTAAACATTAAGTGGAGAAGAAAGCTAGTACGAATAATAGTACGCTAAGTAGACTATTTATAAATGTCATTTATTTATACATCCTTTGTATATTTGTATATTCATTGAGACATTAATTTCTCAAGAAACTTATCTCTGTATCTTATTTACTTGCCTGGAGCGGCTTCCCCTTTCGTACCAGTAAACTAAACATATAATTGTTCAGAAACTCTACGGACTTGCCAAAATATGAACTCATGCGCATGGAAGGGGGCAGAAGTTCAGATTTCAATCTGGCCATGTAGGGCAGCACGTGCTGTCCTAAGCTGCTCTAGTGAAGTTGTTCATCTTAGTTGCTCTCCAGAGGCTCTTTTATTGGGAGAGAAAAAAGATCAGACTGCCAAGAAGGAGGATGATGCTGTCTGGGGTAATGGATCAAGGCTCTAACAGGGAAAACGGAATATGTCTCTTTTCTTCTTTCTCTCCCTATTCTGAGGGACTCTGGAAGAGAATACAATCCAAAAATTGGTAACTCTGTAGGGCCGTATTTTCCAATCAGGACCATGCTCTGGCCTTTTGACTCACTGTGCTGGGCCACTCACTGCCCCTTTCTGTTTTCTCTCTTTGCCCCCGTAAAGGAGCCCCTAATTCCTGGGTCACAGCCTTTTCCTTTTCTTCTGTGCTCCTACAGTGTCTCATCCACCAAGCAGATGTAACTGGGATCGCAGACTGCTTTGCTGACACATAAGTATTTTCTTGCACCTTAGACATAACACATGAGCAATATACTATCATACAGCTCCACAGTGGAACAGGACACAAAATGCCCCTACTTTTTCCTTGGCCACACATTCAATGGGCTAATCGCCAACAAAATAAACCATGAAATCAAGAAGAAATATCTTTTTTTTTTTTTCCCAAAAGCAAGAAAAATGTTTGTAAGCAGCTGTATGGAGCAGGAAAACAAAACAAAACAAAACAAAACAAAACAAAACAAAACAAAACAAAACAAACTTCTACTTATTTTGATGGTAATTGCTCACAAACTCCATGAAATCCAAATAACCAAAGGGCACTGTGTGGCTTTTCTGTGCCAGTCAGTGCTTGGGAGGACCAGATTTTTGGCAACCTGGGAGAATCCGGAGGTGGAAACCATATTTTCTCCCTTGCTGTCGCAGTTTCCAGGGTTAGTCTCTTAGGGTGCTGAATGGTGCCAGTGCTGGGAACTTCCATGTCTGCCATGCAACATGGGACCAATGTCCCTTCAGGTGCAAGCACTAACCCTGTGGTTTAGCGGCAAATAAAAAGGTGGCTGTGCTCTTTCTGTCAAGGTACACCTTGTATTGTCCCAGCTGGCACCCGTGATTAGCAGCAGCTAATTTCAGCATTATTTCAGGCTTTCTGTTTCGATGGAGTTGCTCTGTGTAAACTGCCAAAGCAGGCTGGTTGACCCCGAGTGAGCCAGAGCAGGTGGTGAGGCAGAGACGCTGTGACTCCTGTGAGCCCGGGCCTTGAGAAGCTGTTCAGCAGCAGCTGTTTTGTGCAGTTTCAAGGGCGCGTTATGATAAAGAGCTTTACAGCAACTTAGAGCCTGACAGTGGCAGCTTCTCTGCCACAGGCAGCTTAGCACTCAGGCAGTATTTCTCAGCATTTCAGAAGTCAAGAACCTAAAGACAAGCACTCCTGTGAGCATGCACAAGATGCAGAGGCATCATGCAATGCGAACGGCACACAAGAAAAGCTCAAGCTGGCTTTCACTCACCCCGTCATCTGAATGAGCTGGAACAGGTCGTTGCAAGGAAACCACGCTCTGAGAAGACCGCTTCTGCTCACTTCTGCAGAGGTTTGCTCTTCTCCAGGACGCTGCCACGTGTTGCAGCTCATATAGCAAATTGCTCATCAGATTAAGTTTTCTTCCCCTTCTTAGATAGTATATCCCATCCCTTCTTGATTTGTTACAGGGCAGGGAACATCTGGGAAGGCTCGGTGCACAGAGGGGTGGGAGAAGGTGGGTGAGCTGTGCTCAGGTGCCTGCCCCTGGGCTGGCACACTCACGAAGGCAGCAGGCAAACCCCACAGCATGGAAGTGCTGGCTGGGAGGAGGACAGGATGGCATAGGATGCAGAGTTGCTATTGGCATGTTCTATAAAATGTGTGTCTTTTTGACACATTTTGGGAGATGGCGCAGCAGACATGCATATGCCACCTAGCACACTTCTGGGAGCATGGCAGCAGTCCAGCAGAGTTACAGATTAAAGCTAAAATGGGATATGATGTCATCATTCATTTCAAAGATGTGTATCAGACACATAGGGCAGGCCCTTTGGGAAAAAAATGTGACTAAAAAAAATTACTGCAGACAATTTCTTAATTTTTCTTATATTAATGATGACTTGTATTTTATCTTGATCAGCAGATATATCAACTCAGACTAATAATGACATCCCTGTGTGCTACAAGAGTCTCCAAGATCCAAACTCAGAAGGAGTCCTGGAAAGTGTATGCCAGAACTTCTAGGGAAGAGGTGTGGGATAATGTGGTTACAGGGAAATATAGGCTGTGCTTTCTTGGCCAGTGTCAGTTTGATTGATTTTATATGAAAGATCTGAACATTTTTTTGTGGGCAAGAGTAGTAAAAAAGGTAGCTGCAATTATCTGTAGATGTATTGGGAGGCTTGAGGAGAGTCTCTAAATTGCAGTTACAGTCCAGCCATTTATCAGAGCTACTCCTTTGCCACAAAGCACTCCTGCTAATATCTTCTGGAGGGAGAAAACTGCATGGGCATCTCTCTGTCTTCCTCCTCAAGGTGTGGCATGAATTCAAAGTGCATCTGAAATCTGATAGAGAATCTCTATGATGATCCTGACAGCCATTCTGGTTTTACACCTCTTTGATGTGCAGAAGTACTCTGTCAGCACGCTTCCTCTTGTGTGTCTGAGACTTCCAGACACATGCAGGTCTACAGTCCTTATGGGAGCATCCCACCAAGAGAGCAACGCATGTGCCATCTGTCTGCTATTAGTATTATTCCCCATCTTCCAATTCTGCATTGCTATTGATTGATTGTGTGCTGGCTGGCTGACTCTAATAGATAGCTTGTTCACTGCTTTTAATTGATTGCAAGTTTACCATTCTTTGCCCAGTACCCTGAGCAGTTGTCTATTAATTGCCATTTACTTATTTCACAGTACTATTTATTGCTATCTCCCTTCTCGTCAGCTTTTCTCCTTCCCTCTCCCGTTCTTTTCCCCTCTCTTTGCCCTCTCTTCCTCCATCTCTCTGGCTGCCAGTGTCTCTCCTTTTCCTCCTGTTACCTCCCTGCTCTCCTACTTCATGAACCTGTTTTTTGCCATGGTCTCAGTGAAAATTGTGCCTGCCACAGTCTCCCTTCTC
Source organism: Columba livia (assembly GCF_036013475.1). Lineage (NCBI taxonomy): Eukaryota > Metazoa > Chordata > Aves > Columbiformes > Columbidae > Columba > Columba livia. The sequence continues at coordinate 74,514,967 of NC_088604.1, forward strand.
ACTGACACCTGTCTTTGCCCTCTCCATCCTCTGGTTGAGCAGGTCCCTCCTCAGGCGTTGCTCAGGAGATGTGCAAGTCACAGTGCTCCAGATGAAGGAGATGAGAGTGAGAAAAGGCAAGAGTTAAAATCAGGCTTTCCTATAGTACAAGGAATAAGAGTGCAAGTGTCTGTGCTTTGGGGTGGAAGTGTTTTCAACAAGCCCTTTGCTGGTCTGCACTGTGGAGAACAGTGCATGGGCACAAGCTCCAGTGCACGTTTCCTGTAGGGAAAACTGCAAATGAGCAGGTATCTTGTCTGCTGGGTAATGACCCTCTTGCTGGTGTGTGTGCACAGAGCCTTCTGCGTGGTGATGATGCACATGTGTAACCTCAGCAGGTGATAGCCGGTGGGACTGCGAGCAGCAGCATGTTGGTGGACACCCATTGCACCTGCTGAGAGCTGTAAGCCTCCAGTACGTCCTGCCGCACTTGACACGACTCCAGCCCAAGAACAGGCAAATTTGTCTTCAGCACTGCTCATCAGCACATGGAAGGAGGCACTTCCACACAGCAGGGTACAGCTATCGAGAGACGAAGCCCAAGAAAGGGATGCTAAGGACAGTGTGTTCAAACATGACCCAGAACCTTATGCATTTCATGGACCAGCACCAGGGAGGTTTGTGCACCTCCTTGTCTGCCTTCCCCCTGCCAGGCGTGCTTGGTAGGCAGTGTGTCCTCTTCCCAGGTGGTGGCTGGCACCACAGCCACATGCTGTGTGGACATTATTTCACAGGCAGGAGGAAGGGGCGCAGGCAATTGGCTGAGATACCCTCAGATCTTCCCTCTGGCTCCTGCCTGGGCCCAGTCACATTACAAACCTCAAAGGAAGGCTACCAGGGACACTCAGAATGCTCAACCAAAATCATTAAAAAAGGCTCATTTTAATAACTTCAGGTTTTGCACTCTTGTGTATCTTGGAAGGAGCTCTACTGCTCTCCAGTCTGAACCTTTAAAAACAGTCTGAGTTTTGAAATTATCACAGTGCAGATCAGCCTTTACTGGAGGGTTGATAGGAAGGTGTGAAAAAAAAGCATAGACAAGGATCTGGAATCAAAGGCAGGGAAGCATTTTGAGACATGTTGATAAGAAGTGCTATATGGATGCCCTGTTAAAAGGACTGGCAGATTTCTGTCTAAGCTGTTCCTCCTCCTGGGTGCATTCATATCTCAGCACAGCACTTCTGAATCTATACCATCCCTATGACTATGATGGCACCTTTCAAGAAAGGCTGCCTTTTGACCAGAGGTACACAGATCTCACCACCTTCCCTCTTCATACGCCCTTATCTGAAGCTAGCAAGGTCAGGTCTCCGGTCCCTGATCTGTGAAGTGCAGCGATGGTTCAGATAGTATGTGGTGGGTCCATAGCAGAAGCCCACACACATTTTATCCTCCTTTTGACCTATGATGTAAGTAGAGGAGGTCAAGATTCCCTTCTCTTGCAGAAGCTTAAAGATATCAGTTCCATGAGAGGCAAAAAATTCACAGGCCCCAAGCAAATATCTGCAGATGACCAATGAGACAGCGGAGAGCTTTCCTCTCGCTGTGGGCGCTGCATGTGAGGACACGTAGCTGCAAGACAATGCCTCAGCCATATTTTTAGATTAAAAAATTGAAGCTGTTCCTCCCCACCTAGCACATAGCAGAAAAAAGCACAAATGAACAGCACTACTTTCAGTTCATTTGCTGGAGAAATTATGACTAATGAAGAAATGGCACAGGGGGGCTGCTGCAATGAAGTGTGCAAAATGGGAAACGGCAAGAGACCCCAGGGCAGGTGCTGAGGTGATCTGTGAGCCACAAGGGAAGAGCAAAGGCCTCCCTGCACTAACTCCCGTGTCTCCCCAGGGCAGTGGGGGTTCCTGGCACAGGAGGGGACAGCGGGGTGCCCAAAGAGCTGCTCGGGCTGGGCAGTGGAGGGGCCTATGTGGGTGGCTACTGGCCAGGAGTTTGAGAAGGACAAGGAATTACTGGAGGGAGTCCAGCGGTGGGCTGCAAAGTTGATCAAGGGCCTCGAGCACCTTTGTTGTGAGGATGGACTGATAGAGCTGGGTCTGTTCAGGCTGGAGAAGAGAAGGCTGAGAGGGGATCTCATCAATGTTTATAAATATCTAAAGGGTGGGTGTCAAGAGGATGGGACCAGACTCCCTTCAGTAGAGCAGACTCAGTAGGTGAGGGGCAATGGGCACAGACTGAAACACATGAGGTTCCACTTGAATATGAGGAGAAACTTCTTTACTGTGAGGGTGCCAGAGCACTGGAACAGGCTGCCCAGAGAGGCTGTGGAGTCTCCTTCTCTGCAGACATTCAAAACCTGCCTGGACACATTCTGTGTGATCTGCTCTAGATGAACCTGCTTTAGCAGGTGTGTCGGACTAGATGATCTCCAGAGATCCCTTCCAACCACAACCATTCTCTGATTCTGTGACCGCTGCGGCTCGCAGGCACTGCCGATAGGACCCAGTGGGCATCAGCGCATCACTGTTGAATTTGGCCATCATCCCTCAGTGAGCAGCAGGCAAAGGGTAATAGGGGAAACAAAAACTCCTCTTTGAAACAGATCTCAGGAGACAGCACAACACAAATTTCAATTTCAGATTCTCGGTCCTGACAAATTAGACTTGATCAAAACATGATTCACCATTCCTATTATTTAACATTAGAGGGGAGATGCAAAATTCTCCAGAGAGAAAAGACATATGCCCAAGTTCAGGTGTGATACAAAGGTGCTTTAAATTACTCTTTGTCTTCATTTTTCTCTTAACTGAAAAATATAATTACTTTTATTTTTTAAAAATCAAACTCATAGAATTTAGGCTTTGAACAGGAGGGAAGATATGTCTGCCATAAACAAAAATGGTTTGTGGATGTTTATATTTGACATCCGTCTCCCAACAGGTAATCAGATGAAAAAAATATGTTGTGCTAGCTACTCACTATAAGAGATCTAACAATTACATACAGGAAGATGTGCCGCAGTTGGTTTTGATGGTTTCCCCTGTGGTTTTTACTTCTCCTTTTAGTGAAAGTGATGCAACTGCGACTTCTCTCATTTTCACCCTCTTCAGAATCTGTGAAAGTATCCTGTCTGTCTTTCTTTTTATACCAGGATCTTAATTTTGCTGTCAATTCTGAAGCAAATCCAGTTGTTTAAATGGATTAAGGCTAAAATAAAACATAGCTGGAAAGCAGCATTTCTCTCAACCAATGTTTTACGCATAAAATCACCAAGTCACAGAATCACAGAACACTCAGGGCTGGAAGGAACCTCTGGGAACCTCCAAGTCCACCCCTGTCGCTCAAAGCAGCTGACATATGGGAATCAAAAATTAGGATTTTGCTCTGCCTGTCACTTCAGTGAAATGCATGCAACAATTTCTGTAAAATACGAACCCTTTCTTAGTGCATCTAATGAACAGTCCTTGTTTAGATATTTTGGAATACAGATGGTATTCAGAATTCATAAAGCAGGCCAGAAAAACTCCCCTGGTTTTCATCCCAGAAATCAGCAACACAGATATAATATCAAATGAACACTTGTATACTCATGCGCCAAATTACAACTTTTTTTACTTAATAGCAAGCCAATGCAAAAGCATCGAGCATTTTTCCTTTAAGCAGAATGCAGTACGTTGCTTTTGTGCTTGCAAGCCCCTGGCTGTGTGAAGACTTCTGTCTCTTCATAGTGTCCTTAACTGCTAAATTGGTATACACATAGGAGATGCCTGGCAGCAGCACACTGACGCTGGACACCACCTCATTCAGTGTGATGTTTGTGTCTCTGACCCTTTTCCATGCTCTCTTTAGGCAACCAAGTCCCTAAACTCTGCAGGGAAACAGGCACTGCAACAACACCCTGTTGGAGCTAGTTCTTCATGTCTAGTCCTGTACTAGGTGATGCTGAGGCCACCAAACACACATGTGCTTGTGCTAACACACAGCCCTGCCCAAGTGAGCAAGGGGAGGTGTCCCAGCCCCTTCACCTCAGGGGACAGGCAGTCTGCAGCAAGGCTCCCTCTCCACACAGGGTCTTTCTCGTTTAATCCAGCAGATGCAGACTTACCTGTGGACTCTTTTTTTCATTGAGGCCTTTGGTTCATGTTCATCTCACAATCCACTGGGAGACTTTTTTACCCTTTGCTTCTCGCCACCTCCCTGCCAGCCACCACCATTCCTGCAGCAGAGTCAGGACAAGGGTCCTCAGCCTCTGCTTTACTGTCCTGGTGAACAACACCTGAAACAATAGTGCCCTACATGTCTTCCCCATACCTGCTGTACCTGGTACTCATGAATTAGGTCTGAGCTTCCGCGATTGCCGGTTGGGCAGTGGAAAGCAACCCTCACTCATTTTGGTTCGATCAAGACATCCCATTGTGAATGCAGCAGTGGAGGGACTGTTGCACAAGCAGCTCAGGCATTTGCACAGCAAACTGGACAGTGGAGGCAGTGAGGAAGAAACTTCATGAGTAACACCAAGACTGACCCCACCCATCCATGCTGGTCCCCAGTGATTTCACTGTTGTGTCAATGGACACATGAGTGGTCAGCTGGGACGCTACCTTCAGCCATGGGTGGGTTTGGCACATCTTGTCTGTCCACACCTTAGGTTCAGCTTCAGTCTGTTCCTGAGTGCTGCAGGCAAACTTCAGCTTAATGCAGAACATTTTAAATTTAAGTATTTTAAATCAGAGCTTTTCACTGTCCTTAGTTCAACCAGAACAACTCAGTAGTTGGGAAAGTCCTGGGAAATTGAATGGGGATCAGGAAAGAACATTAGGGGAAGCTGGTCAGGTGTTTAGGCTGACCAGCTGACAGCCTCATAGGTCCAAAGTGTTGCAAGAAATGAAAGTCAGTATCTATACTATTAATTAATTCACACACTTAAACAAAAGACAAAATTAAATATCGTTATAATCTGCTAATGTAATTAATTCAGAATGAATTAGAACTGTCATACTAAAGTCAGATGACCCTCGATATTATAAAGAAATTTAGTCAGATTACTTGAAAAATAATCAGTACTTATGCATTTAAAAAATAATCTAAGAAGAGGGTTCTCCTCTGTTTAGAAAGTACAGCTGAAAAATTTTACCAAAACCTGTCAGGTTGTGATTGAGAATGTTAACCTTTATGCTGAAATAAAGCTACCATCTGACAATCTGATTGTCTCAGGGATAATTATTACAGCTTTCTTCTTACAATTATGCCATTAAATAGTTGAGTACTGAAACACACAGCCTGCTCTGGTGTTTTTGAAAATTACATTGGCAATCTTGAAAATCTAGTTGTTACCTTTCCCTGCCTCCACCCCCACAGATGTTTACCAATTTGACTGGAAGTTTGAAAACTTTATTTACCAAGGGTTGTAGATAACTGATTATTTTCATACTTTTAAGCATACATTACACTCTAAAAAACAATTTTATAAAATAATATTTCAATAGTAAAGCCTTCTCAAGATTGACTCTACATGTGCTCATATGCATGCATTCAATACGCCTGCTTTCACACATAAGATTAAGGAACATAAAAAGACCACGGCATTTCAGAGCATAGAAGAACAGAGGAAAAAAAAATAATAATAATAAATTTCTGAAGATAGCTGGATTCTGGAAACATATCAACTCTTTCAGGCTTCTGGATTTGTACAAAGTAAAAGCAAGGATTGCAGCCAATAAGCCAGATGGTGATCTGCTGGACACCACATCTCTTGAGCAGAATTTTGCTCCGTTCAGGATGACTAGTGACGTGTTGGTAGGGGGTACTTTTTTAGTGCTGCAACTTTTCTCTGTCCAAGGTGGATGGTCACAGAGATTTTAGAACATTAATTTTCCTTATCTTTTTTAGGGCTCTTCTTTTTGCTTTCCAGTGCTTCTGTCCAAAGCCTTTGGACAAATCTGGTATGAGGCCTATCTAAATGTTTCCAAAAACTTTCAGGTCAACTCCCTAACTAACATCAACTTTTAAGAATTCTACTTTAAAAAGTAATTTAAATACAGTCAGTGTTTTGCTTCCTACAGTGCCTCCCTACCCCAAATATATACTAAATCCACAGACTGAAGACCATTTTTGAGGAAACTGCCATGGTCTTATCTGGCTGAAAGGTCTTGAGATAACATTGTGTCACCAATTTAGAGAAAGTTCAGCATAAAAATAGAAGTCACTACTTTAAAAGGAACCATGATAAACACTAATCACCAAGCATTTGCCCATCAGTGATGTTTTGCATGGTTATTCTAAAAGATAAGTTTCGCTATGGTGATTTTTTTCTCAGAAAAAGCAGATATACAATACTTTCCTAACACATGATTGGGCACCAAGTCGGCTGTTTGTCAAGTAGAAATTCCATCTTGCAAGGAAAAAGCTATTTTGAATCCATTCAGGAGTGAAATTCATGTCAAGCACTAAACAGTACATATCAAATTTGCAGTCCTTAAACTGCTCTTCCTGAGCAGGAAATCTCGGCTTCACAGTTCCCTGTTGTTGATTACAGAGAATGGCTGAAATACGTAGCAAATGCTGTAGAAGTTTCTTCCATTGTGTTATTTCCACTGAGAGCTGCATTCATGGGAATGTTATGATCTCCCAATACCACCAGCAGTAGGAAGTGTTATTTACATGAATCCACGTAGATGTTTACATCATTCTTTCCTAGGATACTGCCTTTGCATGCCATAGTAAGCCACTTTTTACTCTGAAGTCAGAGTAAACAGAAGAAAACAAAAACTGTGCTGGTGCATGTGAGTAACAAGACATAAAACAATACACCTGTTATGACTCTTAGAAGGGAATAGAAAGATAAGTGCCAACTAATTCTTTTTATGTCCTGAAAACCAGCTAATTCATGCTGCTGGCAGTACTACTTGTGCCACAGGTACTTGTATAGGGAAACTCTTCCCATGACTGACTCGCTACAGAAGAGAGTTCATCATTTATCCACAATAAGAAGAGGAAGCAGAAAAACCCATTGACAAACTGCCGGTGCCAAGGACCAACTCTGCAGCCCGCAGGAGTAGATTATCAGAGAGGCACCATCGAGAACTACAACTCAGAGACACTTTCAAAGTTGTGATATCTAGATTTCGGTAGAAACCTTCCCCTACAAGCACATACAAACTATTCTTATTCCTTTGATCTCTGCCCTGGCACAGTTCTATTGTCATCTCTATCTTTGCCTATGCCTCTTTGGTCTACCTGATTTATCTTGCATCTCTTGCCTGCATTAATTCTTGTCCTACTGTCCCTCACTTTTAATTCTTTATTTTTTACATTTATGTTTCTTCCTCCTCTCATCTTTGGTGGCTCCTGCCACCCTGCCCATTCTCCTGCACACCAGAGGGCTGGGGGATGAGGCACTTGGTGCTCCAGGGCTCTGGTAGCCCAGGAGGCTCTGCCAAGGGCTGTTACTACAGTCACAGTGGAGGGGAGCCTGGGCTGATGGACAGCTGCTTGAACTGGTGGTCACATCTAAGTGAGCTTCCACACTTGGCTGAGCTACAGTTCCCATAACAATACAGCGGGAACATGAGTATTGAATAAGGACTCACCTTTATCTACAGATGCAGTGGCACCAGGAGTGGCACTCGTAAGGAATAAGTGGATTTTGGGCCACTCAGCTGTATTCCCTTACAATGATCCTGTGACAAACACTGGGGAGTAAAACATGTACTCATACATTTTTAGTTACAGAGCCACATACCTATGCGTTACAGTTAAATAATAAAATTCTCACATATCCATGATTTCTCACGGACTTTGCACTGCATTTATATCGCTACAAAAGAGGCTTTAAAAAACACACCAGATTTTCAGCAAGTATAAATCAGTGTAGCTCCACTCATTGCCTTGACTTTGGTGTGAATGTAATTCAGATCTGAATCACTGAAGGTGCACTGACTTGTGCCAGCTAAAAATCTGAATTAAAAAAAAACCTCATAAAACAACGAATGTATTTATCTCCTTGTATCAAAACAAGCTTGAGTGAAAGCAAGCCAATGAGTTTATCTATATATATATACTACTTTCCATGGGACTGCCAACATTTTTTTGTTGAGGAGATGTGACTGACATACGAAATTCTCCACGGGAATCAAGCGCAGAACTGTTAAAATTGCCTCTGTGTTGCTAACAACTTCTTCCAGTTCTGATCCATACGGCTAAGGTTCTAAGTCAGGGCACTACTATGTATTGGTAAAGTAATTATTTTTATTGAACTTAGTAACAAAATAACTGGCTGATTTCTTCCTGTCTAAAAGGATGGGCCAATTTGTATTGAGTTTAAGCTGTTTTCCTTTGAAGCTCTTTAAGAAAATGCATTCTTTTTTTAGGAAGCGACAAAGTGGATTTAAGATGATACCCACTGCCACTATGTAGAGGGCAAATTTCCAGCACCGCTGACATACAGGAGTATATAATCTGAGTAACCCTTAAAACTCTCTGAAAGTCCTGTAATCTGTTCTTTCCGGCACATCAGCATTGTGGGCTTTGCTACTAGCTTCTCTTCCAGACATCTTTCACCACTCATCCCTCAGGCATAGCCTGAACTTCTAGGATCTCATCTCTGCTTGCTGCTGAAATCAGAGCTATTTTTCTCTGATTGTAGCACAGCTTTACTGAGTAAGTCACAACAGAGTGGTGTAGTCCTGCCTTCGAACGGTTGATCTGAGAAGGGCGCAGGCGGAGAATCTCAGGCTGCTGAGATTCAAACACGCTCTGGTTGACCTTCCTCTGTAACAAAACTCTTCACCTGGGAGCAGCACACCTCAGGAACAGATTGTGAGTGGGGAGGTCCTCATGTACAGCCCTTTTTGGAGGAATCTGACGACAGACAGGCAGGCGGCACGTTGAGGCTTCTGCTGAGTGTGGAAAATGCACTTCCACCTCCCCTTCATCATCTCCATATCCCCTAAGACACAGGAGCCATTTGGACCAGCACTTGCCTAGGTCCCTGGATGTACCTACCGTACCTGAGAGGTATTCAGCCCGGGGTGACATCCATGGGCTCTGCCCAGGGACAGCTAGGAATAGCTGCATTTAATAACACCTCTCACAAATGACAGCCAGGAGCAGCAAGACAGACACCTATGGGAGGTGTAGTGAGCAGGTAGGGAGGAGCCAGGGACTCACCTCCTCTTTCGGCTTCATCCCTTCACTCATCTGCTTCTTCCTCTGTGAAATGGGAGTTTCTAAGTTCACTCCCAGTTTTGATAGCTGGATGAAAAGAGGTGATGCACATTATGATTAATTTTCATACTCTAATTTTCATAAGCAGCTATTAGGGTTGCTCATGATTTCTAAAAGCTCTGTCAAAGAGAAAGTCAGACTGAGATCATGATCTGACTCTTTCCCCAGCTCTGGAAAGACTCAGTAGTCAGTGAATACCAAACCTTCTCATGCAGCAAGTTTATACCTCACTCTTTGAGGTATGGCAGTTTCAAAAACGTAGGTAAACTCACCGGTTGGGCGTGTCAGAGGAGAGGAGTATTCCCACAATGGAACTTGTCTACCTGACTTGGATATTCAAATTTTGTCAGACAGGATCTCCCTCTGCAGTAGCCGAATTTCCTTCTGCCCTGTCTAAGGAGCAGCACAAGCGTTTGTTCAGGAACACAGCACCATTAGGTACTTAGGCATAGGAACAAGGTGGGTGTCAGAGCAGAGGAGACTGGGGAACAGTCATGACAATGCCAAGTGAGGATTTGCAACAGCACAATGTGAGTCTCCAGTACACATGGCTGTGTCCTCTCCCCTTTCTCATTGCTCACTTATGTGTGTTCTAAAAGGAAACACAGTATGATAGCAGTGATGGTCTCGTCAACATCTGCATAAAAGAGCTTCTTTTTAACAGCAGAGAAGCCACAGTGAGTATGGCTTTCCCATGGTTAAAGGCAGCCCCTGTGAGCATCTTAACAGTTGGAGAAATCCTTGAAGATCCTAATTAAGGCCTGACTTCACCTATCTGAATATCTGTACTCAGGAAAGATACGTAAGCATACACATAACTCAGCATGAGCTGAGTTATAATCGTGGTAAAGAGGAACTCAGCAAATATACAACTGCCTTCCAGAATGGACAAGGCAGAAGGAAGGAAGGAAGGAAGGAAAGAAGGAAAGAAGGAAGGCAGGCAGGAAACAGAGCAGGAAAAATGGAAAAGGTAGAGTGGGCAGAAGGACTTCCTTCTAAAATTCATGACCTTTTATTTCATTCAACTCCTGTCCCTTCTCTGTGTACCTATTACATGTTCAATGCTGTTTTTGTTTTATCACTCTGCATTAAGTGTGTCAAATCCCTTTGTAAAAAGCCTTGAACCATACATGACCCTTTTTTTTTTTTTTTTTGCTACTGTCAATAGCAAATCCATTTACATCAGTGGCAAAGGATCACGGCTTTGCTTGAAAAACATTAAATTGGCAGCAAGAAGATAATTTTAACATGGTAGCCTGGGTTCCTAGCTACTTAATTCAGTTTGTGTCTGGTGTAATTTAATGTTTTCTAGCACTGGTATGAAACAAGGAAAAACCCTTTTCAGTCTCCTGTACAGTTAATCCAACAGGCTGCTGTAGAGATACCACAGCAAGGCTGGGCAGTTAGAGTCTCTTCAAGATGTTACTTAAGGAAAATAATTATATATGAAAGGAATGATAATTTCTGAAAACTTTCTTTTTCCTCTGCTGAGTCTAATGGAACCCTTTAAGCCCAACACATTCTATGTATATGACAGTATTACATTATTATTATTTTCTTTAAATCTGTTTCAATGTCTTACCCTTGCTGAAAGGCTGAGGGCTGTAAGACTGGTATATCTGATTTCCAGGGACAAATGCAAATAACTAGGACTTTGGAAGATCTTTTAAATATTTCTGAAAGCACATTTCATATCTCTGCATATTTTTTCTCCCTCTTGAACTTTATGTGCAGTAGCTTGTTCTGAGACAGAAACCCTGAAACTGGCCATTGAGCAAAGCTATGGATTGCAGGAATTTTTACCAATGACAGTCCTCTTTGACCTGCAGTAATACTCCTACTGTGTTTAACAAATAATTCAACAGTCTATAATCCTTAATAAAAGAATTATCATATATACAGTTTTCAGAGCAATAGCAAGCAATCTGTGATTCACTGAACACAATCACCACTGCCTTCCTTAAGGATCTCTTCACATTTTCTGTATAAGTAACACATCAGATCATTAGGACTGAGCTTTGGACCATCCCTGATGTAACTTAACACATCATTTCTCAGCCTAAAAGCATGACATGGGGAAAAAAAGTATTGACTATATATATTTATTTCCATTTAGAGAGATTTGTGTTTAGAAGCTCATTTGCACTTCCGGACACCAAAAAGCCTGGTTTTAAGGAATGAAAATAGTTGTATTACTGCAGACAGAATTTAAGTAGTTTCTCCTTAAAATATTTTGTTTGTTAAAAAGATGCGTGGCTATAAAAAATGCTACTGTGGACATGAAGGAGTGTTGTCTTAGTTTTTTTTTTTTTTTTTTAATTCGGTAATGCTCTGTACTCTGAATCAAGACAACTGAATACAGCCCAGATTCAGGAAGAACTTGATATGAGAAGTACAACCTGATTTATGCAGAACTAACCTTCATGCCAGGAGGCCCCAAAGGACTCTCTGAATGCTTCAACTCCTACAGCCAGAAAGACAAATCGTTGTTTTGCTGTATGCTAGTATCCCCTTCCAGAAAAGTCAAGATATGCTTGCAAGTGCTGTGAACAGCCTTAGTGCTTACTTCCAAGCTAAAAAAAGTGTGTTACAGTGAGAAAGGGTTATCTGTTTAGCTAGTTAAAAAGAAGATAAAGTGGTATCTTTATAAACCAGCAGGTAAGATGTCTTAAAAGGGAGAAAATATGAAGTAACAAAGGACTATCGAACAAAACAGAGAAGCGTGACAAGAGCCAGTGCCTGGAAGTTGCATTTGGACACATTGAACATGACACGCCTTTTAGCTGTGAGGATGATTAACAGCTGGAACAAACCCCACAAGGTTCTTTATCCTCTGTCTCTTGCCATCCTCAGTTCAAGTCTTTATGAAAGATAGGACTTCATCAAATATAAGTTGCTGAATTAATCCGAAGACCGGCTGAATTAAATTCTACGATTCATATTAAATGAGCCAGAACAGATCTGCTGTTCATTCTGCCTCATAATCTACTGGAATACAGATATGTCTTTCCATTGCTCCCTCTGCACCAGGGCACTTGTGTCATGGGTCATGCCTGCATTTTGTATTATGTCTCCTCAGCAGATGATGGTTTTTTAGCCCACTGTCAATGAAAAGTTACAGTGAGAAGGAACTGTAATCTCACCATTCTGCCGTCTCACTTGATGGCAATCCTGACGGTCTGATTAGGGTCAATAACTGCAAGGAAATCCCGCATAGGCTGGGGATTTCAAAACACTCTGCTCAAACTGCAGTGCCTGTGTCTTGGGAAGACTGTCCTGCCCCAGCTCTAGAATGCTGCTGGCAATACCACCCTGCTGGCAGAGGGTCCCACCAGACAGACCCCTGACTCAGCAGCGTGCTCGGTGAGGTTTGCTGAGCTCCCTGCTGCCACGACGTCCTTGTGAGCGATGCCCAGGGCAGCCAGTGCAGCCCCACGTCAATACATTGCAACGCGCCTGGAGTGGCCGATCTCTGCCGAGCTCCAGGGATAAGCACTTTATATGCACCTGCCATAATCATGACAGGTAAAGATTTTTTTGCGGAGCCTTTCTGTTGAATTCCCACATTGGGACAGGTGCTATTGGGAAGCAAAGGTCATACATTTATGCCTTGTGGTCTAAATTTGTAAGTAAAGATTGAAAGGTCCCTTTGATGGCTGGGAATTTACAGCATTTTGGAAAACAGGTCATCAATCTAGATGCCTATTTCTGCGCATGTGTTTCTAACTTTAGTCAGAAAGAGTGAAAGTGGCAATCTTCTCATTTTGAAATGTGGAAGTAATGTGATTCAGGAGATCCTTCACTCGGAGAGGTGTACTCCTCCATAATCTTTGTCTACAATGATCTTCCAGTTCTTGGTTTCTCATTTGATTGGCCTGCAGTGCTGGACCTTCCTTGTGATATATGCCTTAGAAACCCGACTTTGTTTATGTCAGATCTACTCCCAAACAGTTTATGGTTTGGGTTTCTTTGTTTGGTAACACCTAAATGCACTTTTACAATGTGAAAACAATGTAAGGACAAATGCTGCACTTAGAAAAACTGCACACAGAAAGTTTGTCAGGGACAGGTTGACCCTGAAGGTGCTTATGAGGGAGAGTATGCCATCTCTATGATTCGCTTAAATGGATCCCACGGTCCCTTGCTGGGTAACATTAAGTAAGGACACTCATCGCACATTTCTTAAATTGCCTGCACATGTGCACAAGAAGATGGTCCTTGCCTCCAAGTAACATGCAAATTCCAGCACATATTGAAACACAGTAAGGAGGAAAGGAATATAATGACCTGACAGAAACGGGAATGACACGGAAAACATGGTAAAAACATGAGGCTTGTGGTTAGCATAACAACCAGAGGTCACAGCACACCAAGTGCCTTATCCATAGGCCAGTAGTTCACAAGCTTCATGACTGTAGTGAATTTATGATCTGAAAAAACTACCTTTGTAATTTTAGCTGGGTCTACTTGTCACAGCCAAGGAGCAGCATGGGATGAAAGGTGAGAGCGTTTGAGGAAAAAATGCATGACCTGGTATTAAAGGTTGGTCTTGCAGACTCAGGGCCTGGTTATTTCAAAGGGTAATTATTGAGTATTCCTATGCTGGCAGATGCAGTGTCAAGTGCAGACATCCCAGCTGGCTGCCTAGGAGGCGAGGCAGGACAGAATTTCACATGGACATGTTTAACCAGCTGAAAAGGATACACTTTTAAATGTAGCCCAAGTATCTTTATTTCACATTCTGCAATGTAAATATAATCCCTAATATGTCCCCCCACAGCTATTGCCTTCTTTACCTGGTTGGGCAGGACTGAGCTGTGACATTCATAAACTGAAAAAACAGGTCCTACATTGAGTTTGATACATTTGGTTTAACACAGGTGGAGGTACTCCTCATGTTTGTACAAACGAGATGACCAATACAGCTGTATCATGCCTGATACAAAACCAGCATCATCGGCTAGAGCAATGGTGGGCTTGGAAGTGAAGCCTACGCCACCACCAAAAGAGTGAAGCTTTGAAGAAGTTGAGAGATGGCAGCTTTACACTCGAGGAGGGATTTACCTCCCTTCCCTGGAGCCATCTAAAAGCGAGGGTTTAATTCTGTCACAAGATAGATGTCATCGCTTTCTGGAAATGGCTGCTTCTGTCCACTACCTATATGGAGGGAGTCTGCACTCACCCTCTCAGCCTCGCTCTTAGACGGCTCAGGTTACACAGAATAAATCCCCCTGAAGGTCTCTGCAGACGAGTTTCCTGATGCTTTCCCATACCTGTTCTGGATAGAGACCTCAAGAACACAGAAGTATTACTAAGGAAAACTGATAGAAGGACTGGCCTTTTTTCACTGAGCAGGCACTTTCACAAGTTTACACAAATGTTTTCACTTATAAGCTTCCTGAAGTGTTTGTTTTTGAGGCTAAAGCTCTCCACATACAGGACTTGGGCATGTTGTATGATTTAAAAGGGACAGCGATTGCTGGAACAAATAATTGAACATGCACAACATCCTCAGATCAGTGGCAAGACATTTTAAAGTGAAAATCCTCTTGATTCTTCTGGATTGGTTCTAAAAAAAAAGTGAAATAAAAACAAAAAACCAATGGCATGCTGACCCATTTTGCTTCCAAATCAAACTTTTCTAAATAAAACTGCTCAGATGTGGCTAAACAACTTCTGCTTATACATGAAATGTACGTGCAAGTTACAGTCATTGTGTGACCATGAAAACAGATTAAAATGAATGCTATTTCAACTTTCTATACATTGTATGGCGTTATTTTTTTAGTCAAGTAATTACAGGGTGGAGAGGATGCTTGGCCAACGGCAGCAGGTTAATTACAAGGCCAAACACCCACTACATCTTGCTCAAAGAGACATGAAATGATTACACATTGTTGTAACTAATAGGCTAGTTTGGACCACTGATTGGAAAGCTACCCTCAATTTAAAAGAAATGTGTAATTTCTATCTAACTATCTTTACCATTTTTACAAATAGTGCCATATACCACAGGGAGATTAGCTAAATTTTTGGAGACAGGTGATGTCTGTTTATTTACTCTGTCGACTTGACAATTTTACATAGACTCCGTCTCTTCCTTTCCCTTCTCATGGTCAGCCAGTTCCTGGTCTTCGTTCAAGACACAGCAGTTTGGTAGAAAATACCTTAAAATAGAGATCTGCGATGAGAAAAACCCTAGAAGAAAGCTTTTGTGGTACGTGCAGCAGTTCTGAACTTTAACTGACTGTATTTAAATTATATGGGATAAGGCCAGGAGAGATCATCTGATAATCTAATGTGTATACCAGCCGTAAAATTTCTCCTCAATACCTCTATGTTGACAACAGCACACCCTGGGTAAAAAGAGTTTTCCAGAAAAGCACTCACTATTCATCTGAGGATGAATCCAGGAGGATCCCAGTTTTGGGCTGACATCAATTGCAGACCTCTAACTGGGACCCAATCCTCTTCCTGTGAGACAGGCTCCGGACTTCCAGGAGCTGTTCACCTGAAGACAACCATACACCTTGCTGAAGTCAACATGAATGCTCACATGCTCCAAGACAGTCAAACCCTTATTCACTTTGTTGAACATGGATCAAAGAACACTCTTCAGTAAAGACAGGACAATGGCTTTGTGTGTGCTGGGCCTATAAACACAAGTGTGCCTGAGCACTCTGTCTGGGCAGAGGACCCTACCTCGAATCCAGCTGCATGAGAAGAGCTTCCAGGCTCTTTTTCCACTGCTAAATTGTCCACTGGACCACTCCAACATCCAGATCCACTCCTTTGTGCCAAACCATCTCAAAGTTAAATTGTTAGCGTGGTCTGGCTATATGAACTGGGTAGCTCACAAACAACTCTTGGGCACGGACTAGAAGTCAGTACGTGCCAGGGTCTACTCCAGCAGGAAATTTGCATACAGCCACCCTGTTTTAGAGCTAAAACAATTTAAAACCATGGGGGTGGCCAGGCTAGGTCAGTTGGCTCTCAGGCTAGAGAAAGGCCCTTACACTGTTTAGTTCATTAGTACAAATATAACTTGATGGATCTTAATCCAAGAAGTGTTTATCACTAAATTACTTTGAGACATCTTCTATAGATAATCAAGCATTCTACTTAACAAAATTTTCTTGATAGTTTTTGTAATTCATCAATATATAAACCAAAAGGAAGATACATCTATTAAGACAGCTGACATTTATACAGTTTTGTGCTTCCCTCTCCCTAAAAATAGAGCGAGGATAATTGAACTGAAAACCTAAAGATTTCAAAAAATCAATTACATAACTTGCCACACTTGCCCTGTTTTCCCCTCTACTCCCCCTTTTACTTCTTTTATAAAGAGGTCAAGGTCATTAAATGTAAGGTTCTACATCCATACAGCAAGAAAAGTGGGATCTAAACATACAGTAAACATTTTTCATGCAGCATGAATTTGCCCACGTAGCCTATATGTACTATGTTTGTTTACCAATTAGGGTATGAAATTGACACTTTGATGTACACAGTGTGTGCAATTCACGGAGGTGAGATAATGGTGCAATGAAAAACTTCTTTTCTCTCCCTGAGTCATGTGTGTTTAGAGAGTCCAAAACTGCAGTCCTTAGTCTCGCTAATTTATTTACCTCAGTAGGTGTGTCGTCCATGTAAGGACTGCAGTTTGATGATCCAGGTTTGCAATGTTAATGTTGCTCTAACATATATTTTTGCATTGCATTAGGCAAAATTACAGCTCCGATACTTCTGCTCTAGCAATGCATGCACATTTGGGAAGCCATGAGAAGAGTTACTCTAATAATTACAGTCTTATCTATGAATCTATAACTTCCAATAGTGTGCTGATTTATACAGTGTGGCACTATACATTAGACGCATGCTGCCTCAGAAAATTAATGCTGCATTCTCACAACCATATGGGCAGCTGGCAAACAGCCAGGAGACCAGCAGAGCAGGACCCTACCTTGATGCAAACCTTCCCTGTGCAAGAGAACTGCCTGCATGAACTGCACCAGACAAAGAGCAGAAATAAAGGGACCCTGTATGATGTTGCTGCTTATAACCATCAGCTCCCCGAGCACAGATGTACACCAATATGATTAATGAGAGAAGCTGCACAGACACGACCCCCTTGCAGCAGGTAATCACACAGGCACCGCAATTCTTGATGTCTCAGAACAGAGAGGATTGCAAAGGCCTCCTTGTATATCTGTGTTTCTTATTTATGGATTTATCTGCTAGTTGTTTCGCTCACTTGAAACAAAGTTTAGCTTGCAAGCTCTACAGGGAAGGGCATTTATCTTATTTGTTCTGTGGAACGCATATTATACTTTGAGTGCTGAACAAACAATCACAATAATGGCTTACAGTAGCTTAGTTATCTTAAGCACTTTAAAAAAGAACACTGTTCAGTGAGGAAAGAAGTAAAAAACATTTTTCATTATCACTTGCAAGTAAAGCAGTTTTTGTTCTCTGTTCTTTTGCTTCGTTCACCCTATTATTTCTTATCAAGTACGTGATCATTTATAGAGTTAAATCAACCGCCACCAGCTTCAGTGGAACTATTTACAGGAATGCTGGGCTGAACTGGAAATTCCTCAAATAGGATTCTGTCTTCTCACTATGCAAATTATAAAAATCTGAGAAAGTGTACAGAGGAAAATTTAATTTACTGGTTTCAAGTAAATTTATGTAATACCTGAAATGGAAGATTCCTTGATGATAGCTCAAAAACACAATCCTGTTTATAATGTATTTTATGTGTATAATTCTTGGCATTCATTAATATCTCTGAATGTTTTTTACAACTCTTCACAGGAATCATGTCACTTTCTGGGCTTTACAGCAGCTGCTTTACTTCCCATTGAAATAGCCCTATGAAAAAAATAGGGACTGAAATGGAAGCAGCACACATTTTCCGCTGTAAACTACCTTGTACGCTATAATTTCATGCTTTATCTCTCTGCACACTAGCTTTTCCAAAGGAGATCAGGACTTATGCTTTATCGCCCACAGTTCAATTCCCATGCTTATTCTGTCCTGATGGTTCACCCAGACAGCTAAATTCTTGTCTACGATGATGACATTTGTCTGTTGATGGCAACAACTTGTTCTGCAGGTACAAGTGTGCCTGGTTTCTTTTAATACTGCTTCAGCACTGTCCAGCTCAGTGCAGAGCTAATCAGCTGCGTGGTCACTGCTGGTATCCGACCATCAGCAACATTTCCAGTTTTCCTGTCGCTACAGAAATACACTGCAGTGACTTGGGACTTGTGAGAAATGACATCCAAACATTATTAGCCTGCTCAGTTTTAGAGATTTATTTGTATCCAGACTGGAGTCTAGCTACAGTTCAGAAATGCTGACTAGCTGCAGTTAAAATAGAAATAAATAAATTCACAGCTGATTATATATACCACGTGGGTCCAGCACAGTGATAATTTTATTCCTGGTGCTCCCTGGCATTTGAAAACCCAGGCATGCCAGCAATGCTAAATCAATTACTTTTAGTAGCCAGTTTTACCAGAGCAACCACCTCTCTTCCCCAGGAAAAACAATTTTATCAATGTAGCTTGTAACAGCAAAATCATGATCTATGCATACCCTGTACCTAAAAGTCTCCTTCCTAACCCTGAAGTAATACAACCACCGGTTCTCATCCTGTATCTTGTACAATCCCATTTCACCAATATGCAGACAGAGCCAAGCATCTAAGTCACAACACCACTGCACAAATGTCATCTATGACAGAGCACACAGCTATGTGCCTGGCTTGTGGACTATTGCATCACAGATTTTACATAGTGTCTTGATCTTTGCAAGAACTGCCAGAACATCCAAAGTTGTCTGGTAGCACAATCTCTGGATATGGAAAAAAATACAGTCCCCTTTTTTTTTCTCCTTTTATGTAAGAAGAGTTATATTTGTGCTTTTTCCTTCTTCTCTCCACACTTCCAAAAGGAATACAGTATAGTTTTAATATAATATTACAGGAACTTGAGGTTTGTCCCCTTCTTCAAGTTCTCTAACGGCTTTCAGCACCTTCCAGAGTTTGGGACCCAAGAAATAGGATCTGTTCTGTCCTTGGGACTGTAAAGCTGTAACATAGCACAGTTACAGATGTAGGGCAAAAGTATAACTGACCTTCACCTGTAAAACCAGAACTGCTCGTACTTATACAGGAGTTATAATGCTGGATAAAAACAATAATTTAATTGCTTGATGTAGACAAGGCCTCTGAGGAATCTCCTTCTTCAAATAACCCAGCCAATCAAAACTTCATCAGCAAAACCCACACATCTGAACTCCCTCAGCAAAGAGGAACTTGAAATACTTCGCCAGGTACACTAAAAAGAAACAGCATTTCCCCCTTTTTAACCACCTGAAGAAACCAAAAAAAAGATACACACTCAGACAACCGAGTTCAAATATGATTGTTCAAGGTACTAAGTTCCAGAGCATGCCCGATGCAAAACAAATCAACCATCAAAGTATCAGGATCCATTACTTACTTTAGTGGGTTAAAAAACAAAGCCAAACCCCCAGAGCTGTACTGGACTACAGTCTATACAATGGGTGATGCCTCCTAGGAGCCAGCTGACACATTCGTGAGAAACCACACAAGTTATATGCCTAAAAACCATTAGAACACATCTGATGCTTTAACTTCATCTCAGGTGCATCTCAAGCTGTGGGAATTTCCGTCAATACAGTCTTTTTATACAATTCCTTTCATGCAGTGCTCCGAAAAGCCTCCATAAACATTGTTAAACACTGCAGCACCCGGGCGTTATTCTCGCTGTGCCGGGAAGGGCTGAGGCACAAAGGCGAGGTGCGGGCTGGAGGCCGCAGGGGGAGTGGCCTTGCCCTGCTCCCCCCGCCCCGGCCCTGCACCCTGACCCCTGCCCGCGGGCAGGGCGGGTTTCGGCAGGCAGGGCAGGGCAGGGTAGCGGGGACGCTCCCGTCCGCCCGCCCGAGCGCGGAGCGGGGCCGCACCAGCCTCCGCCCGCAGGGTCTTTGTTCCGGCGGCCGCGGCAGCCCAGGCCCTTTGTTGCTGCGAGCGCCCGACCGCGGCCCCCGCGCAGCAGCCGGAGCTCCCGCCGCCGCTCCCGCTGCCGGCGAGCAGCCTCCTGCCGGTAACCCGCTCCCCGCCGCGCCAACGGCCGCCGCGTGTCCCGGCCGCCGCCCCTCCCCCCAGGCTCGTTCACGGCGCGGAGGGACCCGCCGCACCTGGCCGCGCCCCGGCCCGGCCCCGCCGCCCCCGGCCCCCTCCCCGCGCCGCCGCGAGAGGGAGGGGAAGAGAAAGGAAGGGAAGGGAAGGGAGGGGAGAGGAGCAGCGGAGAGGAGAGGTGGGGGCGCCCTCCTGAGGCGCGCGGCCGCCGCCGGGAGGTGACGGCCGGCGAGAGCGCGCGCACGCGCCCCGGGAGAGGGCGGGCGGGCGGCCGGGCGGGGGCGCGCACGGGACGGTGTGTGAGGGAGCGAGCGAGGGGAGGGCGATACCGGGGCGGAGAAAGGCGGCGGCGGCGGCTTCGCAAGGCTCAGGACAGACGAGCGGGGACAGACACTGCCGAGCCGGGAGACACGGCGGCCGCCACCGCCGACGCGGGGCATCCTTCCTCCTTCCCGCCCTTCCCCCTTTCTCTTCTTCCTCGCCGTCCTCCGCGGCCGACCGCTATCGCCGGAGCGATCCCGGGGCGTTTTCGCGGCGCCCGTGCCGGCGGCGGCCGAGAGGAGAACCTGCCCCTCCCCTCTCCAACCGGGACTGAGGGACCCCGTGCTCCGTCCCCGCCTCCAACCCTCGCCGGGGCTCGGCGGAGAGGGCCCGGCCCCGGCTCGGCTCCCCGGCGGCGGGCTCGGCGAGGATGTCGGGCGGCGGCGGCAGCCGGGAGGAGGAGCGGCGCAAACTCGCCGACATCATCAACCACTGGAACGCGAACCGGCTGGACCTGTTCGAAATCAGCGACCCTACCGAGGTAAGCGACCCCACCGCGACCCCCCCGCCCGGGCCGGCTCGCTCCGCCACCCCCCCTCCTAGGGCCGCCCGGAAGGTGAGACACCGCGCCCGGGCCAGGCCGCACCCGCCTCCGGTCCGCGGTCAGCCTGCCCCCCTGGCCGGGGGCTCGGGCACAGGCCTCTCCCCCCTCTCCGTTAACGCGCGGCCCCCTGTGGCCGGGAAGAAGGCTCCGATTCTCGGCGGGGAGGGCCGGGGGGAGCCCCTTGCCGTGCCCGGAGCGGCTCGGGCGGAGGCAGGTTGTATCGGCCAGGGAGAGAAAGGGAACGCAAGGCAGGAGCCCTCGCCTCCCGCAGGCAATCCCGGCCCGACCCTGTGGGACAGGCGGCTCCTAGGCAGGAAACCCTCTGGGAGCTGGAGGTGGTGAGAAGGGGTGGGCAAGGGCGGTAATACAGAAGCTGCCCCCCGCTCGACCCCGAAGCGGGTTACCTCTGTGGGTTTTTTTTTTTTTTTGGTTTGCTTTTTCTTTTTTTTTTTTTTTTTGTCTGTGAGTTAATGAGAGCCTAGAGGCGGCTAGCAGAAGGACTAAAAACCCTGGCGCTTTCTGTTGTTGGCTGCTTGTTTGTTTCTTTAAATACTGAGCTTTGTGCAGAAGGCGCCTCTTACAAAGCAACCTGCTTCTACTTGAGCGGCTCTCGGGGCCGCTGGTGCAATCTCCGGGGGAGCTTCCCCAGGGCGTGACGGACGGAACGCCTTGGCTCGCTGTGTCCGGAGCCTGCCAGCCCTCCGTGCAAAGTAAATATCAGGAGCAGGCTCGTAGTCCTGAGTTCACATGTTGTACCGGAAAAACACAGCGGGTAATTTCTTCCTAATGAAATGGGTGTTTTTGATGGCTCAGAGAGGCTGGGTTTACTTTTATTTTTTTTATTATTTTTTTTTTAAAGTACTAGTCAAACCACACCCTTCCACTGCCCCTTGTCATGTTCTCTTTGGCGGGTTAGTGCTGTGCGGCGGGGGGGTGAGCCGGGGAGGCAGGTTACAGTCCTGTTCGTGTGTGACAGCGCGCTCCCTGCTCCGAGGGTGGAGGCTGATCGTGTGCGTGTTCCCGGGAAAAAGGAGGAAATTCACACTTGCTCGTGGACTGGCCCAGGTCCTGCTTGGTTATTAACAGAAGCCTCTGAGAAATCACGTTGTCTCGGTCTTGGAGCTTGCTCTTGTTTCTGCACACAGGTGCTGGCTGCTGGCATAGCCATGAGAAAGTCTTGACAGCAATTCTAAGATTATTCAGTCTGTGATAGCTTGCAATAATTGCTTTGGGTATTTTCAGTTCTGCTTGTTGCAAACTGTTTCCTGAATGCTAAGATGAGAAATTTCTGTGATTATTTCCCGCATCCTGCACTAATTTATAATAATTCGTCCTCGTTGCTTCTGTTGTTTGGGTTTTAACAATGTCATTTGTTGGCTGACGGTTGCTTGTTCAAAAGAGTGGGCTGATGCTAGCGAGAAGGAGCCTTCATGATTGTTTTGAGAACATAGCACAGTCTTTCTGGAATTGTAGGTTGACTGCTGTCTGTGGCTCATTTCATGTCCGAT
The DNA here is from genome assembly GCF_036013475.1 of Columba livia. NCBI lineage: Eukaryota > Metazoa > Chordata > Aves > Columbiformes > Columbidae > Columba > Columba livia. Next base: position 74,537,735 of record NC_088604.1, read on the forward strand.
TAATGGATTTATCAGTTCCTAACATAATTTAACTCCAACCTATTTTCTTCTTGTTTATGGCAGATTGTGCTTCTGTAGTTTTGTTAGTAGTTTAACAAATCTTACCATTTTTTTAGGTCAGCCTTACATGTTTGTCATAATTAACTAGATGTTGCACAGAAGCTATCACCTTCATTATAGTTATTATGGAAAGAAATAGGAATTTTACTTGCATTAGCTCTGCAGTTCTGCAGTTTAAACCTCTGAACCTGTGTAGGAGCATGCTTCTAACTGTCAACAATGACACTTATTTCAGCTGAACGACTGATAGTAAAAATTAAGTGTATTCATATCTCTCTGAATGCTTGAGCTTTTTAGACTACTACTTCTAAAAATAAGGCTGCAGGTGCATCTGCAACAAACTGACAGTAGGTAACAGTTTTATAGCTAAGGTGTATTTTCCTTACAGATAATTACAAATGTTCACATTTTTCTCACTGTTATCCTGAGCTGACCCGAATTTGGCAGTATTTTCAACCCAGATGATGATGTGATTCACACGTGTACTGTTTATCAGCTTAAAGGAAAGCCTTTTCACTAGACTGCTTGAGAGCTGAGAATTGTCTGTTTTCTGTGCTTTTCCTGGCTCAGCTTGTCCATTGGGCATGTCTTGCTTTTGTAGGGGCCACAGCGAGAGTGGCACCAGTGAAGATGAAGTAACCTGAATATGACTATCGGTTGGGTGTGCCTGAGCTGGGTCAGACTGGATCAGATTGAACTGTTCAGACGTGGCTGTTGACAGTCTGGGTTAACTTTGCAGCTGGCATGTGCCCGTACTGCAAACTGTCACCCAGGAGCTTCTGGTCGTATACATCATGTTTAGAATATCAAGAGTCGATGCCTTATAGTGATTCTCCAGGCATTTCTTCAGTGTAAACAATCTGGTTTAAGTGACTTATCTTTTAAGTTTCCTATAGAGAGAGAATAGGATTTTCCAGAGGAGCTGATCACTTCCTTAGTAGTAGGGTCTCAGGGAGGTTTATATATTCAAAAAAGAAAAGGAAGAGTGAAATCTAGCGTAAATTGACCAGAATTCTAACAGTATAGCTTAGGCAGTGACAATGAAAGCTATTTGTGTGTGACCTACTAGATGGACCTTGATGTTAGTTTGAAACGTCTAATTCTTTGGTGAGACAAAATTGTTTAAGTCCATTGAGTACTCATCACCTTAATGGAGAGCATAAAATGTGACTTGTTTTGGAACATATAGAGTAGGATTTTGGAAGTGATTTAAAGGTGTGGGTTTTTTTTGTGTTTTTTTTTTTTTTTTTTTTTTTTTTTTGTTTTGTTTTGTTTTTTTTTCAGAGAAGTGCTTCATAAAACAAATCAGTTTGAATTCCTGTGAATATTACATGGTGTAGACTAGTCCTAAGGGATTAAAGATCCACTTGTCTACTTGCCTCTTTTGAGAGTTAGGCACAAATTATTCCTTGAAGTATATTTCCTGTAAGATATTGAAAAGCAAGAGCCCTGGGTAGGGCATGTTGTAGAGTTCATTACAAACTTTTTCTTAACTTGTGTGATGTGAACAGTTAACTAAGTCATTCAGTGCTACTTTTCTCCGGCAAAACAGGGATGAAGGGAACTTTCTGTTCCGTGCTCAAGGTTGGATATTCCTCTGTCTGTATCCCATGTGAAAAAGATTGAACACTACTTAGGTGGGAGGGTTTCATATCTTCCCTTATGCTTTCACTGAAGTCAAGTATGGACTCATACTTGAGAGCAAGACCTAACTTTGTTAGGTATTTACCTGTTTTAACACTTGTTGCTATCCTGATTTATCTTTTAATAGTTTGCATTGTTTTAATTTAGAAAATTTTTTTTGATTCAGACGGTAGCTCAGGGAGAAGCTCTGTGGCTTGAGAAATTTATAAATGGACAAACCCAGACCTCTGTTTTTTAAAGTTTTAGTTAATACCAGTTAAACTCTAGTGGTGTCAGGAGTGGTGTTAGGTACAGACTTTTGGCTCTTTAATGTTGGTACTAATTTAAACTTGATTAAACTCTGCTGTATCTACTTCAAATGATGAGGTAGCTACTCACTTTTGCAATTCTAAAGAAGATACAGAAGGTTTTGGGGAAATGTGGAGTGAAGCGAAGCATGTTTTTCTTTGTAGATAAACCAGCAGCAAAATTCGAAATGAAGCAGTATGTTAACCCTTTTCTTTAAATGCATTTCCCCTTTCCAGTCTACTTTATCCTCACTCTTGTTCCAAGTATTACCAAGTTTTTTGGATGCTTTTAATATTTGGCTTGCTTTTTCCGTGTTGTTGTTGTTTTGTTGTTTTGTGTTCCCCCCCCCCCCCCCCCCCAAGGATATAAACACAGTAAAAAGACTTCAGACCTTTTGCAGTAGGAGATAAATTGGTCTTTTGATCTTGATTTAAGTCTAGGATGATTATAGTACCCAAGTTTTCAAAAAGGAATAGGTTTGAATTTATGTTTTGGTAGCAAGTAGATACAGTTGTTCAGAAGCTTGTAGAAAGGAAACGATTTGCGTTTATACACTTTCACCTTTGCCCCTACCTCTGCAATGAAAGTGCTTACTGGAATTAAGTGATTAATTACATAAAATAACTGCATATGGATGTTTTAGGGGAGAGCAAGGAATGCAAAGGCACTGCAGACTAGTGCATTTATCACTGTCAGATTAAATATGAATCTTCCTGAAAGCATTTAAGATTTGTTGATTTAAGATGCCATATGTGAACTAGGCATTATAATTGTTGATCTTGATGACAAAGTAAGGTTTCATCTTTAATATACATTTTGGTAACTGCATAAGAGAGGAAGAGGAGTGCTGTGCTTTTCTGAACACAGTTTCTGGGTTAGGAATGTGAATTGCATTTAATTTTTTGAGAAAGACACTTTTTAGAACAGGGTTTTTCTGATAGTTCCCCAAGGGCTTGGGGATTGTTGTCAGAAACATGATCTGTTGTAGTTTTGTTTTCTGATAGAGAAAGCTGTTCTGAACTGATCTAACATACTTATGTGTTAATAAAAGTAGAAAAGTCTAATCAAAAAGCTTGGAGAAACAGCATGTTTGCATTAAGAATTGCTGCTAATAGAATACTTAACATTTAAATGGTCATAGTTTAAAGAAGGAGGAATTTGGAAGGTGTTTATGGCTACTTGATTTTTTTTTTTTTTTTTCTGAAAATCCCTTGTATAGGCTTTACAGCAAGGTATTAGGAAAAACTCTATAGAATGAAAGTGTTTTTTGGTGGTGGTTGTGTGGTTTTGTTTTGTTGCTGGTTTTGGGTTTTTGTTTGTTTTTGTTTTTTAAATGGACTTCCCGCTGTTCTGGTGTGTTATATGTTTGGTCTAGTCAGTATGTTTTAAATTCTTTTTGCTGGCCTTTAAATACAAATAAGCAAACAAAAAATGTTACACAGTGACAGGATACTTAAAAGTTGATGCAATTTTTGTCTTTATTCTTTGGGTTGCAATCTGATTCTGGTTCATTAAATGTCATAGGGAACACTGATAGGTGACATAAAATTGTCTTTTCAAAGTAGTTATGCAAGCTTGTTATTTAAGTGTAGTTAAAGCAATAAGAATTAGGAATCTTTTGGGAATCTGCAGCAGGTTTAAAACCTATCTGCATTTTCCTCACCTATAGGCTTTTAAAAATCTGGCTCTGAGACTTTAAAAGGACTCATGTTTTAAGAATGGGATGACTATGCCCATTGTATTGCTGGTGAACTTGGTAGTGGAAGTGCAAGTCTGGAGGCAGGGAAACATCATATATATGGTAGAAATGCTTGTGTTTTCTCCACACATTGGATTTTACAGCTCTCAGTGGTTTTAACTAGTACAACTCTGCAAAGCATATAGATATCCAGAAGCTGATGAATATATCTGAAAATACTGTCTTTTTAAGTGTACCAAACCTATGATGTGGAAAACAAATTCTCTCTGCAACACATGTTTAAACCAATATTTAGACAGTCTGGAAAGGTGTCTTGTAACCTTTAAGGACTAGTGCCTGCACTTTTTAATTAGTAGAATATTTTCCAATAATTAATATCGCTAAACAGGCACAGTTCAAGAGGAGATAAAACTGGAGTCTGAGTTCTAGTTCTGCATTGAAATGACTGGAGAAAAGACCTCATAGGACACAGGTCTGCTCATTTGCATCAAAAGGGCTGTTTGGAGACCAGTTGAACTGAGTAAAAGTGAATAGTCTGTCTTTACAAATGAAATATAATCACTGCTATCTAGAGAGCAATAAGAAGTTTGAATTAAGATTTTGACGACAATCTACAGACAACATCATGGCATGAAAATATTTCTAGGAAGAAGCTTTATACTGTGCTTTTAATATTACTTGTGTAAGTTATTTCTTGATTTGCTGGCTAATTAGGTCCATACAGTTCAGACATTCCAGCTTTAAGAATTCCCTCCTGATGTGTGAATCTGTTTCCTGCCTAAAATGCCATTGACAAGCATTATTTTTCAGTTGAAATAAACCCTAGTCCTCTGGACATGTTAGGGATTTCCTTTTTCACAACTGCTGCCCTTTTTTTTTTTTTTTTTTTTTTCCCCACAAACTATTTCTTTTAAAAAGGTTAAAACAATCTGGATGGAACACACTTCCATGATTTTGGGGGAAAACCTTCCTTTATAATGAATAAAATTTTTCTTTCATATCTAAGAAATATTCCTCTAAATGGGGTAAAAAAAATTAAAATGTAACTGAAAGGTGTTAAAAATTGAAACAACCTGGTGTTTGTGATAAGGATGTAGATCATAAGAAACCATTCTGAATTTGTCTTTGTGTCAGTATTAGTTTGAAGAGTTGCTTTGTTACAAATGAAGGGAGATGGATTGTGGCTATGCGAAAATAAGTGTTGCATAAAGAATAGCTTCTGGTTTTGGCCAGTGGGTCTGATGAAGGTGGAATTGAAAATCAGTGTGAAGTAATAAACTGAATGTTATGATAAACTTAAGTGAAGTCAAATTTAGCAGATATTCCAGGTAAGTAAAGAAGTATTTGCTCTCCCTTTCAAAATGAACTTTGTGCTAATGGAAGGCTATTCTGAAGTATATTTGGGTAAAGCACTATGTAGGTCATTCTTGATTTTTGGCTAGGAAGAATATTTACATCTAAAATATATTTTGAGTGATGCTTATTCCAGTGAATAGAAATGTATGGGATTTTTCTTTTAACTTGAGAAAAGGCCAGAGCTTGCTAATTTCTGCTGTTAGGTTGTTACGTTGATTTTGAAGATATTTTCTGCTCACAATGTTAATTTTTACATTAAAAAATCGGCTGCCAGCAGTTAAATGCAATAACAATTTAAGAGGATAAGGGGGTTTGCTTTTTTTTTTTGTTTGTTTTTAACTGGATATAAAATCCCAACAATTAATGATATCAAATGATATCAGTTTACTGTTAAGCAAGGTATACACATTAATTATGTTTCTTGAGTAGTTTACATGAAGATAAGTGAGCAACATGTTGCATTATGTTTAGCTCATAGAGGAGTCAGTAATTGCTGTATAAACAACTAATGTGGGGTTTCTCCTGTCTAGTTTTGTGCATTAAGATTGGAAATGATAAATGTTGAATGCACATGTCCCTGGAAATTCTTTTAGGTTTGTGTAAAAACAGAGTACAATAAATCTGTCTTTCTGGATGGAATGAAGATCATTAAAAGTGAAAATGCACAAGGACTATTGCGTTTGCTGATTTGTTGAGTTTCCTTGAGTAGCTGTTTGAACATATGTCTCTTAATGCCAGGTCAACTCTCAGGTAAATATTCTAGAACAGGTTTTGTGTAATACAGCACTAGTTGCTATAGGGTGGTAGCAAACTGAAACAAAAGTGATACTCTATGTTAATGGACCCATGGTGGGTCTTTTCTTTTTTTGTTCATTGTTTTTATTGATACTTTATGTTGTGCTCTGTTGTAACTAGAACTAAGGAATGTAAAAGTTCTCACAGTCACTTACTACCTAGTACTAGATTACAGTTTCTTGACAAACTGTTTTAAGGCTTTCCCTTGGTGAATTGTGTCCAAGGGCATGGCTGGTTTACTCTGCAGTGAAAGCACCTTCATAGTGGGGAAGAAATGAAAGAATGAGTTGTCTGGCAACAATATTTATTTGGCCAACAAAGTATGTTGCCCATAGCAGTATCTGTGAACTAAAGTTTCAGTGCCTAGATTTTTGAGGCACCCCGTGAGCTGTTCCATAGAGCTTTCTCTGTCAGATGAGTTGTCTTGTCAGTCCATATTCGTGTATTTTCTTACAGACAGATACACAACTTAACTGTAGTGCTATACTTTTATACATATATTGTATTGCTCACAAAACCCAGTGGAAGATCAGAATCCCCCTTCCTAATGAAGATGAGTGGCTTTTGCATAACCGACAGCTGGACAAAAGAGTTCAAACAGCAAAGAAACCTTCCCCCAATGGTCACAACAAGGAAAGGTTTCCTTCCCTCTTCCCTCTCAGAAGGTGCTCTACTTTGAGCAATATGTCAGCTTGAAATTAAAAAGGGCACTTAGCTGTTTTGTTGTTGTTCTCAGTTTTAGTAAAAATATTTATTCAGTGTTCTTAATTTAAAAAATACCAGGACAATGCTGTCTGTGATGCAGTGTCCTCCTGGACAGGAAGATGTTTATGTGGAAACAAACCAAATTGTACCAAGTTGTGTTTCAGAAAATTTTGCATTGATAAAATGGTCTTTATATTATAATTTTTTATGTTGAGAAATCTGGCTTGTATTCACTTTCCATGTATGGTTCAATAATATTTACTGCGTTCGGATCATATCCAAGCATTGCATATTTCTTCTAGAATGCTGGGCGTTTTATTGAGAAACATGTAAGTTGTTTCCATTTAAAGTGATAGCCTTACTGAACATGAATACTAGTTATTTTCACTGTGGACAGAATTGCAGTTTTAAAATAATTCTTTAATACTTTATTTATTATGGCTATTAAAAGACTAGGATAAATTGTTTTTATATCAGGAAAAGGAAAATAATTTGAAAATTGTGATGGAAAGACAATGTTTACTAATGAAAACAACGCTCAATTCTGTTAATTTGTTTTAGTGGATTGCCTATTATGTCTAATGTTTGCTGTATAGTGAGGAAACTCAAAAGTGAAATTACTTGAGATTTTGCGATCAAATCCTTTAGCTTTGTTGAAGCCTTGAAAATAAAAAAAAAGCCAAACAACTGTTTCCTTCTTCAAAAACTGGTGAAACAACCTAACAAAGCCCTTTGTTTTGTGAAAGAGATGTATTGGAATACTCTTGGTAAAGTCTCCAGAAATGCTGAAAAACAAGAATGTTTTAGTTGTTACCATAGTGCAACAAAGACTATTTCAATAAATTCAGCTTTTATGCCTATAACAAACTGTTTTCAGGCAGATAAGGACTGATATGTAGGCTACACACAAAAAAAAAGTGAAGAGAACAACGAAGTAATTTTATGCACTGACTGTTGGCAGATTCACTGGAGCCATCTACAAGCATCTGAAGACCAAACCATCTCAAAGTGATGAAATTGTTACAGTCCCAGGAAATGCTCAAGACACGAGCTGGGTTTGCCGCCTCAGGTGTTCTAGCTATTTAATAGGGAAAAAAATGTGGAAGAAAAGAGAGATTGTAAATCTTGACAAAGGTTCTAGGATAGAGAGAATGAAAAATCTGACTCAGTATCTTAAGTATTAGTAGTTCTGAAGGAGTTACTAATGCTTGCTGTTGGAAATAAATAGTTTGCAGTCTACTACAAGCTCCAGAATACTTTTGTTTCACACTTTGCCTTCTCACCTGCATTAAGATGAAGCGTGAGCTCAGAAAATCAGTGCATCACATTTATGAAAGATAAGCCAAATTTGAAAACTTCGCCCTCTTAAAGCAGTCTTCATTCGTCTTGAGTGATAAGTGTCAAGTGGCAGCACAGAACTTGGATAGCATCATGCCAATGTGAGACAGTCAGGTACTGAAGGAAAGTATTGTACAACACTGGTTGTGGCAGTCTGAAGTTCGTAAAAAACCTATTGAAACTCAGCACTTACCTTAAGTGTCTGTCTTCTCTTCAGTGTTCCACATTTATCTCCAGGTCTTTGAGTATCCTTGTGTGCATGGATGGTCGTAAATATCCACGTATATCATTATAAATGCATTGATATATCTCTCTCGGTAAACCTGCCTGTGTAGAACCCTTCTCGTCCATGCTTTCCACACACACTCTGCTCCCAAAATTTCAAACCCACAGCCTTAAACCAGACACCTCAATTTTCTACTTAGGGTGAAAAAAAAAAATGCTGATTACAACAGTCTGCGGATGTGATCATCCTGCTACATAGGCTTCAGAAAGATTCCAGGAGCATAACTTTAGGATTATCTGGCTTTGTCAGTAGCTTCCTGTGAGGTTACTGATCAACCAGCCCTTCAGCACATGCCAGGTGGACCTTGGAGTTTGGAAGGGCCGAACCGTTGCAGTCAGGCCTCTTTATAACCAGCTAGTCCCTGTGCTGATGGTGGCTCTGACAATGGGGTTTTCTTCTAAGGGAGTGGGGAGAAAAAGGTTTATTGCTTGCTTGCTGTACTATTATAACCATACAAATTTTTTGTTATTTTGAGAGGATTCAGTCTTCTAATACACCATCAGCTTGAGTATCATCTGTTCTGGGTACCTGCTAGGTAGAGACAAAATGAGTTTTCTGGATTAACCTTGCACTGAATTCCTCAGCTGGTGAGAAGGCAATCTTGTACCAAGGGGAAAAATTCCTTCTTAACTAACTCAAAGGTAATGAGCATGGTACTCACAGCAGGTAGAGCTAAATTTAGCCAAATCCTGAGGATAAACAGGGTATTTCTTTATGGTGCAAAACGGCCAAGGCAATTGCTCTGATTCTTGATACATGTGCCTTTTTCCTTGCTCCAACTCCCTTCCAAGGTGGTAGTAGTAGTATAAATCTACAGTAGTAGATTCAGTAGTAGTATAAATCTACAAGTAGGGTGATACCAGCATATTTTTGATACCTTTATACTTTTAATTTTTCAAGTAAAATATTGAAGAGCACTGTTCTTTAGTATGGGTAATAGATGCATAAGTAATCTGAAGCCTTTTACACTTCAACAGCAGTAAAAGAGGATGTGTAGTTTCACATGTATGTATGTACTCTGGTCTGTAGCCACTTCTTCACCCACCTCTCAGCACTTCTGAAACACAGAAAGAAAGCTGGGAGTGTTGACCGTCTTCCTCCAGTCCCTGTCATCTGATTGCCATCATGGGGATTGTCTTCTGAAACACAGAACTGTCCCCCTTGGATTCTCTGCCAGCTCTCCAGTGCTGTGATGGGTTTTTTTGCTGCTGGTGTCTAGCAGTTGCTTTGAGCTGATCCTTACCACTTCTACAGCATCCAGAAGTGCTGAATAGCAGCAGTTAGGTTTGTGTGTTGATATCTACTGCAGCTTTCAAAAACATTTGTGAACTATTTCTCTGCCTTATCCTCCATCCCTGATGTCCATCAACGTAAATTTCATTAAATGTTGACAACATTTTAATTGATTCTTAGTTTATTTCAGAAGTTTCCATATTTACATATGTGAAATCAATGTCACAATGAAAAAATTTTTGATAAGTTTAGGTTTGGTGAAGCTATCTGCATTTGCTGGGAAAAGCTGCTTGCTTACTGTATGCAAATGGACTCTTTTTTATGACTGAGCTTTCCTCTTTATATATGCCAGTTCAAAATAGTAGTCTGACTTTTTCCTAACATTGACTATTGATCTAAACCAGTTTTGTAGTAGAACATACGCGATAAGTTTCTTATGTAACGAGCAACTTTGAATCTACTTTTTGAAAGCCTGCAATGCTCAGTCAAAAATGTTTGGAATCCAGTGATATTACTTGATTTATTTATTTATTTTTTGCAAGATGATATTAAACAAGATGAGATTATTTAGATAATACTTCACTTCTACTTGTGTGTAGCTGTAGCTTATTCTTAAACTGTGTTCGTATAAAAGACATCTAGCATTCTCACTTTGTTAGAATGTCTCTGGGACAGTGGGACAGTAAAACAGCAATGCAAATACATGAAGTAATGTGTTGAAAACTGTGTTGTAAATTTGGATATTACAGAGCCAGAAAGAGAAGCCAGATTTTTATGTGTGTACAGTTTCCTCTTCACTGGGTCATGCTAATTTCAGATTTTGCCTTATAAAACAAAGGATGAAGAGAGGGATTTACTCACATGTAGGGTGCCATAACACCAGTACAACATCCACAGTTTAAATCTTGAACTGATGTGTATAGGATAGCAAATGATATATATATGGCCCCTTTTCTCTGTTTGGTGCCTGCATACAGTGAGAAGCTGTTTATGTATCTCCGTAGAAAACTCGGTTAATTTCAATCCTTGGTTTTATTTTTATGTTTCAAAAATAAAAAATATCTAATATACCTGAGACTGCCTCATCTCAGTAAATAAGTAACTCATGTTTTGAACTTGATGAATAATTTCTCTTTTCCACATGTGTAACTTTCTGGTATTCAAATTGTTAGAAAGCTTATAAACCATTAGTTAAGACAAGTATTTGTGGATTATTAACATTCTTAAAGTGAATACTGAATACAGAAGAAATTCAAAATCTCCAAGTGCTTTGCCATAATAATAATAAAAAAAAAATCTTGAACTAGTTACTCAAAGTACCTAATCCTAAAGAAAGCTTGTTTCTCATTGTAGATAAAAATTAAAAATACACATCACAGATAATATGCTCTGAACTAAGAATATGTAAAATGTGCATGGGTTTTTGTTTGGTTTGGGGTTTTGTTTGGTTGGTTTTAGCCTGGAAAAGTTTACTGTCCTCAGTAGCAGAGAAACTAAACAGTAGCCAGCACACATATCACACTGGGAGAGATTATTGGTCATTAATTAAATAAGAGGAAAAGACAGTAGAGGCTCCTTATTTTCATTTTTAAACCCTTTTCCAGTTCAGTCTTTACTTCTTGACAGATTTTTTTTTTTTTTTTTTTTCCCTTTTGGGTCATCTTTTCATATTCTTGTGAAATACTCCCTCAGTAATGAGATGGTAGACCTCTTTTATGGTGTAACTTTTAATCTATGTTAATCCTGATTTGCTGCAAAGATTCTTTGGGTAATATCACCTGTTAAAGCCTAAACTGTTTCCCAGGGAGTCAGAATATACTTTAAATCTTGCATGGTAATATCACTTATGCCTTCATTAACTATGTTTTAATATCTGAGTAAGCCAAACCAAGTTACGAAATGCCTTTGTAATCTGAGCCTGTTTAAACTTGAAATACTTCTGTTCACGTTTAATCATCTGCATTAATGTTTGTATTGTAATTTGTCCTTGGTCTATGTGCCACTGAAATGACAGCCCCTTGATAAGAATAAAATTAAGGTTATTTGATAGAATTGTGTTTTAGAGCAGGATAATACTTGAAAATAATCAACCAATTCATTTTGTGGGAGTTTTTTTGCAATGTAGTGATGACAAATGAAAGGTGGGAATTTTTTAGGTGGAGTTAACACACAAGCCGTGTCACTGGCTGCAAAACTGCCTCTTGGGCAGAAGTGCAGGACTTGCTGAGAGTAAGAATTTGTGCCCAGTTCAGGGGCAAACACGTCCTTGTGGTGACTCCTGATTAACGCAACTGCAGAGACCAGTTTTGTTAGCCAGTGCTCCATGATAGAAACAGCGATTTGTTGTCTTCTAGAAGATATCCTTAAAATAGATCTGGTAGTGCTTTTTTAAAACATAGCTCCTTTTCTAATCAAATTGCTATTTGAAGAGCAAAATGAGCACGTATGTGGATGGATTCCCCAGTGCAAAGTTACGTGCCTGACTGGGGAAGTGCTTTTCACTTTGTTATTTTAAATTCTAAAAATCATGTATATCTTTTCTGTATATATGAGACATCTTATAGAAGACTTAAATGCTGCAAATTACAAAGGAAAGTTTACTTCCATATATTGAAAGGCTTAAATTGCGTTTTTGGACTGGAAAGCATTACAAGCATTTTTTGCCTAAGGCTGTAGTGTATTTCAGAGGGTTGGAATTTAAGTAGTTAACAAATTTTAGTAAAAAAAAACTAACAAAACAAAAAAACCCCACCACCACCAACAACAAAAAGAAAACCAAAAACCAAACAACATCTTGTCTTATTTTAATAAAAATGCATCTGCTGTAGACTTGATTATTGTCAAAAGCTGCTCTTTGAGATCACTTCCTTCTTGAAACAAGCGTGGAAACTTTCAGTACTTAGTCATGTAAACCTTCCTGACGATGAAGAGCAGGTAGCCTTTGGCACAGGGAGGAATTGCATGTCTAAGCTCAGTACTTCTTGATCACAACTTAAAAATGAATGGGTGCTGGAATTACCATTTCTGACTCTGATGTTGCAAATTAGTCCATCTTGCTTTATTAGTGTGGGTCTGTACAAACAGAACAGCTTGCAAAATGGAGACTTATTTTCTTCTAGGGAAAATTATACCTGCTCCTTTTTGTTGTTCAGCAGAACCTCTGAAAAATTTTGCTTTGGAGAAAAAATGTTCTATTTCTCTTTGTTTACCTTTAGCAATTTCAGACACTATATAGCTTAAAATTTTAGGCTGAAGACCTTGTGGAGGTAACATCGTTAGAAATTAACATCTTGAGAGGGAAGAGTGTTTATATAGTTGGTCAGAACTTCTGTATAGTTTGGTTGTGTATCTCAATTTCTAAAGGCCAAAATGTGTTTTTTACTGTATGGCAGTTTCATTTCAGGACAAAAGACTAAAACCATGGTTCCTGTCTTCTGCAATTAGCCAAACTAATCAGCAAATGTCGTTATTCCTATCTTCCGCTGTATATAATTTTAATTTAAAAAAATGCTTGACTATTAACTTTTGAGGCTGGAATGCGTGCTGCCCCTTGGATAAGCATTTGAGAAGTATGAACCAAAAGATGGACAAAAGCAACTGTTCTTTTCTTCTTGACATCAAAAAACTCTGAGCCAGTTTTCCTAGTTTTTTTAGTTCTCAGGTAGCTCACTTAGCATTAAGAAAAATCTTATTATTGCATTAAATAATTTGAAAAAAAGTTGGTACGAATTGCTTTTATAATTGTCTATATGCCTTCTGTATTGAGAAGTTCCATACTCCTCACGATGAGGAGCGTGTTTTTATGGCGCTGAAATGGAGGGACTTGTCCATGTGATTTTGTGGACATACATATCTTTCAGATATTTAGTGACTGCCTGACACCAATTACAAAACATGAAGTTGCTCTTAAAAATGACATGTTGATGCACATGTTGCAGCAGTGGCAGTGGCATGATTGATTCTGTTCTGTGGGAGAGCTCCAGGTACCCATGTTATAGTTTGGAAACAAGTCGTTACTGGCAGATATAGGCCATGTTGGTTTTACGGTGAGTTATTGTTAGTTTAGTACTCTCAGGAGGGGTGACTATTTACTTGAGAATTTTTGTTCATTAAATTACTGACAGTGGTAAGGAAAATCTCCATTTTTAGTGTAGTTGGTTTCTAGAATGAGTGCTGTGAAAAATTCACGTGATGCAAATCCTAGACTTGCATAATATAAACAGTATCTCCATTGTCATAAAGCTGTAATTATACAGTGACATGTAGAAAATAAGGCCATGACATTTTTCTCTGGTTACATACAACTTATTAGCTAAATGTATGCCAGCTAAATTAAGTTTAGAAAATAAGATCTGTCGTCTGCAAATTGAAATTAAGGAGAGATTGAAGTTGAATTGGGTGCCCAGTATTTTGAGATTGATAAGGTGAACCACAAGTGCATTTTTCTCCTTAGAGTAAGACTGTTATCTTCTTTCGTAATTATTTTAATGTGTTAATTTTTTTGTTTTGTTTTGGTGGGGTTTTTGTTTTTGTTTGTTTGGTTTTTTTTAAGTGTGCAGGAGAAAGGCTGATCTTCTTAGCTGTTTTGTGGATTTGGGGCTTTTTGTTTCTCTTTGTTTTTTTTGTACACAAGAACACTGAAACAAAGAGTATTCTCTTAGTGTCTGAAGTTCAGATACTGTTTGGGTCTCTTTCCCTCGTCCTGACGCCTATGTATACTTATATGAGGTGAACAATTGAGAAGCTTTAAACTAGGCTGTTAATGTGATTAGACCAGTGTTTCTTCATTCTTCTTTTGATCTTTCTTATGTCTTGGTCTACCCCACTTTCCTTTTGTTCCCGCTTTCTGAGTTTGTTTTCTTCTGATGTTCTGTTGCTTTGTGGTGCTCTCCTCAAAATCAAGTTGAGCTGCTGCGGTTAGCGTGTGGTGATGATGATTATTAATCACCATAATATTTGCACTCCCATCCTTCTGTCCCCCAGATACCTTGTAGCAACTAGATGACAGCAATAAATAGATACTGATGGTGGTGAATCACTTTCCCTGTTGGTATTCAAGTGCTTGTCTGGAACGTCAGAACTGAACTGTGTTCGAAAGTACCATAGACAATATAAGGAAATCTCTCCAGTTTGAGGATATAGGGAGGGACAGGAATAGTTTGATGTGTTTTTTGTTTTGTTTTTTTTTATTGAAAGCCTCTTCTTCCGAGTCCTTGCCTTAAATTTCTGTGTTTGCCTTGCTTTTTCTGATCTTTCATTGCTTTTTGGTTTTATAATCTTTCTGGAAAAATGAACAGGGCTTACATGTTAAAAGAATAATCCTGAAAATTCCTGATGACCTATTTATGTTATAAAATATCACTTTAATTTATTTTTCTTCTAAGAATACAGAGGCTAGCCTTAGTATTTTGCACTGGTGAATGGAGTAAGCAAGCTTATCTTAGAGCGACTATGCATTGATTCACCTGATAATATTAGAAAAAAATATTTTCAGTCTTAGACTTCACTTTATCTATATTAGAAGTGAAATCATTATGCAGTTCACTAACTATGAATGTGTTCTGCAAAATAAAGCTTTTCAGATGCCAGTGAATAGTCAAGTAGTGGAACAGGTTGCACAGGGAGGTTGTGCAGTTTCTGTTCATGAAGGTTTTTAAGACCAGGCTGGATAAAGCTGCAAACAGCCTGATCAGACCTTAGAGATGATGTTTCTTTCACCAGGAGGTTGGATTGGAAAGTCCTGAGGTTTCTTCCTCCCTGAACTATCGCATGATCCTGGGTGGATCAATGATGCGTATGCCTCAGTTAATTTCTGTCTGGGATGAATTGCATTGCATTAGTTGGAGAAATTACTCTTAATATGTGTAGCAGAACCACTTATATAGGTTTTACTGTCTCTAATCTTGACCATTTGGACTCAGACCTGAGAAATTTGCGAATGTTACGCTGCTACTTAAACTACTTCATTTCACTTTTTTCATCCCCCTTTTGTCATGGCCCTTCTTATGACATACATGTGGGGACATCTTAGTATCAGAGGTTGCCTGTTGGTCTCGTCCTCTGCTGTTCTGTTCTTGGAGGTCAACTTACATAAACGAAGGATATTTGCCTGCCTGGCTGGTGTAATAATTAGTGTTTTCTGTAGGAGAGTGGTCTTGGAAAATCAATTGGCCTGTCCTTTGTAGGTGTTTAAATAAGATCATAGGATAATAAGCAGGTTTCTCATCCAATGTCGTGCTCAAAGCAGGGTCAGCCCTGAGGGTCCCTCAGGGCTTTAACCAGTAAGATCTTGAAAACTCCCAAGAAGCAGGTACTACACAACCTTTCTGGCTACCCTTCTATACTAGTTGAGTGTCTTAATGGTGAAAAAGCTTTTTCTTAGATACAGTTTAAAGGCCTCTATAATTTCAGCTTAGGTCTGTTGTCACTTGTCCTCCCACCCATGTACTACTGTGAAGATCCTTGCTGCATCTTCATGATGGCATCCTTGTGGATATTGTGGGCTGCTTTGTAGGTCTCCCCAAAGCCCTATTTTCTCCAGAAGGAGTAAACCCAGTTCCTTCTGTTTGTCTTTCAGCCCTCCAGCCTCCAGGCCATCCTGTGGCCCTGCACTGAACTTCAGGTTATCTCTGTCATTACTGTATTGGCAGTTCAAAACTGGAATGATGGTTAGAAGAGGATTATAATTTTACTTGATCTAAAGCCTGTATTCCTATTATTAATACAGCTCAGGATGGTGTTGACCTTCTGTGCTGCCAGGACGTGCTTCTGAATTATCTGCTGTTCACCAAGATCCCCAGGTCCTTTTTAGCAGAGCTGCTCCCCAGCCAGTCATTCTTGAGCCTGTGCAGTTGCAACACATCATTCCTTTCAGGGGTAGGACTTTGCATTTGTCCCTGTTGAATTCCATGGAATGAAAAAAAAATGCTCAAAACCCGAAACAAAGACAAACCAAAAAAAACCAAACCGCAAACCCCCACCTTGTCGAACTTCATCTGGCAAAACATTCAGACATGTACTCGAGTGCTTTGAATGTCGAAGTGCTTAGATCCTTTTTGAAGTTGAGCACAGCATTCTTCCATCCCTCTCCTACCCAACTTTGACTCAAAGTACTTTAACATTTCAGGATCACCTTATGCATCCTTTGATTTAGGCATATATTGAAGGAACGTATTTTTGCTTATATGATAGATTGCAGGAGAAGATTAGATGAGGTCCTAGTACTGCAGAACAAGAAATTATTGTAAATTGACTAAATCCCACTCTGTTTTGTTCCCATTTTCTACTCCTGTGTTTCCTCCTTCTCCAGATCACACACTTATTATCAGTTACTGGAATAGATTCTTGCAGTGAATGAGTTATGCTGGATTATTTTTATTTATGTGTTTATTGTGAATAATATTAACTTTCACTCCTGGTTATTATTAGCTTTATAATACTGTATTTTGTGCAGTTCAGTGTGTTGACTAGTTAATTTTTCATACTGAATCTCACGTTCTTCATGTTTTGAATTCTGAGTCTTTGATGCCTAAAATATGTCTTAAAAACCAGCCTGCATTGCTTGGGGCAAGTGGTAGCTGCTGAACGTGTCTTGCATTTGTGATGTTGAGAAACAAACAGTTTTATCTATGAAAAGTTAATTTTAACCACAGAAAGGTCTTTTTTCATGGTATCAAAACTTCAAAACCTCTCGTATAGTTGGTTAGATGCGGAGATTATGTCAATTGCATGGAAATATAGCTATGCTGATAGTGTAACATTTTGGTGGAAGAAATACTGAAATACTAGTTTGAAAGTAGACTACAATTGCATCTGGCCACAGATGTTTAATATTACTATTTGTTGCTTCAATGGAGGATTTTTATCATTAAAATTTTAATTACTACTCTGGAACTTGGGTAGTATTAATCTGTTAATTCTGTAAATGTGCCAAGGCCAATCATAACATAGCAGGAATTCAAAACCAAAATAAGTGAAGCAAGCAAAACCTCAATATTAAATTTTATATATTGATATTAAATTTAAATAAAGCTTTAAATCTCCTTTCCTTCATGCTATGTTGGAATCTACTTTGATGCAAACTGCTACCCATTCTTCAGTAGCTAAGTTACCACTTCAGCTGATAACTCCTGGGTCCAGCTGCTTGTTCTTGGATTTCCATCTAACAAACATGGTTTAAAAGGTTTATTGCACACTTTGGGAAGTCAGTAGGTCAAGACTGGTTTGTCACAGAATGTCAGAGATCACAATCTGGAGTTCCTCAAGAAAAATATCCTTCCTGAAGTGTCCTTTCATAAATGGAAGCTGTTCAGATGAAGACAACTGCAGCAGTGTTCAGTGGAGAAGAAAATGAAAATGTGTCATGAAAATCCGAAGCCTTAATGTTGAATGTACAAACTCTTGAAGGAGCTATTGAGTTGTATTCTGTAAGATCTGTAACCATCTGCTCTCTCGGTTCAAGAAATGGAACTGCCACCTAGTCTAAGCAATGTATGAATCTAGAAATGTACTGTTCATTTTTAAGTGCATTAAGACCAGGGGTGGATAGGAAGGGTGAGAAAGAAAGCAGTAATGTGAAGGTTGCTCATATGATGATTAAGCACTCAGCTTTTCAGTTTTCTTCATGCTGTTCCTATCTCCACCCAACTCCACTCACCCAGTCTTGTAACTGGTGATCTGACCAACCTGCCCTCTGAAACTTCCTCACTATTTTGTAAGCAGCCGGTGGCAACTTTTTGTGAAACAAGGAATGAGACACTGCGAAAATTTTGGGTCAGTATTGGTTTAGTTCCTGATCTGTTGGAGTAGATTTGTTCTGATGCTTAAATGAGAAGTGATCAAGTGACTCTGGCTATTAACATTTTGAGCACTTCATCAACTGAATCAATCCCATACTTATGTTTCAACCCCTCATCATGACTGAAAACGAAGCCAGATTCTTATCTTACCTGGTATTGCAACAAAATGGTAATTCAAGATGCTTTGTATCTTCAAAGAAGTAATGAAAGATCAGTGTTTATGAGTGGGAAAAGTGCTACCTTGCTACTGTCTGGAAATATAAATTTTTCATAAAACATGAATAGTCTTGCTCAGAACACCTAATCTAATTAGAGACTCAACCCCAAAATATTTGATAGGATAAGATAAGACCAACAATTATAAAATTGTAACTCAAACGTGTGGTGTGGTGTGGTGTTTGTTTGTTTGTTTTGTTGATTTGTGTGGGTTTTTTTTTTTAACTTTGGCATATATCTCATCTCCATTGTTTGAAAAATTAACGGTGATTTCTGACTTAAATCCTTTTGACAGAAGGTCACTAAAATCAGTTTTTATGGTTGTACCACATTATACCTTTTTCTTGATTATTTATACAATTATAAAGAGAACTGCAAAGGAAATGAGGAGCTTCCTATGTAATCAAGTGGTCAACTGCTCTTTCCTCTATCGGGAATAGCATTGGTGATTACTCACAGTCAGTGAATTTGCATTGTTGTCTGGAGTGTGGAATACAAGACTCTTAGGCAGTAGGAGGGAAAGAGAAAATACTGTGGCCGTGTCTGAAATACCGTAATTATAGAAAGAGAGTAGCTTTTTAGTCCTGTAGTTATGAGGTACTTTTGAGTGCTGCTTTAATGATTCTTTAGTGGCACAATTAAATTTACATTTAGCAGGTTTAATTGAGCTTTTTAAAACATGTTTAAGCCACCCTGTCTCTGGATTGACTCTTGATCATGACCACTTCCTCAAATCTTGTTTTCTTTTAGTAGTTTTACTTACTTTCCTCTTCTGGCCTGTTTTGAAATGATGCTACTGTGATCTCTGCAGGATATTGGAGGCTCTCAGGAATGTAAAACTCTGTGTGTGTGTGTGTGGACAATATCTGATGTAGTGTTTTGCAGGTCTCTTGGCACCACTGAGTAATTCCTCCACCATTTGTGTCATTCCAGCTTTAACTGAACCTTTGTCAGTATTGTCTTTTTATGCCCAGGACACGAAAAATATTTCAGAGGCTAGTCTTAGCAACTGGTGGTTGTAGCTGTAATGTACTCTGTACTTGGTGGCTCCTGACGTTTTGGGGAAGATGTTATTTCCAGTAGAAAATAACATCACCTCGGTATTTGGTAAATTTAGTTATTTTTAGTTGAAATAATAGAAAGATGTATTTATTTTTATGCAATGCTACTCTTACACATTAGATCAGGGTGTGCAGTCCTAAAACTACGTTTGGCCCTTTGAAGGCAACCGCAAGGCTGACGTGGCCCCTGGTGAAAACAAGTTTGACACATTAAATGCTGTGTCTCCTAGTATTATGAAGAAAAATGACTTCTGTTCTCTTCAGTTAAATGATTTACTACTGATTTTATGTTAATAGCCTTTCTTAAGCGTTTTATACTGAGTTTCAAATACTGTATGACTTTCATAATGTTTTGTTTGTTGAGCCTTAGACAAGTGAAATAGATGTTTAGATAGGGATGATGAAATATCAGAATTCCCATAGATAACCAAGTTATTACTGCTACAGGCTGTTAAAGCTGGCCTCTAACTCTCCTGGTTGGTTGAGGTTCTGGATCCGCAGAGGCGTTCCTTGCTTCTGTAAATTTTTGTTCTTTGTTTTGAGTGCCAATAGCTACGCAAGGGAAAATTATGAGAATGAGATTTCCTATTTGCAGCTTAAACTAGTAAAATGGCTTTCTATCAGCAAAAGTGTGCTCTCATCTCACCCCTTCTTCAGTTGAGCGCTGTGTATTTGTGGTTTTGTTTGTTTGTTGTATTGTTTTGTTTTGAATCTTCCCTCCTTTATGCTGGCATTGGGTTTTACATGACTCCATGGTGACGTTCTTAAGAAAGCTGGGGGACTAGGATTAATTCTTGCTGGGCTTTTCTCCCCGAATTAGCTCATTAGGGTTCACTGAAATGCTTGTGTTGAAGCAATTGAAATGACATGTAGCTGGATGGGGGTAGGCAGGGAGAGCGAAGGCCCCTACAAATGTAACTGCAAGTTGCCATGACCTTAATATCATACTCTTCACTCACTACCGTGTACAAATAGGACATGTGGAGTAATTTATCTCCTGACATAACCTTCCACTAATGGGACTTTTGGGGAATTTATTTCTAGGTGTATGCGAATAGTACATTCCGTCTTCTGTTCTAATAATAATAACGTGGAGGCTACATAAAAGAAGAAAGTGTTCAGGTATAGATTTTCTTGTTAAATGAACCTGTTTACAGAGAATGACCTTCCAGTCA
The DNA here is from genome assembly GCF_036013475.1 of Columba livia. Lineage (NCBI taxonomy): Eukaryota > Metazoa > Chordata > Aves > Columbiformes > Columbidae > Columba > Columba livia. The sequence goes on from NC_088604.1 coordinate 74,558,389, forward strand.
GTGAACTTGCTCCCAGTCCAGCAAAACAGACATTAGTGTAGATGGGAGCATGTGTGGAACCCCCAAGTAGAAAAGGAAGCTGGTACATACTGGAAGTTAAAATGCTGCTTCATGAGAAGAAGGGTGCCAGCTCAAGTACAAAGCATTAAACTGTATTGTTACATTGATAACTACAGGGCATCTTCTGTTTCAAATCTAAAGGTAAATGGAGTAGTGAGGGAATAAAATCAGAAAAAAAAAAAACATATTTTGATTGTGCAAATACCGTAGTAAGAAACCTCTTCATATGTTTAGGACTCTTGTGAACTTGCTTTTGTGTTAGAATGGAAAAAATTGTTTTCTAGTATGAGAATAGTCAAAAGAAAGCTTCACAAAATGGTGAGTGCAAAATCACTACCAGTCTGAAGATACTGTAGATGGTGTTACTGCAGAGAAAGCCCTTTTTCACTTGTCAGCAGTTGTTTTTAAATGCAACTAGCTGAAGCTGAATGTCATTCACCAAGCACAGTTCTACATGAAATTGTTGCCAAAGATTATGCAAGATTAAATAGGATTTGCAGAGCGAAGGCTATCAACAGATAAATTTTACAGAAGTATTACAACTACTGTAAAGATTTTTCCAAACTATCTGTGCCCTTGGTAGTCCTGTCAACCAACATTAAGGTAACTAATGGCATTAATAAGGTGCCTCATAGATTTCAAGAAATAACCTAATTCCTTTAAAAAAGAAAACATAATTCAAAATAATAGTTCCTGGAGGGGTTTTTTGGACTCTCCTTTTTATAAGTTGTAACATGGACCCAGGTTACTGTTAATGCTTATAATCGTGTCTAAAACTGTGTGGCATTTTCATGTGTAGATTTGGCTACCTGTTTTCATTGTATCAGTAGTGAATAAATATATTTTTTCTGGATGCATGGTAGAAGTAAGAAGAAAGGGTGTTTTAGCTTTTTGTATGTGGTCAAGATGAAGCTGCAGGTAAGCACCATGGTTGTGCTTCTTTGGCTATGACACTGCTGGTCTCGATCAATTTCATTCAACAGTGGATTTGGGTTTTTTTCAAAACTAATATTGTAGATGACGATGATGATGTGGCCCAAAATGTGGTCAGTTTGTTTTGTTCGTGAATAGGTGAAGGTGGGTAATTCAGGTAGAGAGGAAGAATAATAATAGCCCAAAAAGAGGTCCTTTTCCCTATTTCCAGTGTATTTGTTACAACGAAGATTGAGATTAAGGCTACACTTTGAAATGGTATTATTCCTTCAAACCTGCTTGACGAACCTAATTTACTTAGAAAATAACTTTTTGAAATCCAGTCAAGCGTTGGATATGAATCAATATGATCTGGAATGCATGAATTTCACGATTGTAGGCAGAATTCCAAGACAGTGAGACAATAATTGTACAACTGGAACAAATTTAAATGTTGCACATTAGCGTCTCTTGAGGTAGTAAAATGGCTAATAGGGTTAATGAAGCTGGCAACAGCCCGGTGCAATTCCTGTGCTATCACATTGCTTTTTGGCAAGATCTTGACCTGCTATAAAACCTTTACAGATATCGATTTGACAGTGAGCTCTTAACAATGCTGTAAACAAAGGAAAACAGGTTGAGAGGTTTTTTGCATTTGGGACTCCTTTCTCCCCAAATTTACATGCACGATAATCTGTTGTAGGCCTGCCTGTTCTGCATTTTGCTAGGTAACATCCTCTTACGTTTTGCTTGGCTGTATAATTCTTCATACCCTGAGGTCTCCCAGAGAAGAAATAAATACTCTTTTTCTTTTAAGATGTTTTTTAAAGTGGGTCTGCCCCATCTCAGAGGATAGAGTGGGACATTTGGGTCCAATCAAGGATAGACTTTGTGTTAAGGTAAGGGTGTAAGTGCATTTTGATGGTGTGTGGGGTTTTGAGTGGGGTTTTTTTGTTGCGTTTTTCTTTTTTTTTTTTCAAGTAGATTCCCTGCTGCAGTTTGTCTGCTCCAGGAGAATCAGGTGCCTGTTTCCTGTTAGGCTTGTTAGCATTCCTCCTTTAAACTCCTGACTAATTAGCCTGGTTGCCAGAGCACTTGCATGCAGCGTATCAGGTAGCACCGCGTTTTGCAAGTTCGGTCAGTGTAGCTGGGTATCTTAACCCTCTGTGGTGCAGATTCCAGCTCATCTGATGGGAGCAAAACTAATGTAACACGATCAAGTTTATCACTGCAGAGTAGAAGTTGGGTCAGTCTTAACTGCCTGTGTCACAGGAAAATAAATTGATCTGACCCCTGGTTGCATTATGTAAAAATTACCCTATTTTTATGGTTTCTTTTGATAGCCTGTTGCTTCATATTCAAGCTTGATACTAAAATAGTTACTTGCTGATTACAATAAATTAATCCAGACAGCTTTTTATTTGAAGGATTGTTGATATTGTGGTTTCTTGTCGTGCAGCGAGAGCTTATTTCCAGTATATAGGTTATCCTGAAAGCAAATAAAAATTATTACTTTGTCAGGTGAATGTCAGGTGCATGAAGTGATGGTGGTATCTGAGCTGTTCTGTGTATTTGTGGCTGGTGTCATCCTATTGGTAGGCAACAGCTTGTCAAATTTGGGTTTTAATTGATCTGTCGGCTGTCAGATTGAACCATTGTCCCATGTCAGGAATGTGAAGTTGCTGCAGTTAGTGGTCAGAAGACATCAGATTTAGTTTGCACTATGTAGCATGTGTACTTCTGGACACTAGAGAATCCATATAGTAGGGAAATGTTAGGAATAATTTTATTTGTGTCACCTGCAATAAAACTGTGATCAGCTTTGGTAGTGACAGCCACAGGAAAGCAGGCTGCATGAGTTTGCTGGTGGAAATGCTTCTTTCAATAGTGCAGCTTTCTGTCATAAATACATCAGTATTTCTGTTAGAGATATCTATTGCTTCTCGAGTAAAAATGATCTTTTCAGTTTTTAAGTAGTTTCACTGATTAATTTGAAAACTAGTTGTACTGTCACTTTTTGTGGGTTTAAGATTATTCCTAATAAGTTCCTCTACCACAGTTATATTATGGAGGAAACAATTTGTTCTTTTTAAATTGTGGAGAAATTATCTCATTCTAGTATCCCACAACTCTTGCAGCATACCTGTTATGGAAGTGACCTCAATATTACAGTATTCTAAACTTTAATTTATGACGTGCTTGTCTTTAAAATATTTGAGAGATTTTCCGTTCTGTAGCAGGCTGCAATTTCCACTTAGCTCATTGCGACTGTTGGGCACTGCTGGAACACAGTTCCAACCCATCAGTGTCAGCATCCTGAAGAGAACTTTTTTTGGTGATGATGCCACTGTGTAGATGAGCTAGATCTACTTTTCCCTTGGAAAAAAGTCCATTCAGATATTCACTTCTTACATGCAACATCCAAAATGTTCTTTTGGAAACCTGCTTGCCTCTAGCTTTGAAATTCCCATTTGAAAGCTGGATTGTCACTGTATCTAGAAATGGCTTACTGCTGTGCTGTTGTTATACTCTTAACAATTCCTTCAGAAATGTATAAACACTACATGAGAAAACAGAACTACAATTAAGTGTTGGCTGGGTGCTGTCATGTAAACGAGATGTGCTGCTGCTGAGCAGTTGTGAAAGCAAGAGCAGTCAGATGAGGTTGGCTGGATGAGCTGCTGGCTGCTGCGTTTCTGCTCCCTTCTTGCGTCTGGCACTTGTCTGACCTGTGCAAAGACTCCACAGCATGCTAAGCCAGTATAGCCTGAAACAAAAAAAAAAAAAAAAACAAAACCCAAATAAGTACTACTGGCTTATAAAGCTGTGAAGTCTCTGCAGGGTCAGGTGTGTGCTGATGCTAGTGCAGAAGTGGGAATAAAGTCTCCGGCTTGGCAGAGGTTGCTGTTTCCTGGTTTCTTCAAGTTAACACAAGGTACCAGCAGCAGAACGGCTCATCTAACTGCTGGCACTGTGAGTTTCCTTCACATTGAGTGGAGCGGGGAGAAATCCCTTCCATGTTAGTGAACCTGATTCATGTTGCCGTACAGCTGCAGGACACTGGTGTCTGGCATGCGGGAGGGAGTGGGAATAAGTGTCTGGGTATGAGGAAGGGCAGTTAGAGTTTCACTTTGCTTTGAGGTGATTTTGCATACACTTTAAATGTTAAAATGAGTAAGGGCAGCCTTTTCTGTAGCCTGATTGATGACTGAAGATACTTAAATAGAGGAGCTGCAGCTATGCAAGTTTTTGGCAGCTAGCAATGCCAGTGAAAAATCAGACTGTCAGTGCTTGAACTTTCATTCTCCTCCTTACAATTTTCCTGTTGTGTTTTGGTTTTAGGTGGATGTAGTGTATATTCCTCTTCCTCCAAATCAGGCTATTTAAAAGGCATTGTCTTTCACAGAATAAATAATATGAAGAATTCAGACTTATTTAATCTTATTTAAAGACATATCTGAAAGAAGCTATAGTGGATTGTCTGTATTTCTAATTTTTCTTTAAGTTTTCTGGAGTTGCTTATAAGCATTAGGTTCTTAGTTCTGCAACAGTGACAGAATGTAGGTAATTAGTAGAAAGGTAAGCAATGTGTTCTTGAGGATCATCACTATTTGTTACTTTTGCTCTTACTTCTAGATATGTCATGACTAATTCAAAGTAGGCTTTGTTTTAGTTTTGACTGGCTTTTTACTTGGTTTCAAATAAGATTGTACTCTGCCTGTGTCTGTTTTGCTGTTACAGACTTCAGGGTATTTTAATAGACCAGATATGTGTCAATTACTTTTTTTTTTTTCTTCCTTCTTTCATGTCATCCCCTTCAAATAATATTTCTCTACTTTTTGGGGGGCGTGTTTTCAAAGTATCTATTGACAGTGACTACTAGATTGTCAATGTGGTATTGGGAGAGCCACGGAATGGCTCTTGCACCAGTATCAACATGGTTTATAAGGGGAGTCTGATTTAGTTGAGAGTATGACTTAATCTTTTGTAGCTTTATTTGCATTTTGAATTTAAGCAGTCTAGTTTAATCGCAGATGATTGATTAAATAGTTACAAAACTGTTTCTAGAGATCAATGTTGAAAATATTGTTGCTTTTCAGTTAACTGTTGTAAATTTCATTTTGAGAGAACAATTTACATTTCCTCCGATTAATGGTGAAAGGTTAAATGATGTTGTCCACCGCAGCTAAACAAAAAATACCCTGCAGGTGGCAGACAGTTGCCATGTGTTGCAAGTGCTGTTAAGTTTTTCCCGATCATTTACTGTAGGTTTGAAAATTACAGTTAGAAGGTTAAGCGTGTAATGCTTTTGGGTAGTACACTTGGCAGATTTTTATTTAGTTTTGATGATAGCTGCTTCTGGAGTTATAAACCTTGCCTGAAGACACTTCATGTTGCTTGTACAACTATGTCTTTTGTAGAAGTTTATGAAAACTTAAGTGTTTTCTGCAGGAAGCATGGTCGATGGCTGCATACAGAATCTGGTGGGTTTGGCAAAATACACTTCTGAAACAAACATTTTTGTTTTGAAGTAGGTAGAAAATATTCTCGTTTATCTGCCTCCTGTAGATTGATCTGTTCTGCAATTTAATTATTTGAACTGTGTGGTATAACTCACCAGGAAAATATTCAAGATTAAAGTAATGTTTGTTTCATCTGTCTTGCTATATGGGCACCTAAGTAATGGAAAGTAGGGAGAATGCATATAAAGTATATGGTAGAATATTTACATCAGTGATGGTTCAAGGTTCACATGGGCATTCCAGCTACATTAATGACAATAAATCCTTTTTTTAGGGTATGTTAGTTTTATTTATAGTCATGCATTTTGGCCTTAGGTTAAGATTTAAGTTAAGATTTTATTTGTCATATACTGCAGTGGGTTTTTCATTGACTTCATTGCATTACATTTATAATATAGAAATGTTTGTAGTACCTCTTGTTTTCTGATCTTGAAGCTTTGTTTCATATTGTAGTGGGGCTGGTTTCTAAGATGTAGCTTTCTTCATGAAAATAAAGAGGGGATTTCATCTAGCTATGCTCCTTGTGTTATGGGTTACTAGTAATTCTCTTTGATAGCTCAGCTGTTGGTTCTGCTTCTGTGAATATTATGGTGTGCGTAAATTGTTGTGGCAGAATGAGTCATTCTGTAGTGGAAAGTCTTTGTTGATCCAGGTGTCAAAGAGTTTGGAATAGGAAATAAAGCTCATGGAAATTATTTTTATAGGAGCTGTTTTTTCATATGTTGTTCATTCTTCTCTGGGAACCATTTAGGGTATTCTGTCATTACTCAGCCATTTGGGGTATTTCATCATTAACCTTGAAGCTGAGCTTTTTCGAAGGTGCCTGGGGGAAAAAAAAGTAGCTTACCTAGAACACTGCTTTTTTCCACTACATGGAAAACAGTTTTATAACACTTTACAGGATTTTTTTTAAAGACTGTTTGGAATTCCTTTTTAATAGTTGGCTGTAGAGTCTGTATATAAAAATATTGTCTGTCCTCTAATTTCAAGTTGAGAATTCACTGTTGGAAATGTATGCTAGAAACCTGACCCCCATGTAATTTTGGTGCTTACTCCCTTAGTGATTTAATGTGATGAGGTTTTAAAATCTTGTAGTTTGTTTTTTTTTTTTTTTAATATTCATATATGCATTAGAATTACATGGATTTGTTGCATACTTATGGCTTTTGGAGAGGCAGAAGAAGTAATTCCATTTTACTCTGTAGACTGACAATGGGTCAGATACAAAGGCATTATATGAATGCTTCAGAATATCCTGCAGTGATAATACTGTTGTTACGCTGACCTGTTTTATCAATATTGTGACCTGAATTCGTTTGAAAGCAACTTGTATTTGCTTTAGTTCTAATTGTTGCAGTGTGAATTGGTTTTATTGTGATTTATATTGTATTAGCAAAACTCCTGAGCAACAAGTACGTGCACCTGAATAATAGTAATTGCAGCTTAGTTAGGAGTTGGTCTTCTGTAGATTTTTGTCCACAGAATGTGAATGGGGCAGGAAAAAGGGATGTGACATTCTTAATGTGGGTTTTTGGTATTTTCTAGATGCAATCATGCAGAATGCTGCTTGCAAGGCAAACAGTATTACCGATGTAGCTAAAAGAGATCAAAGGTGGGCTCTTGGAGGTGTTATAGATGAGGATTTCTGAAGGGAAACTTGTATTCTCTACTGCTCGAGAGACTGAATAGTTTCCAAAATAGATAGTGTGTAATATGATTGAAGTATGTATTGCTTTGTGATTGATATGGGTGGGACAGTAGTTTAAAAGCCTATGAGTAATTCTTTGTCTGCCTTATGGGAGCAGTGATCCTGATCTCCTAATTTGCTGCTGTGCCCCACATATTAGGATGATACTCTCTTGTTACCTCCTTCTGATACTTCAGTGGAGGGGTTTCCTTTCTCATATGCGAGCATGGCTGTGGATTACTGCTCCTGGATATTAACTTCTTTGTTTGCAGATGCCTCTCTGATTCTTCAGGAAGTCCAAGATTCCCTGCAACAAAGCCCATTGTGTCACATTATGGGCTTTTTCCAAACCTCACTTACCGCAAAGTTTTTTTACCTATTTCTACTTGTATTTTGTATTTCTTTTTGGCTATGTTGTTCTTCTGTAAAAAGAATGGGTTGGTTGAAGAAAGAGAGCTGGTTTTCTGAGGGATTTTCAAATAACCAAAGTACTAAATACCTCTGTCATCCATATCTGATAGCACTTTTCATATGTGTGTCTGTGTAACCAGCTTCCATAATCAGAGACAGAAGCTTCAGATACTCTTCTCTGTCTTTTTTACTTACTTGCTACTTCTGTATAACCTATCTTTGAATGACTGATTATCTTGTTTATCACTGATTAGTGCTTTAACACAGAAATACCTACTTGATAGTAAGTAACTGGGAGCTATTATAGATTTAAAGATCAAACAAACCATTTTGAGAAACAGGAATCACTTGGTTGAAGCTTCATGGAAAATTGATGGTTTATTCGAAAACTTGTATGTCACATTCTCAGTTTTAGATGTGACTTAAGTGATCTGTGTGACTGTTACATATTAGAGTTTGTTTGCTGCCTGCTTTTGTGTTGTTTTTCAGTTGACGGTGGTCTGAGGCCATTGAGGAGGGTGACCGCACTGAGAAAGCAGAAGTTTTCTAAGAATGTTTTGTCAAAGCTTTTCATGAGATTTTGTAGAATTTTGAGGTCTTTTTGTATTGTGAAAGTGTTGTTTCAAGTGTGCCCTTCTCATACTTATGTGTGGTTTTATTTTCTTTTTCTAAAGACACACTTCTGGAGCTTTGAACCTGTTGATTTTGAGGCAGTTACTGTTTGACATTAACTTTATGCAAAAAGTCATAACTAAGTAGTAGAACTTTTATAATGTGTTTTTGTTTTTTTTTTTTTTTGTCTCACTGTGTGTGTGTACCTAATGAAGAAGTGGTACAACTTACTTTTCTTTGTAAAATCCAAGAAACAATGGTTAAATGTGAATTTTTTATTTTGTAAGTTGGAATTTTCCTTTGAATAGGATATACATGTTGAAACTGCTTTAAGTTATTCTGATAATGATAAAAAAAGAATCATTAGGCTTCATATTTAAGGAAAATGGCATTTATGATTTGAAGGGCTTAAAAAGAGCTGACTTTTGCTAGGTCCTCTTTAAAATATACTTTGTAGTCTAGGTGATCAGAATTAAATTTTTAGAAAATTGACTGTACTTGTGTAGCCAAAGACTGTTCTGTATACTCACATTCCTACATAAGGACCCATGGACTTGCACAGCAGATACATTAAAAAAATCTAATATGTGATTAGATGAGAAAGCTAAAATTGCTTATGATGCCTGCAAACTCCCAAGAGGAACTTAATGGAGTGTTCATACAATTATGTGATAAGTCACTTTTGAAATCCAGAAAACATTTTTGAGTTCTTTTTGATAATTTATAAACGTCACTTTTTATCTTTAGAGAAAGATGATTTTAAGAGATTTGTAAATGTTTTGGGGGGAGTTCTCCACTTACAAGTATATCTTAGGCAGTAACAGGTATTAGTATATTTAATTTAGGAAAGTGATTTTTATTTTCTAGCCTCCTCTCTTGACACAAGTCCGTTACATAAACTGCAGTGAACCTACCCAGCAGTCCCAGCAAAAAATTCAGAAGTGAGTGAGTTTGAGGATGAAATGTACCTCTGACAAAGAAATGCTTTAATGTAGAGTGAGTGGAGATGCAAATTCAAGTGTGGTGCCTACCTTGTTGTCTTAGTGTGAGTGGTGGCATTGGTCTCTGTGTGTGTTTGTTATTGGTCTACTAAGCACCTAGCCAGAAAGTTAAATATGTCTTGATCTCAAGAGATATATACACACACACATAGACATGTGATATATAAAAAATAATAATAAAGACTTAGAGGGTTGGTGTTGACTTTTTTTTTTTGAGTCTCCTAATTTCCTAAATTTTTGATATGTGAAACCAATTACTTTCATATCACTGAACACTTTTATATAAATACTGTAATACTCTAACAATGCCCAAAGGAACAGTTTGGAACTTAGTGGAAATGAAACAGTAAACTAACTAGAGCTTTGTATTGGGAAGTGGTAGAACATTGTGATGCAGTTGTGAAGTCTATTTTTTTTTTTTTTTTTGATGGAATACTTTGGAAAATTGAGGGGGACATGGATTGGGGGACACACCTTGAGAAGCCACCATGGGAGAGGATGCAGTGAAATGGACAGCCAGTGGTTGACACATTCAATTGTTTTCACACCCAGATTGTCAAAGCAATGAAACAAAATTCAAGTGACCATTCTTCAGAGGAAAACATTACTTCTTTTACAAAAGGGAAACAACACTTGCTTTGTACTAATGTCGTATCTTGAGTATTCAGAATGAGGTTTTGACATTTCTCTGCTTTGTTAGTGTCTGGAAGTAGAAATAAGTTTTATCAATAAAACCTTAAACTGAACCATGGTAGTTTAGAGAACTTCTTAAATTCTTCTCTGTCTTCTCTGAATGGATTGGTGTTTCATTCCCTCTTGAATATCTGCTGTGGTGTTGGAGAGAATGTAAAATGAAAAACATCTATAGGATTAAAAACATGGCTAATGAACAGTGGATAGTGTCCTCATGAAAACAATCTCTCCTTAACAAAAAAAAGTCAACTAGAACCTTATGTATGTGTAGGAACTCATACAGTATGTAAAGCTTGAAAAAGATTTGCAGGATGCTCATTTGCTCTCTTAATTCTTGTTTCAGCAGTACCTTGAGATGGTGGTGGGGAAAACTTTGTGTAAAGGGAAATAAATGTTATAAATGGGATATGATTATGCTTCATGACACTTCTGCAGAAAGCTCATGTGTCATCATCTTTTGCAGCCATCAAACAAGTGGATGAAAACCTTAAGTTGGTTATAAAAATAGCCATGCCTGTTTTGTGAAGCATCATGGTTAAGGAGTGTTTAAAGAAGATGCAGTCATTTAAATTGGTCCAAAAGAGTGTGTGGGATGTGGCTCAAAATATTATCTGCAAGAAAGCTCTCTGTACAAGACACTGTAACATGCTTAGACTAATTTTTCTTGCAAGAGCTACAGAATTTTCCAATCCGACTGGAAACAGGGCACAGTCACACTAGGGAAGTTTCTTAAAGCTAAAAGAGGCAACTCTTACCAGAGTACTGCCAGCCTGCAGGGAATTAAAGATGCCGTGCTGGAGGTGCAGACCAAAGCACGCCAGCTATCAAGGGAGGTGTGAAAGGAAGCTGGCATGGCTGAACATGTTATCAGAAAGCTGAAGTAGTATCCAAATGAGGAAAATTGTAAGGATATAAAATCTGTCAAGTGGAATATAAAAGCATAAGATAAAAGAATTTGAGTAATAAATTCTGAAAAGTCTTTAATAAGAACTGCCTTTCAGTCCATCAGTAGTAGCAAACCTACTACCAGCTGTAGGGCCACGGGATGATCGCTTCATAACAGAAACTTTCAGAAGATAAGGCGATAGCAAAAAAACTTTGCTTTGCATCTGTGTTCAGTGTTGAAAATCTTGGAAAGGTTGCCCTGCCAAGAACTTTTAATGGGTAACTCATCAGAGGAATGCTCTCAAATTAATGTTTGTTAAGATTTTTAGAGGAGAAATGGACGACATGAAAGCAAGTTGCTAGAACCAGACAATGTTCATCCAATAACTATAGAAAGTGAGGGATTAAGTGATTTTATTAAGTGGTACGTAATGACTCCTTTAGCTAGACGTCTTCAGGTCACTGGATATAAGTGCAGCGTGAGGCCAGTATTAAAAGGGCTTTTGCTCATGATGTTGTCTGTTTTGTTAAGAAACTGCAGTACTGTACAGAACTCATGGATCTGTTGTAATTATAATAGATTATGGAAAGGTCAACAGAGCTTTGTGAAAAGAAGTTATGCTTGTAGGAGCTCACTGAAGGAGCTGGCAAGAATATACATGTAAGGAAGTTCCAGTTTGCTATGGGAGGTGGGATTTCCACAAGTCATTCAGTAGCCTTCCGTATGAGAAGGGTAAATCCTCGTATGGATGATTAGTTAATAATTAGATAAGAGACAAGAAATGAAGCAGATAGGATGCTTTTCAGAAGTGACTAGTAGCAGTTACGAAAATATTCAGAGCAGAAGACTTGAGAGCCACCTTTGAATGATTGTGGGTAAGTCTGGAGTGAGGAGGTGGCAGTCAAGCTGAAGTGGAATCTGTAAGCTGAGGTCTGTGGAAACTAACTCCTTGCAGGAGGGAACAGTAGTTTGGGATTACAACAGACAGTTTTGTGGGAAGACCAGCTTAGGCTCAAAAATATCAATTGTATAAATTGATAGGATAACAACAGAGAATAAAACAAAATTGGCCATTGTCTAGGTCTACGGTGCCTCTGCATTTCACTACTGTATTGCTGCAGGCTTGGGAGCACCCTGGGAAAAGAACAGTGCTTGTTTCTGTGGATATTTGTGTGACTGAGGTGTTTGTCTTAGTGTAGGTTGTCACACCTTTTTGTTACTTTTTTTTCTTTCTGCGGAGGTCTTCTGAATGGTAAGGCAGCTTCAATAAATATCTCAGGTTCTTTGTTGTTTAAAGAAATGCTGTGATGTGTTCTGTCTGATCAGATGTAGTACTGGAAAGGCTTGTACTTAGCATGAAATCTACCATGACACTCGACACTGGAAGACATATCTATTTCAAAGCCTGTGGAAAGTGAAGACAGGAGTAATGATTATTAAACTGTAGAGTAAACTTGGCAATGTCAACTAGGGCACTGGAATCTGCTTGATTTCCCCCTGCATGCAGGGCCCAATGACTGCGGGGATTTTTGCAAGGGGCAAGAAACAGACTGGTAGAGGCTGCTGGGGAACTAAAATTTGAGTTTGGAGTTGGTATTCAGACTAGTAATGGAGTTTCATCAGCAGCCAGTATCCTCTTGCAGTTTGGGACAGATCAGTGTTGCAGCTGTGGTGCAGCTACCTGATTAACAGTTGCAGTCCCTTTCTTCCCTCCCTTTCACCTTGTGTTGGTACTTGAGGTTTTCCTGCCTCCCTGAGTGTTGAGGGAGCTGTACCAAAGACTCACCTTTCTGGAAATCTAAAACAAAACAATGTTTTGTCTTCCTGAAGAGGCTGTTTCTGGGACAGATGGGTGCTCACAAGAGAGAGGAGAACATGAAGCAGGAGAATGAGGAGAGAAAAGATGATGCTTAGGGCTGCTATGAGGGAAAGTGGTTCCCTTTGAGACATATTGCTGTTCCTCAAGCATATTTAGCCTGTACTCTTGCAGGCGTGGGATAAAAGGCCCTGCTGTGGGTAATAAAGTACATTGAGACCAGCCACAAGATGCACTTCTGTATTTTTTTTTTAAGTTCTTATTAACTCTCCTTCAAGTAAACCTGGCAATAGTTGTACATTTGAATATTTGCAGAATGGAGTTTTAAATATTTCCAGTAATATAGGGTACTTAATTTTTTTTTACCAAATATTATTTTTTCAAGTTTATGGTATCCTACTGAGTAAATTCTACTGTCCTCCAAATTTTGAAAACTGATGCAAAATTTGAATGTTTTATATTTTCATAATATGTTTGTAAATAGTAAATAATAGCTAATAAAATAACTCTTGAACCTTCTAACTGTTAGCCAGCAGTCATATTTATATTCTTATTTCTTTACAGGACTTGGAGTTTCATGGAGTGATGAGATTCTACTTTCAGGACAAAGCAGCTGGAAATTTTGCAACAAAATGTATCAGAGTCTCTAGTACTGCTACAACTCAAGATGTGATAGAAACTCTTGCAGAGAAGTTTCGACCAGACATGCGAATGTTGTCATCCCCTAAATACTCGCTTTATGAGGTGCACGTCAGCGGAGGTTGGTATTTATTCACAAAGTCTTTCCTGAATCCACACCACCTTCCTATCCACCCCCAACCAAAATATCTTTAGGTTTGCCTCTGGCTTCCGAACTACATAAGGCTTGGGGTTTTTGTTCCTAAGTACTTTGCTGCTAATTGTTATGTGGGAGAGTGGTATTTCAGAATATAAGCACACATATCAAGCCTGCAGTTTATGTAAGTTTTGATTATGATCTATTAAATGTTATACTTGACATCCTGTTAATTTGTTGACATTTGTGAGAGAGCTGCTATTTTGGGACTCATAAGGTAAAGGCTAAATTTATCCTGGGCAAATAGGAGTGTTAAGTTGGAGCACTTAAGAGTGCATCCTTAGTTGTTCTTTGAGATGTGAGCCTTTGATAGGTAGCCTTATAATGCATGTTCCTTTACTGATAAAGTGAGGCAAGTTCAATGCAGTATTGTGTGAATCAACTGTGTTTCTTAAACAGATCCTTTCATATCACCTGGGAAGAACTTAGAATATCTAAATATCCTTTTGGTGCTGCTAGCATTTGTGTCTCCCCATCCCAGAAGAAGGCTTCAGGTTGGAAGGCAGTAGTGTGTGTGGTGGTGGTGGAGGCAGAAATAGGATAAGCTATCTTTTTGTCATGCTTTTTCTATTTCTATGCTTCGGAAGCTTACATAAGTGGTTTACCTACCTTAAATTCTGCTTTTGAAAGACTGAAAATAATTTAATTTGAGAGAGAGAATGGAAATTTACTGGGATGTGTGTCACTTTTCATGGCCTACGAATGATAACTTGATGTGAATTATAAGGGATTAGAGAAAAGTGCATGTGTCATCACTGATTTTAAGCAATGAATAGTGTGTGGTTTTTCTGCTTCAGGGTTTTTTTTAAAATCTCTTATCATTGTACCTGTAACCAAAATGAGACTTTTTTTTCAGAGCAGGATCCTGATGTTTAAAACGTGGCTCTTAAGAGAGGCACCTCATTCAGTATGAGTATTTCTCATTAAATAAAATGTAACTGCAAAGACATCATTGTCTTGCTATGCATGTATACTATCTCTGACTTCTAGAAGTGTGACCAAATGGCAAAACTTGTTTATTTTTATCCACTCTCAGACTTTTTCATATACTTAAAATAGATATAATATACTAAATGAGATTTTGTCTAGTAGATGTGCATAATGGATTTAATTTTTTATTTGATAATCTGATTTATTTTTGTGGAGCCTTTCCAAAACAGCAGTTCTTGGGCCACAGCCAGACTAGTTAAATTTACAATAAGGAAGATGAGTATTTGAAAGACTCATGAAATTATGAAGTTCCAAGCATTTTAGCTGTGGTTATAACTTCTGTTCTAGTGATAATCTTGTCTTCCCAGACTTCAGTTCTAACAAAGGAGGTATGCAAGATTACTGTATGTGGACTTTTAGCTTGTGTAGATAGAGGGAATACACTTAGGCAGGTTGCTCTAAAGAGGGCCTACATTTCTACCTCCCCCAGCTTTCTGTCTCTGTGCTTCACAACGAAATGTCAACTGATGTGTACTGTTCAGCAAACCTTTTATTTGTGGTGGGTTTTTTGTTTTGCTTTAATTTTTTTTAAGAACATAACTTGTTCTAAATATCTTTGCTCTTGAGGTGTCAAGTAACTGTTACTGCTTTTCATTTTTTTTGAAGAAGAAAGAAGATTAGATGTAGATGAGAAGCCTCTTGTTGTACAATTAAACTGGAACAAAGATGATCGAGAGGGAAGATTTGTTCTCAAGAATGAAAATGATACGCTTCCTCCAAAGGTGAGTCTTTAAGAAGGAGCATGATAGTGTTAACATGTGTGAGATTTGCTTGAATAGTAATTTTTAGTAACAATAATTTTTAGTCTTCTGATTCCTGAAAACAACTACTGCTGCTGACCTTTAATATCTGGAGCAAGTCTTTTAAAATACTTAAAATGCGTCCTTGCAACACAGCATTTCTGTGATCTTTTGATGGCTTGTGATGCTTTGATGCATGTGGCTATCTAGTATTGGAACATGTAGTGCCTGGGGAACTTAAAACTAGCTTTGTTGTAATATGATGAATTAATAATTTCCTCAAATAGCATAGGATGCCAAACACCTAGGAGGTAATCCTGCCTCTTGCAGAGCCTTTAAAAAGGGAGTTAAATAACTAAAACTTGTTACCTTTCTAGGTAACATTCTGTTTCTTAACAAAACTAATGGAACACTGTTGCCTTTTGGGGAGATGTTTATTATCTTCCAAATGCAAACTGAGGGACATGCCAACATCAGCCATACAAAACAAAAGCTTATTGTTATTGTTAGTATTATTAGTCATCATTTAAACATTAGATTAGACTTTGTCTCCTGAATTCATATAATTGTATATATTAGTTATAAGCATCCACATTAGATATATGGAAGATATGCTGTTCAGTGTGGACTATTTTCAGACTAGTTTTTCATCTTGGACTGAACACTAAATTTCTGTTGCTCTTGGAATTAGAGCTGGTTAATTTTAAATATGCTTTGGTTATAGGTACATGAGCTATTCTTACGCTCCACATTTGGCTACAGGATACATTCGTGTCAGAGGTGGGGAGAGAAAATTAATTATGGAATCATAGAATAGTTTGGGTTGGGAGGGTCCAGCCCTCCTGCAATGAGCAGGAACATCTTCAACTAGATCAGTTTGCTCAGAGCCCTGTCCAGCCTGGCCTTGAATGTCTCCAGGGATGGGGCATCTATCACCTCTCGGGGAAACCTGTTCCAGTGTTTTACCACCCTCATAGCAAAAAATGTCTTCCACATGTCTAGCCTGAATCTCCCCTCCTTTAGTTTAAAACCATCACCTCTTATCCTGTCACAACAGGCCCTGCTAAAATGTCTGTTCCCATCTTTCTTATAGGCCCCCTTTAAGTACTGAAAGGCAGCAATTGGATCTCCCCAGATCCTTCTCTTCTCCAGGCTGAACAACCCCAACTCTTTCAGCCTGTCCTCATAGCGGAGCTGTTCAACCCTCTGATCACTTTAGTGGCCTCCTCTGAACCCCTTCCAATAGGTCTTTCCTAATGATGTCTTGCACTATGACTTGCTATTCCAATTCATTGAATCAAGTAATCTTCAATCTTCTTTCTCTATGTTCTTTACTTCGTGACAGAAATAAAAAGCCCTGCATTTTCTTTCTCTCATCTTTTATTATTTTATCTACAGAAGGCAAATGAGCCTGGCATTACTGGTATCTTGTGTGTGCAATGAGCTGGAATTGGAGAGCACTGGAAGGACAGCTTGGAAAAATACACCATGGGGGGGCTGTCCTCTATAATATTTTCCTTCTGCAGTTTATTCTTACCTATGCTTCAACACAGCTGTCTTGAAAACAGATTAAGTGCAGTGTTGTTTGTGAAGTATTTTTACTGTGAGGCAGAAATTTGTTTTGCAACCTTCAGTTAATCTTCGAGGCCACATAGATAGTAGGCATTACTCAAAATTCTGCTGTTTCTTTGCTTTGTTGAGTACGGTGTGCTTAATCAGTTCATACCTGCTTTGGAATATAAAATTATTTTTTCCTTCCATGTTATTCTGGAGAGTGTTAGTCCCATCCCTGTGTAATGCAGTGTTGTTACCTGGAGCATTGTTTTTTTGTTAGTGATACTATGTCTTAGTCACATTTATTTGGAAAGTTAATACTAACTTTTCATTGGAGTAAAAATAATGAAAGTTATTTTAAACTTGTTTTTTTCCAGAAGGCTCAGAGTAATGGCCCTGAAAAACAAGAAAAAGAGGGAGTAATTCAGAATTTTAAACGAACTCTCTCAAAAAAAGAAAAAAAAGAAAAAAAGAGGCGTGAAAAAGAGGCACTGCGACAAGCATCAGATAAAGAGGATAGACTTCTTCATGGGGATGATATGTAAGTGTTTTAAAATTTGATCAGTTCATATAGCCTACATTCCCCCTCTCTGCCAAATAAGTTGTTTCTTTCAAAAGTAAGTAGTTTTTAAACTGGGAAATAAGCTTCCCCCCACCCCACCCCCCCAGCTCTTTATCCTTCTACAGAAATTGACACATGCTCGGTGACATGGATTTTGCCCACTATGTTTATTTTTGAGCACTTACTCTAGAGTGGGTTTATCCCTGTATTTGATTGTTCTGTATTTGCCAGAAAAATTAGTGTGTGTAGATATTTTATATTTGACTTACCACCTGACTATCAGTTTGTTTTTCTCCAAGATGTTTTTTTGGTAGCCAGTCTTCTAGATTCAACTCTTGCTCCCAAATGTGCTGCACCTTATTTGTTGAGACAGAGCAAGACATACATTAATCCCTCTACAGAAAACTGGAGCACAAGAGTCAGGCATGAATAACTGTATGTAGAGCTAGAAAGCTGAGAAAGGTCTACATTAAATTAAACTTTGTCTCTACACAAGATTCTGTAGGTTTCATATGTAATACAACAGAAAAAAAAAAAAAATCATTAATGGTGGACTTACAACATACCCAGAAAGAAAATGAATGATGAAAATGTGTTAATTGATAAGAGATTGTCAGAGATGGAAGAAATTAGTTGTCTGGTTGACAGTTAATCCCAGGAAAAGTGAAATTCTTTTAGAACCCATCTTACAGTAACTTAATCAGTTCTAGTTGCCTTTTATCCTTTATGAAGTTGTGAGGATATATGTATTTTAAGCCATTAATGACAGGGTTTTTTTTCTTTATTTAAACTAATTTGGCAGTGAGAATTCTCGCCTTGCAGCTGAGGTTTACAAAGATATGCCTGAGACCAGCTTCACTCGCACAATATCCAATCCTGAGGTGGTTATGAAACGGCGGCGACAGCAAAAACTAGAGAAGAGAATGCAGGAATTTCGCAGTTCTGATGGCAGACCAGATTCAGGTACTGAGATTTCTTCTGGTTAAGTTGTAAACAGTAAAATTTTTAAGTCCAGCAACCCCCATAAATTTAACATCTGCTTTCTTCCACATTTTTGTACTTCATGACTAATTTATTTATGATGTAAGTGAATGAAGGCTTTGTAGAGATAAGATTCCATTGGAGTGTGTTTTGTGATTAGTGCCAGTCAAAGCTTTTAGTGATGGGAAAATCAATGGGAGAGAATATGCTTATTGATCTTGCTAACAGTGCCGAACCGGGACAAAGGTAGGACAGAATTAGATTTACTAAATGGATAAAGTGAAAAAGTCTGCTGATACAAATGTCTTTCATTTTACTAAGAATAAGTGGAGTGACTTGAATATAAAAATACAATCAGTAACACGAATACAAGATGGCAAGGAATTATTTTTCAGGTCTGCACAAAGGGTTCTGGTAGATCTTGTGAATATCAGTGGTCAAGTATTTCATATTCTTGGAGATAAAGATCACAGTGGTTGTATAAACATCAATGTTAAATGAACAAATGAAGCAATGTTAGTACTGACAAAATCTCAAACGGTGTACTCTGTCCACGGAAGAGCAGTGAAGGAGGAGTTAGAGGCCTGTGAGGGAAATCTTAAATGGGCTTTTTAAAGAGAGGGGAGATTCCTGAAGGTCAGCGCAAACTTGCTGTCAAGATGGGAAAGCTCAGTTCTTCGTCCAGTCATTGTCACTGTTTCCTTTTAACTTCAGGTACTATTAAGAATGATGAAGCACTTTGGAAAAGAGAAATTAGGAAAGCATCACAGGAGGTTTTTACCAATGACAAAGACAAATTTATTTTGGGAATATTATGTAATTTTTCTTCTATTAGCAGGTTGGCTAAATGATTTCTGAAGGGGTTTGTTCCAATATGCTGTTAGAAATAGAATAAATGGCTACATGTCTGTGTTTTTTATTTTCTGGTACCATTATTAATTAAATTTTGTTTCCAAGGTGGGACGCTGAGAATTTATGCAGACAGTTTAAAACCAAATATACCATACAAGACAATCCTGCTGTCCACTACGGATACTGCAGACTTTGCAGTTATTGAAGCACTGGAAAAATATGGTCTGGAGAAGGAAAATCCCAAGGATTATTGTATTGCTCGTGTAAGTTAACAAGTAACAATCTTCTCATGCTTCATATTTGGTTTTTGCTCCTTGTGGTAGCTATAAAACTAGATGGAAAGACTCTGATAGTTCTGTAACTTTTTTAATCTGACACTCTCAGGAATTCTGAAGTCATTTGTCAGGATTTTTGTTTTTAAAACCTAAATCTTCCAATCTTACTAAATTATTACTTGATACATAGATAAACATGAAAAATGGAAGTAACATATTTCTGGATTGGGCACTGTGGTTTTATACCACTAAACATGCTTGTGGTTCGCAGATGAATAAACAAATAGTTAATCCAGTGGATACCTAAATTTGTGCTCTTTGTGCACGTAACAGTTCCCCTGAATTAAGAGGCAAAAGTGAGGAGTTCAAACTTCATTATAAAAGGTATATTTTATGTACTGTTGCTTTATGCCTTTCAGTGGTAGTTTACCCTCTTTACACATCAGAAAAGATTAAACATTTAAGTGAAACTTACACTTATTTTCAGAATGTTATTATTTTAGGAATTATAAATATATTGTATGGAATTGCTGCTTATTAGAGGTATGGCTTTATCAAGAAGTCCCATGGGCAGTAGTCATTAAAGGTTACAAACTTCTGTCCATATCATCTTCTGAAAGAGAACAGTGAGATTTGGAATCATTAGATCCTTGTTTGAGTCCAGTCTTTGATTACATTTCTGGCTATTATTTGTCTAATAAATTTGGATTTATTGCTCTTAACAATAATGAAAGAAAGGGAAAAATGTTTATTTCATCACATTGTGTTCTCTTTCCCTGCCCCTTCTCCAGTGATTAAAGTGTCACTGGACAACAGTAAGGAAGCTTTGATTATTTACTATTCTCCACACATTCTAGCTGCTCTAAATGATGCGAATATATCTTTGGTCTTGAAGTTGCCTTCTGATTTGTTTTTTATAGTATCTGTGAGTAACTTTAGTATCTTCTTTTGCTGTGCTTACAGCTTCCAATGGTATAATTAGCTGGGAATTGACATGTTGCTCTAATGTTGTTCTAATTAGCAATAAGGAAATTGTATGGTGGTAGTGCTTTCATAGTTTCGTAACAGTGAACTGATCTAAGTTTTATTGTTTCAACAGTTTTGTCATAGTTCTAGACATATGCTTAATGAAGTTCTGAACATGTTATCCTTGGTTTTATTAACCTGTTATTGGGGTCCCAACTGTGGAAGTTAATTTTACTTAACTTCAGTAAAATTTTACATAGGTTTTTATTATAGAGGGGAATAGTTTTGCAAGTCATAGGAGGTTTTTTAATGACGTACTGTATTAAAAATTGGTTATCAGTTTTGGCTGCAAAGTATTTTCTATGTGTAGTTTAAATTATGACAATTATCTTCATATTGTGGGTTCTATAAATGAAATTAATGGTTCTCAGTCATCGATCTTATTAAATAGGCTGCTGACTTGACACACTTATTTTTCTGCTGGTTTGAGAGAATTGTGGGCTACAGCAGAGACATAATGACTGAATTTGGAAGATGATAGCTTTGCATCAGTCTGTTTAGCGTGGAGTTAGAGGGTATTATGATATATTATGAAGTGCTTACATTTTAGTGCATTTATTGAGCTGATTGCACACTCACCAGGGAAACTATTGCAAGTCACTGTTGTGGTGGTAGTTTTCTCTCTCACCTCCCCTTGTTCTCTGATGTTGTGTGGGGATGTTTAATGTAGAAAATAATCTGAGTGTTGCTTTGATCTTGGGAAGGATTTGCTGTGAAACAAATTGATTCAAATTAGTTTTCTGGAAAGCACTTCTGGTAAATATTTTGTCTTTTCTGAGCAACGCATCATCTTGATACAGTAAGGTTCTATACTGGCAAAAGTTTTATGCTTATGTTTACATTTGAGATACGTGAGTGGTCTTCATTGACTAATAGGAGATCTTTTTTGTACCTTTAAGTGTAGAAGACCTTACTGTTTTGCTTGCCATAGTTACCTGAAATCTACTTGACTTTTCTCAGTGCCTCTGCTGTTACAGTGTTTGGGTTTTAAATATGATAAGCCTTCTGTTTTTAATAGAGTTGAGTATTTTTACCTTAACTTTAAAATATGCTTTTAGTCAAGTATTTTCTGAATTTGCTTTCCTTGCTTGAAACATACAATATCCTTTAGCTTTAGTTTGATGTGTCTTTCATCACTGTTTTCTCTTTTGCAAACTCACAAATACCGTAGTGCTGTGTTAAACAGGTGGCATGGCTACTTGTCCTCTTTTACATTGGAGTCTCGTCGCTGTTCTTTACCCTGATGGGGCTCTTTCCCCTGCTCTTTGGTCACTTTACAGTGTTCTGTGGAAGACCAGTGTATCTTGCACATGTTCCTATTCTTTACTTTTTGTTAGGTTTAAAACAGTGGTATGTGTGACTTCAGTTTCCAATTGGTCGTGATTCTTAAATATTTTCTCTTTGAGTGGCAGGTGAAGTGTCTTCAAAGAAGACTTAAGCAGTTGACATTTACTTAATGATTCAGATGGATTTTAAGTTACATGACAAAACCTTTATAAGACTGCATAAGTATCTGCAATAAATTTTACTCACTTCTCAAGTTTCATTTGAAAGATAAGCATTGTAAGAATTTTTCTTAATGCGTACCATTGAAAACTTTTATTGTAAATGGCAGTTTCCAGTTAGTTGCTTGCTTTCATACCCTAATTTGTGGTGTATCAGGCTATACCTTTGTGCTTTTCTATGTAATCAAATAAATATAAGTTTGTTCTAACACATGTTTCTTTCTGTTTCAGTTTGCTTGGTTTGAGTTTCTCTGAATAATATGGGGTTCACTGCACATCTCTCAAGATGTCAAATTAATTAGACAGTCTTCCAGGCTACCTGTGCATATTCACTTAGGGCATAATACTTGAGGCATGCAGCAAACCAGTTAACTCTTAAAAGCAGAATCTTGATTAGACTTTTGGTTTAGCATGCTCTCATTTTTTACTCAAGGATACGACGTAAATAACTTTTTGTAATGTTGAGTAAAAACATGAAGTTTATGGTGATCCTTTTTTTTAAGAAATAGATATTAGAGACATGGGGCATTAAATATTTTTAGCAAGTTCCATTGCGGTTTATTTTGTTTTTTTCAGGGACATATGCAGAGCTTGTGGTCCCAACTTGTAAGGAAAATTGAGTATAAGTTAATTTGAATGAGCAGATATATAAAAACGTGCATCAGATAGGAGTGTTATTTAAAAATAATTAAAAAGACAAAAGGGCTTATTGAAAACCTATTATAGCATGGGTTTTTCTTGTGTGAAACTTTTGCTGAGGATAGATCTGATAACTTGATCTCGTAGCTATTGTATTTGAGTATTGCCTTCTCTTACTCATCCCAGCAAATGGCTTGAAAGTTAAGTGATAAGTTGTTATGGGCTTCATTTAAATTTCTTAGCTGTATTTTCTGCATATTTCACTGCATTTTAAATGAATAAATGATAATTTGTATATGCTCCTGAATGCAATTATGAGGAAGCAGAGGATATTCTTCCCAATTATCTGTTACGAATCTGTTTCAGTTCGTAGCTTGTCAGCTGACAACCTGCTTCCAAGACTTGTGATCCTAAGCTGGTTTTACCCATCTCCATTTCCTATGCTGCTGCAGAAATCAGAGGAATGTCTGTGCCTGATCTCAGCAGTCTGTATGGATTCAAATTCATGAAAGGATTTTTAACTACATCATCTTTATTTTAAAATGAAAGCAAATCTCTATCCACAAGCCAAAACTCAGTCATAATATAAACTTGTTCCCATGTTTTTCCATTGTTTTAAAATGAATGACTTTCAGCTTTATGGGTGTCACTTAAGCAGCATTCAGTTAAAACATAGAGATGTTTTCTAAAATGGCTTGATCACAATTAGAAGCCTCCTGAAAAGCATAAGCTCAGATGTGGTGTGTTGTGTCTTTTTACAGGTTAGGTCACAAACTCTTTAAAGCAAGGTTTGTCTGAGTTTATTGGCTTGTGCTCTCTGAGGGGCAGGAGGACAAAGGAGATTAGTGCTTTTGGGACCCCTCTTCTCTCGTCTAGTTTGCCTTTGCTGCTGTTGAGCCCAATGCCAAATACAGATGCTTGTCCAGGCTCCAAGGCAGAATGAATATCAGGATCAAGTAGCAGCTCCGATGTGTTTCTCTCACCTGTCCTCTAACCTCAGAGCATCTGGGATTTTTTTGGTTTGCTGCCCAGTGCTGGTCAGCCTCTGGAATGCCTGTTGCAATGTGTAGTTCTTTTGTTGTAACTAGTTGCCTTCTGCCTCAAGGGCTTTACTTTGGAATATAAAAATTATTGCTTGTTGAATAAGGCTTGAAACACTGTTAGTTTAATTAGCTAATCAAAGTCATCCCATAGGTATAATTGATTTTAAAGTCTAAGATCTGAAATAGAAGAGAGTGGTTTGGTAAGATAAGATTTCAGTGTAGATGTGGTTCTGTTTCCCTTCGGCTTATACATTTTAATGTTTTCCTCCTTTTAACATAGCTTGTCTATTTGAAAATCTAATTAAAGATAATTTAATTAGCCCTATGTTTAGCCAGGTTTTGCATAGAAAAAGTTTTAGGGAAGAGCCAATGACTCAGTTACATACTTTTGATCTGAAATGTACTTGTTTCCTCCTTGGAAGAAGATGAAAGGGTGTTTGGGGTGGATCTGTGAGAACGTAGTTAACACTGAAATGGGTGAGGAGAGGGAGCGATAAATGAGAGTGGAAAAGCCTTTGGAGGGTGATACTGTAGTGGGGTGCAGTAGCCAGTAGTGGCATCTTTTCAGAAGGTGTTACCTGGGTCATAGGTCAGAGATGGGAATAATTCTGAGTAGTTTGTTTAAAATAGAGCTGTCTGTGAATTCAAATAACATTGCTAGGATCATAAATGAGGGAGTAAAATGTTTGGGGTTTTGTTTTTGTTTTTTATTTTATTCAACTTTGAAAGATCCATCTTTAACTTAGAAGGTACTCCCGCACTGTAATACTGCCTGTCGTTGGTTTTTGTGCAATCACTGCGGGGAGCAGTAATGCAAATGCACATGAAATCACAGGCTGTCTCTCCTTTAGAGTCAGAACTCCTGAATCAAGGTTTCCCCATTCCTCTACCTTGTAAGGCTATAGCTGTAAAAGGTATGAACACTCTGTGGTTGTGTTCCCAAAGTATACTTAGTTTTGATTCTTCCTTAAAGCTGGACGGCATGAAGCAGTTGTGTGAAATGCTCCAGTTGTGCCCTTAGTTTCTGTTTAGGCAGGTAAAGGTTGGGTAAGACAAGGATGCAGGAAGTATCATAACATTCTTCTTGGCAGCTTGTCTTGCCATTTCTAAAGGTACTTCCCTGTGTGAGGTTGTAAAGGAAACTTCAGTTTTTTAATTATCACCCCCACAGATAAATCTTTGGAGCTTGTGTTTTTGTGTGGTGTGTTTTTTCTTTTGTTTTTGCTTTTTTGTTGGTTGGTTGGTTGGTTTGGTTGTGTTTTTTTTTGTGGTTTTGTTTGTTTTGTTTGTTGTTGTTTTTTGTTTTATTTTGTTTTTTTCCTTTGGCTGTGGAGAAATTGGAATAATTGTATTTACTGGAAGATGCTCTTGACTACCTGAAGTGTCACTTGCTTTCCATTGCTTTTTAAATGTATCTGGTGTTCCAGGAGGTGTGATTTCACTGCAACAAGAGGCAAGACAGAGAGTTAGAAAAAGTCTTGTAAAGCAAAGTGAATTTTAAGTTACTGAATTATTTTGATAGATCTCGTTATAAACAAACAAAAATGAGAAGATATGCTCCTGAATCCTCTGTTCAAATTGTCTACTAACCGCTCTGAAAACTGATAATGATTCTGTTCTAGGTCGTGCTGCCTCCTGGTGCTCAGCACTCTGATGATAAAGGTGCTAAAGAAACTATTCTTGATGATGATGAGTGTCCACTGCAGATATTCAGGGAGTGGCCTGGTGATAAAGGTATGTCAGAAAAGCTTTAAGAGATTTTTTTGCCTTGGACGCAGTCAGCCGTAGTGTGAACCCCATGTAAAGTAAGAAAGGGAACATATACTTTGAAGTGTTTTGTTTTCAGGCACTTTTAATGCTAGGTGCTTTTAGAATTATTTACTATTTCAGTCAGCACTGTTTATAGTAATACATCTTTAGAGAGTAGAAGTGTTTTACGTTTTATCCTACAGTTTCTAAAGTATCCACTGTGGAGAAGTATCCTATTAATCTTTTAAATAGTTTTAACTTAAAAATGACTACATGAAGTGGTGTCAGGAACTTAGTAAGCTGAAAGTAATCCTATGGAACACTTACAGTTTAATAGATTTTAGATGTATGCTTGCTCACTGATACCGAGACTCAAAGAAGGTATAATATTGTGTTTCAGGAATGCTAGTCTTTCAGTTGAAAAGGAGGCCTCCTGATTATGTCCCAAAGAAATCCAAGAAAATAGCTGACGGAAAGCTATTAAAGGGGAAGGAAAGAATTGACGGGTCTGGCTATGGCTCTTGCCTTCCTCCTGAGAAACTACCATATCTGGTAGAATTAAGCCCAGGTAAGAATCTCTGATTGCCTTATAATCTAAATTACATTATTACATAGTTACTTAGATTTTCCGAAAATAAGACTCTAATTGAAAGCACCAGACAGTCTGTTAGCAGTGTCACATCAGTTGTTCTTCTCATGTTAGATTTTTAAGTGGAGCTATCTAGAGGTAAAGCTACATCTTGCTATAGTATTTAAATTTTACTAGCAAAACATTTGGAGTAAGAAAAGGGGAGAAATGGTTGACTAAGGCTCTGCCTCTATTAGCATGGTTTGAAGTACGAAGTTTTTAGTGTTTCAAAAAAACAAACAAAAAAATCATTCTGTCTTCAACTTCCTTTGGATTTGGGGGTTTAAAACTTGATAAGTACTTTAACATGTTGTCTTGTGATTTTAGGGGGAACCAGAAAAACACCACTTAAATCTGCTTTGTTTTACATCCAGAAGTATGCTGTAGCATGCCTAGTAAGATATATTTGATAGTGCTGTACATGAAAAGTACATTGTTAGAAGGACAAGAATATGAATTTTAAAATCAAACTTATTTGCTAAACAATTTTCAGCATATATAGAACCTTCAAATTATTACCAAGGCTGGCTTGTATTTTTGGCATTCCAATTCTCTGGGCTGCACTGTAATTTGCAATTAGTATTATTTAAGAACAGCCAGTGGATCCAGTGTTTATACCACAATGACAGATAAAACACATACAACTTCTACTCTTAATTTCTGTTGTCTTCATGTTTAAAGATTTGGAAGTGAACGTTCATTTTTGGTGATTTAGTTATTTGCAGCTCTTTTTCCCATTTATGTGTTACTTGGGTACAGCCAGCTATCCAAGCAGTGATTTACAATTTGAAGTCTGGTTGTTTACCTTTGGGAAGCAAGGTTGGAAATTGGTGCTGAAAACTTTAACCTTTTGTTTGCAGTTCTGGTCAAATTTATAGTCAAGCAGTGTGTGGTTTGTTGTTGTGTGCAAAGTATATTAAGTGTATTTTATATTGGGCTCTATACGCTGGGGTTTGATTTTCATATTCACATTTTTGGTTTGTGTTATTTATTTATTTATTTATTTTTACTAGTACTTTCTTCTTTTTTTGTGCTCTAAACTCTTCATGGAGCATAGTTGCTCTACTATGAAAACGTTGTGCTTGGGCAGTGGAGCAAGACGTCCATTAACCGAGAGAGTAAAAACAATGTGAAATGCCACAGGTGTCAACATTGTGTACTAAGCCTTTGCGCGTGTCCTGTGGGACTGAGCTATTGTTCATGTTTTTCTTCTAACAGCTTGTTATTGCTTTTCTAAACAATAAGGATTGTTTCATTCAGTAGCTTTGTGGTACTGATGTTTTTATATTCTATGCAGTTTCTGAAGTTGAAAGGGTTTAATGCACTTCATCCTTATAAAATGAATAAGTGTTGTCTGGCTACAGTTTCACCCTTTCCTGTCTTTTCTTTTCCTGCCCTCTTCCGCATGTTCTGCATGGTCTCTGTCCTGCTGGTGCTGCCTTCACCTGGGTCCTCTGCATGTGTTTCTAACCCCAGGGAGAAGGAATCACTTTGCCTACTACAACTATCACGCTTATGAAGGTAACACTATATTTAATACTGTTCTCTCATTAGTCACTAAAAACATCACAGGCTGTAAATCTTTTGTTTCTCTTTGACAAATGAAAGGCTATCTTGTTTATCTTTTTTGCCAAGGGACTGCTTCTGTGAAGTAGTTATCAGTCTTGTCAGCTGCCATTTAATTATTCTGTCTGTGAACAAACATAAAATAGATCACAAATGTGCTGCCATCCTTTTAGCTAAGGTTAACAAGCGGTGTTGTGGTAGAAAGAATAGCGTTGTTTTCTCTGTCTGCTTGCAGAATTCATAGTTAAAAAGTTAATTGGGTAAATGACTTGGTACTTAACTGTGCTTTTCAGTGTTTGACCACATTGATGCAGTATATGAAATCCGTGATCATTTTTATGTGAAACAGTGTTTGAACCACTGGTAATGTGACCGCACTTTCTGCTGTGTGGTGTTCTGTAGCATCCTTTGGTATTTCTACTCTCTGGTTTTGGTGTTGTCACCAGTGTATGTCAAAGAGATTTAGCCACATTAGACAGTGGAGTCTGTTCGTTTTCATCTGTACCGTTTAAAATGGATAACCTACCGTACAAATCATTATCGATCTTTGATTCACCTTCAAGTGCAGGTATGTCCTGGTTTTGCCAAGAATACAAGCCACTTTCTTCTTTGTGGTGAAATGTCTACCGTAATTCCTTTTCTTAATTTTTTATCATCTGTTTTCTCATTTTATTTTCTACACTTCTATAAAAGTACTATATGTCTGTTGGTGTTGCTCACCTTTTCATGCATGTGAAGTAGAATACTGACGTTTAAGGAACTTTTTTCAAACTTAATGCCTCCAGTGCTCAACTCTCTGATAAGTTCAGACTTCCATTTCATGAGCATCATTATTCCAGAGAGCAGAAGAGTTCCATAGCGTGTGCTGATCTAATAAGCATAGACAAGCTCTATAGGAACACTTGACAGCTGAGTAGAAAGCTTGAAATCTGGTTGCATCTCACTGTAAAAAACACTTTAAATTTCTTAAGTCTTTATCTCAGAGTGTGAAAAAAAGGTCTTAGTACTCTAGAGTCCGGCCTGTCTCCTTGGAACACAGCATTTGAGGCTATTGGAGTACGTCCTGTTTTTCCATTTCTTCACAGCTGCTGACGTTGCTGGTTGTATGACTGTTTTATAGACTGAAGAACAGATTCTGCACAATATGGTAGAGGATGCACTTCAGTAGCTTGTGGCTGTAAATGTGTCAATCAGCAATTGTCTCTGTCTTCCAAGCCATGTAAATGAACCAATAAACTGAGATGAATCTGATAGTAACAGAAATAGGCTGGCTAGACCGAAGTCAGATACGGCAGCACTTCGAATAGCTGATACGGTTTAGGTTATCTGTGAATACGGCTGCCCACGAGTTCAGGGATATTATTAACTGTTGTTCAATCATACTATTTAAAGGCTGAGAAAATGACAAAAAAAACATGGTTTAGGATGTGAGCCTTTGAGATTTATCCTGCAAGCCTGAAATAAAAATTTTCTCCCTGCTTCATCACAAAAGAAAAGCAACCCTGAGCTGTAGAATTGGCAGATGGGAAATGCAGAGAACATGCAAGCATAACAACTTGTAAAGAATTACAGGAGGCTGGAGAAGCTTGAAAGCTTTGGCCAGGGTGGTTTCTCTGACCAGCCCTCTTTCTGAGAACAGAACTGTAGTATGGTATGTGGTAACACTTCTAGACATTAGTTTAAAGGAGCTTTGTTGTCTGTCACATTCCTCACTGAGTCTTCCTTTACCAGAAATGTTCACTGTTGGCACTTTCTGCTGGAAGTACACACCTTGTCTCAAATTTGAATTTGACATGATGTTTCAAATCTGGCCAACCAATCTTTTAAACTTCTTACTGTCTAAACTCTTAGCACTCAGGAACTTGTGCAGGACATCTGCTGCCTTTCAAATGTCGATTTAACTAATTTTTAAGTCAAAGGACGCAGTCCCTTTTGTTTAACTGTGGGCTTATTTGTTTTCTGTTATCTGATTGTCATAATTTGGTTTATTCTGGTTTTAAGTAAAAACTGTTTTCAACATTGTCTCAAGCACTGGATTAGTGAAATCAATTTTAAATTATCACCTCCAAAGTGGTGTAGGGTTCACCTTTTAGTGGTGAAGTAATGCATTTAAAATATGTATCCATGAAGGGAGGCGTTTATTTTCTTTTTCTGTTGATGAAAAATGTGCATTTGTATTATGAATCACTGGGTTGATGTGCTTACAGTGACTGTTCACTTCTGTTCACTAGACAGTTGTTGTTTTCTTGGTTTTTTTTTTATAACACTGCTATTCAAAGTGTGAATGTTGACTCATGACTGCATAAACCCAGTCACAAAATCTGTGTTGCAGCCTTAGCAAGGAAGGTTAAAGAAAGCCACGTTCTACACTGTTTTATAGTGTTTTTTAGTGTACGTTTATATGTTGTAGTGTTTGTGAAAAACCCTTTTATTTCCAAAGCACTGTTTCCTACCTGGTCAGTGGTGTTAAGGTCTGCTTTCTGATTGAGGGTTAGCTCTTGAAATACAGGTTTTCAATGTGTGATAGGCAGTATACACAGATGTATGTGAATCTTTATATGTGTAGTTCTGTCACGGGGGAAAATAACTTATGGAACTTATTTCAAATGCAAACCATACCAAGTTTATTTGAACTTATATGATGTTACTGGGAAGAGTTTTGTCAGGTAGATAATTAAGTTTACTCTAGGCGGTAGTGGCTAACTTGGTCTCTTGAATCATAGCTCTTGCTTCTTCAGTTTGTGTCTTCGGGATGTGTCTGGAAGACACGTTCCAATTCATTTTTTCTAAAGTTAAAAAAACAGCCGAAGAGCTAGATATTTTCTGCAACTATCTAGCTTTGTTAGTGTTGTTTAGTCACGGGTGTCATAAATAGAATACACACCATCTTTCTTCTATGCATGTGTTTACTTGCGTACTTATATAAAATGAACAAGTTTGTGTAGAATTCATACATTTTCCTTATACCTCTTGCTGCTGCTTCTGTATTGTTTATTAATGCCCATCTCCCTGAGAACTTTGATCTTTTAAATTTCTGAATTAAAAGAAAATAATTATTATGTCAGATACAAACCCGAGATATGACTCCTCTTTTTTTATTCCCACCACAAATTCTGGACATTAACTTGTGTGACTTAGGTTATATTTACCGCCTCTCTGAACTACAGAATCACAGAATGTTAGGGGTTGGAAGGGACCTCGAAAGATCATCTAGTCCAATCCCCCGGCGGGAGCAGGAACACCTAAATGAGGTTACACAGGAATGTGTCCAGGCGGGTTTTGAATGTCTCCAGAGAAGGAGGCTCCACAGTCTCCCTGGGCAGCCTGTTCCAGTGCTCTGACACCCTCAATGTGAAAATGTTTCTTCTCAAGTTTAAATGGAACCTCCTGTGTTCCAGTTTATACTCATTACCCCTTGTCTTATCATTGTCACCAAGAAGAGCCTGGCTCCATCCTCATGACACTCACCCTTTATAAATATATAAACATTAATGAGATCAACTATCAGAAGTCTTTAGAGTTTGGTCCTTAGAGGATAAGAACAGCCTTCGTGGACTGTCAGGGTTTGGGGACCAGGGACTTTGCTGTAGGTGTGTCACAATCCGTACACTGCTGGAGTAAGTTAGGAGGAAGCATTCCAAACCGCATTCGGGCGGGCTTCCAGCTTCTGAAAAACAGGAAATAACAGGACTTTACATTGTAGTCTAATGCAACCTTCCTTCCCTCCTGCATCCCTCCCATCAAACAAAAGGGTTTTTCATCCTTTTTAGAATTGGCAGTAATTCTCTTCAAGATTAAGATACCTTTTACTGTAGAAATTAGCTTTTGTTGATAGGTGATTACATGTGTGCTCCAAATAATTTTCAGTGACTCCTTGAATTTTTCTCGTTTTCCTGGGAAGACAAAAAAGTGTTTGTATCTAGTTATGGGGTTTTAA
Source organism: Columba livia (assembly GCF_036013475.1). Taxonomy (NCBI): domain Eukaryota; kingdom Metazoa; phylum Chordata; class Aves; order Columbiformes; family Columbidae; genus Columba; species Columba livia. The sequence goes on from NC_088604.1 coordinate 74,589,872, forward strand.
AGTTTCTTCTTCTTACATTTGACACATCAGAGAAACAAAAACGGTCTTAATTTGCCTCAGCAGAAACATTGTGATACTAAAATATTTCTTATGTGAAAGCACGTTTTACACAATATGTGTCTATATTGAGGATATATGGTGGTGTAAGATAGATGTTTTTTAGCAGGAACTTGGTGTTGATTGATTATTCACAGGTGCTGAACTCAGGACTGAGATCTGGAAGTTATATTAAATAAACTGTTAAACATAGTATTTTAGCACGTGTTTTACACAATATTGCAGAAGTATGGAGGAATATTTTGAAGTGGGTTTTTTTGGGTTGTGTTTTTTGTTTGGTTGGTTTGGTTTTTGTTCTTTTTAAGATGTCAAAAATGTATGGAGCCGGGGCAGGTGTTGTTTGATATAGGGCTGAAATCACTAGACTGTAAAGCCTGTTCTCTAATCTGTATATAAAGGGCTTAGGAGAAAGTGCCATAAGAAATTAGGAACAAAAGCCCTGGATAACTAGCCATGACTTTTATGTCACTGACTTATGAAATTCCAGTATTTTTCCATGTTGAATAAGGGCCCTTGCCTCCAATCTGAGTCTTGTATCTTTTGGGTGCTAGTTTTACCAAACTGATGTGTGAGGAGGAGAAAACTTTTGCCCTTCGGATTAATAAATAAATAAATGAAGGAGCTGCTCTAGGTTTTGACGTGTAAGTTGTCAAGAGATATAATAACAATTTAGAGAATTGGGAGTAAGGAGCCAAATATATTCGGTAGCGTATTACATGTCTGCATTTCGTGACATTGAAGATGCAGACATATAATTTCTAATTAGCATTGTTACGTACGAAAAGCTGCATGCAATTTCAATTGAAGATACTGTATTAGCATAACTTTTTTAGTATACAGTGATATTAGATGTATATCTCTATAGATTCAAATATTGGGATTTAATAGGAGGCTTATCCCTGTACTTGAAAAATGTTTAAAGAACTGAGTGCTCTTATGTTTAATACTTTTTTTTTTGTGATATATGACATGCTACTATTATGATGGTGATTCTAAATATGTTTAATAACTGGAAATTATTATAGTATCAGCACTGAACTTTGTTATTTATAGTACTGGTCTATGGACTATCTTTCTGCCTGATGTCTTTATGTCCCAGTAACATCACAACATCCCCAGAAGAAACTTACTGCTAGGAGCACCTCTCATAGTTTTCCCCATGTCAAAACCATGTAAAACTCTGTTGGTATCATTCTTCATTGATAACCCAGCTTCTTCCCGCCTCCATGCCTTTGTGTTTTCTGTTCTTTAGTACCATTGCCTTCCTTTCTTTGTATCTTCTGCTTTTAGTCAGTGTGTTTTCTCTGTCCTGTTGACTTTTAATGCCTTTAAATACTGTTCATTGAAGGACTGACAGAGGACTTCATAGACTAAATGAAGTTTTATGGTTGAATGGCTTGCATTCTGATTTTAATGAACAGATTGTGGTAGTAATTCTGGGAGTTCAGTTATGGAGGTTCTGTTTGTATTGATTTTTCATGTAAAATTTGAAGTTGACTGGTATCCTGCTGAAGACAGTCTCACTGTATGAACCATGGCTTTCATAATATTCTCTAATGCTTTTTGGGGATGACTCAATCATTGTTTATGTCCAGAGATAAGACATTGTTTGTCCTGCAGCCTCCCTTTTTTGATGTGTTCTCTTTGGAGGAGAAATTGCAGAAAAGTCAGAAGTGACAGCATTAGTTTAATATCTGACAGTATGGGAAGCTGAAGTATTTTCTGGGAAAAGGAGAGGATTGATGCCAAAATGCATCTGTGTTAGCCTGTGAAGGCAACAGCTAAATCCTGTGTTGCATCTAGTGTATCTTGCAAAATTTTATTCTATTTGGACAATAAGTTCTTCTGGTGGGAGGAGGAAGACAAACTTTATCTTTGGCCTCCTTTTGTGTGAGATGAAAATATAGGTCAATGGGACTATAAAGATAAGGCCAGTAGTGCTGCAGTCATATATATCAAGACTAAAGCTGTCATAGGTAAACATTTTGTAAGAATATCTTTTAATATCACCCTGTTTCAGTATGTGATGAATAGTAAACAGTTTGACGTGTTGGCCACTTGGCAGTCGATGTTGCTGATAATCTGTATTTTTAGTAAGATCAATAAATACTGTTGTTATAGAGATCTGTAGATATCTTGTTTTCTAAATCTTTTAAACCCATATTGGTATACGTGAAATCTTATAGATTAAAAAAAATTGTATTGCTTAAACTATGAATGAAATGGAAAAAGTTTTTCAAAGTATGTTCCGAATAGTCCTCCTTGACTACTTTGTTCTGTGCACTTGTAGAAAACAGCCGCTCTGAGTGGACTCTGTCTGCTTTCCATGTCCGGTATGATGAGCAACAGTTCTTGAAAGAATGTCACTCAGCTATTTTTTGGTGAACATTGCTATTCTGAACTAAATTGCTGTAGTGTAGAAATACTATGTGAGTATTTGAACAGCTATAACTTGAAAATTAATATTTGTCACTTGCTCTGCAGATGGTTCTGACTCCAGAGATAAGCCAAAGCTCTATCGTCTGCAATTAAGTGTCACTGAAGTTGGAACCGAAAAATTTGATGACAATTCCATTCAGGTATGGAAAATAAGTGGGGTCAGATGAGAGAACTGGTCCAGTCTTTGGTCAGTTAATGTGGAATTGTGGAAGCTAGTGAAATATTCTGTGACTACACTTCAAAGCTAGAAGGGTAAAATATTGCTGCAATTTCATGTTGATGGTCATAACTCCGATTTATGTTGTTTCCCCTCTCTTGCTCTAAGAGGGAAGTAAAGGTTTCGTTATTTAAAATGGAGTATTCTTTTTCGTCGCTGAATCTAATGGTACGGATCAGTGTTATCATAACTGCTTAATGGTTTTCGAGTACTAGTCTTAACCCCTTTGAGTGAGGTAGGATTTCTTAGATATATAAAACAAGCATAGTCATATGAAGTTCATGTCAGGGAGTCTTCTAAAGCACCCTGTGTCCGTGTCAGTGCAGTTAGTTGGCTTATATTGTGAGATTTCACATCAAAACAGCAAGTGGAGGAAAACGGTTCTGAACAACATATGATGAAAAAATTGAAAGACTTTTCATCAAGGGGTTTCTGCTGCACATTTTATTTAAACATGTGCTTTATTATTTCTATTGCAAGTAAAATTGTAGTGAAACTCAACTGATTTTAGTCCCACATGTCTCTTAAATTCATAAGCAAGCGAAATTGAGTTACTAGTCTGTAAATAGGGCAACTGGCAGCTCAGTCTTCTTGTTTTAATTTCTGCTGCAGTATAATTTAGTTTATTCCATGTAATCAATTCTATTTCCAGTTATTTGGTCCAGGAATTCAGCCTCATCATTGTGACCTCAATAATATGGATGGAGTTGTTACTGTAACCCCGAGAAGCATTGATGCCGAAACGTACGTGGAAGGTCAGCGTATTTCAGAAACCACTATGCTGCAAAGTGGAATGAAGGTTCAGTTTGGATCATCTCATGTATTTAAGTTTGTGGATCCCACTCAGGACCATATTATTCCTAAAAGACCTGTTGATGCAAGTCTTACGGTCAAAGGTCCAAGACACAAAACTGGGTGAGTACAAGAATTTATTTTCTTCCAGTTGAGGTGAAGGGATGAGCCTTGGAAAAAAATAAAGAAGGAGCGCATTATAAATGACCTACGACTAGAGTATGACTTTAAATGAGTTCTGAGTAGCTGCTTTTAGGTGTTAAATATATAATAACTAACTTGGTATTCGAGCTCCACCTTGTGATTTTTTTAGGATTAGCAAGTGTCTTTTTCATTGTGAAGTATTCAGAAAAGTTTTTGTGAGGCTCACTTCTGTGTTAAAACCAGTAGAATGCCTCATTTCAATGTATTTTGAAATTCATCCAACCTCCAGGAAAAGTAAAGAATTAGCTGAATGTTTTCAGAGAGCTTGTTTTTTTGTTTTTCTCAGATAGTAAGTTTTAAAACTCTATTGCAAGGATTTGGAAATTAGGTAGGGTACTCACAAAATGAGACTGTCAAGAAAAGGAACTAAATATCTTAATGCAGCAACCATTTTTTACAGTGTGATTACTTATGATCTAATTTCTGTGGTGGAAGGACTAACAGTCCAGAAGTCCACACTGTTGTTTCTCTGTATGTTCATGTTTTTGATAGGTCCGTAATAAAAATACTGATCATGGATTTAGTGACTCATAGGGACTCAGGTATTCTGTTCAGATGCTGTAGGAATATGCAGGAGAATCAATCTGAAAAACATTATGTAACATGGAATAAAATACATCTGGGTCCAAATGGGAGTACTATTTTATTATATTGTGGATTAGAAAACAAACAAATTGGCTTGGAGATGAATTAAAGATACCTTGGAAAAGAGGCTCTTCTGTCTAATCTGCTGCGAAAATAGCTCTATACTTTAACCATTACTTTTCTCCACTTAATTTTAATGTGGAAGCATCCTACAAAAATGTGTGCTTGTTTCAGGACATGTCTACAGGAAGACCTCCAGACATTCAGCTGTCACATAACATATTTCTGCTTAAATTCTGAGTATATTCTGCATCTAGCGTATCAATAAAAAATGCTCTCACAGGTTTACATAGTCAACTGCAAAGCACTGTACTACTGCAGAGCTTTACCTGGGCAGCAAAATCTCTGGCAAAGGACTGTTGTAGCTTGAATAATTCAATATTTTAAAAATCTTTAGAATAAGCAGATAATAAAAAGCATTACTATGATTTATGAATTATTTAAATTATCAAGATTATTGTACATTTAGTACTGAAGAGCTGAGCAGAAAAATTGTAGCAAGTCTGCTACAGTGAACACAATATCTTGAACATACTTTTAAGTGGTTGTGCATTTATATTTTTTCACATGACTGAGAAAAAAAAAAGTAAGAATCTGTTTTTCCAAAGGGAATTAACTGTACAAATATTTGTAGTGTTTTTATGTAAGGAATTGATACAGTGTTTTAAAAAGTGAATATTAACTGGACTCATGCTACACCTCTTGAATTTTAATTTACTAATTTTAGCTACTCGGTTCCTTGTTTGTTAAATGTTCAACAATAGAATTTCTAAAAAGTACTTGAAATGTTCTCTTACTTTTAGAGCTGTTCAGGAAACCACATTTGATCTGGAGGGAGATGTTCACAGTGGAACAGCATTACCAGCAAGCAAGGTATTATATTATCAATAAATTAGCAATAAGGAATAAAAGAACATGTGTAGGTTAGGTCAAAATGGTAACATCAATAGTATTTGGTAAAGTGCAGGCAGTTCCTTATCTCCACAGCCATTTCCCATTGTGGGTGGCCTTAGGTATCATCTGCATTATTTTCCTCCCCTTCCCCAAAAAACCTGTTCTATTTTAAGTTTGTATTAGCATTTGGTATGCATTCTGTGCCAAGAATAGCAGCTTCTTTTAGGAAGGGAAGCTCCTCAAGCCTGGAATAGTTTCTCCCCAAACTGACCTATTGAAGGCAGATCACATGCAGGTAGAGATTCGTAATAGAAATGGCACATCATTTTCTGGTATTTGTAGTATACAACTGTTGTCATCTATGATAGGGTAAATAAATGTTTTATATAAAATGTGAAAGGGTGTTCAGTTTTAATTGAACTAGGCTTTTAAATTTTAATGAATGTGACTTTTTCACTTCAATAGAGCTCTTGTACACACACTGACTAAACAAACTGTCTCTGCGGTCATAGTTGTAAACATTTTATGAGGTGATAATCTTCTCTTGCTTTCTTTCTGCACCGTCTTTCTGTTAATAAATTATGTGCCAGTGTTGCATTTTCCAAGAGCAAACAAATAGCGTAAAATGGCATAATGCTTAACGCCTTCCTTGGTGCTTTGATCTCATGCCTCGGATGAAATGAGAGAATGAATTACTTCAACAGTATGAAATGGAGTAGTCCTCCCAGCAATGCATTTCCTTTTATGTTTTATTACTACTGTTACCAAATTGAAATACTTGTAAAGAAACTTAGTGATATTGGTGTGGCAGTGTAGGTATTGGTTATACTGTGATAGCTTTTGATTAAATTTGTTAGTCTTCAAACTTTTTTCTTGTTGTCACAGACTTTTAGTTAGTTTTTTTCCTTTCTTTGTAGCTTTGTTTGTGACCATCCTTTCTTTCATCTTGGATGCATGCATTGCCTCTGATAGGAATTTAGTGACAATTTGCAAGAGAAAAAAAAAAACAACTTTGTAAACTAATACAATGCCTCAAAATTGCTCAGTTCTGCTTAAAGCAGCACGTTTTGCCCTTCCTGTTAGGGTTTGATGAAATTGGAAATCGTAAATTAAAAGTTTCCTATTAAGGAGCTTGTGACACTGAAACAAAACAAAGTTGTACACAAAACATTGAATAGTTTGAATTCCCACTTCTTGTCTTGGAAAATTATGTTCTACCTAGCAGATCAGACTTCGCTTCAGAATAAGTTACAGTGTGGATCAGTAATGTAAGCACTTGGAGCTATTGCAGAAGCAAGATACGGGAACATAGCCAGTTTTAAATCTGTTAATATGTTTAACTTTGTCTTTTGACTAAAGTTTTCATTAACAATTCATTCCTAATTTTTATTGATAACTATGCCACTTTTAAGTAAAGAGGATTGAATTTTTTGTTGTATGTTCTTGCAATGCATTAACAAGTAGCTGCTCCTAGCGGGCCACTGTCAGCTTTTGAATTGCAAGTGTGCTCCTTGATGGTTCATTGTGGTGCAAACACCTGCTGAGCTGCCGGATTCTGCGCTGTACTCTTCTGCTTTCCTCTCCTTCCAAGCCTCGAATTGACGCTTCATTTCAATAGTGCCAAGCACAAATACCGGCTAAATCCAATATTTGCATGCTAAGCACCTGTCCTGCTGTTTTGAATTAGAGCACCAGCAGGCTTGATGGTGATAGGACATCAACAGCATCCAGCACAGCTGAACGAGGAATGGTGAAGCCGATGATTAGAATAGAACAGCAAGATTACCGCAGACAGGAAAGCAGGTAGGAAATGTGTAATCCATTACTTCTCATACTCGATAAGAAATGGATATGTTTTTCTGATAGGTCGAGCAGTGTGTTAACATATTTTAAACTACCTGATTTTCTGTATGGAAAATGAGATTTCCTTTGAGGTATCACTCCAAATAAAAAATCAGGAGCAACAGCCAGAAAAAAAAAGCTTCAGAATATTAAAAAAAAAAAAAAAATCCTTTGCTTCAATATTCTGTTGTTTGTAGTTCTCTTTTTGTAAAGCAAATCTCATAGTTATGTCACACCATTGTTGATTTGTGGTTAGGCGTGTTGTATGAGATGCCTTTAATAAAAAAAGTACAATTATTTGAAATTTTCATTTGTCGGTGGCAAGATTATGTGATTTACTCTGGAGAAGGAAATAACCTGGTTGTTTCTTTTTCTATAGCAGTGTTGTTGGCAAGTCTTGTGACCAAGAATTTTGGCTACCTCCAAATGCTTGTCTTATAAATTATGTAATTTATAAATACATGTAAGATCTCTTTCTTGATTTTTTTTTTTTTTTTTTGCTTTTATGATATAGTGGCTGTTACTCAGTAGATAAATGCTATCCCATTTTGCTCATAGACCCTTTTTTCATATATAGAATGACACTTTTCATGCCCTGCATAATCAGTTTGGTTCCAAAGCCATAGTGGAAAATGCTGACTTCAAATCTTGTGCTGTTTTCTTGCTAGTCAGTCTCCATGTATTCATAATACCTTGTTCAAATCAGTTTGTGTCCATCCAAAAGGATTTACCTTCTTGTTTTCTAACTCCTTTTGATATTAGCATTGCATCAAAAATTGTCCATATTTTCCATCATAAATAGAGAAGACCTGATGGGATGCATCCAAAGATGCTGGGAGTTGGTTGACATCATTGCAAAGCCACTCTTTCATCTTTGAAGGGTCATAAAGGTCAGAGGTACTGAATAGCTGGAAAAGGGCAAATAGCACACCTGTCTACAGAAAAGACAAAGTAGAAGATCCAGAAAATACAGACCAGTTGGCATTAATTCAGGCCCTGGGAGCATTGTAGAACAAGTCTCGTAGAAGCTATTTCACAGCACATGGAAGGACAGGAAAATTGTTAAGAAAAGATACCATGGTTTTACTAAGAATAAATCGTGCTTGACCAACCTGACTCGCTTCCATGATGAATCAACTTGCATAGTTAATGAGGGGAGAGCTCTAGGCATCGTATCATTTATGTTATTCTAGCAAGGCATTGTCACAATCTCCCAGAACATCCTTGTTGATAAGATGTGATCTGGATTGGTGGTCCACAAGATGGGTGGAAAACTAGCCAGGCTGAAACGGTTATGGTTAATGGCTTAAAGATGAACTTGGCACTGGTCATGAGTTGAGTTTCTCATGGTCAGTTATTTGGTCTGATACTACTCTGTAACTGTATGAAGAATCTGAGTGACAGGATTGTCACTCACCAAGTTTGTGGGTGTTATTAAACTTGGAGGACAGCAAATAAGCCAGAAGGAAGAGCCACTGTTCAGAGAGACCTGTGCAACAAGAATTGCATGAAGTTTAACAAAAATAAATGTGCAGTGTTGGACATGAGACCGAATGCCAAGGACACTGTAGGCTGAAGTCTGACAGTTTATATTGTAGCTCTGCTGAAAAGAACTTAGGGTTCTGGTATACAGCAAGCTAAACTTGAGTCAGCAGTATGTCCATGCAGCAGTGAAGGCAAACTGTGTCCTGGGTCACATCAGCAAGAACACAGCCAGCAGATCAAGGGATGTGATTATTCCACTTTACTTGGCTCTTGTTAGACCACACCTGGAATACTGTGTCTAGTTTTGATGCCCTCAGTTAAAGAGAGAGTTTTAAAAACTGTCAAAGGGCCTGTGGAGGGACAACTCTACCAAGGTAATTAGAGGACTAAAGAACTCATTGTATGAAGGGATTGGGTTTTTTCAGTCTAGAGAGAAGGTGGATCTAATCACAATCTTCCAATACCTGAAAGAGTAGTTATAGAGAAGATGGAGGTGCTGTCATCACAAGGATCCTGGTTGACAGGTAAAGAGACAATGAGCAGAAGTTGCTTTAGGGGAAAATTGTCTGATTGTAGGGAGTGAGGTGGGGGAATCTTCACTGTGAGACCAAGTGAATATTGACATATGTTGCCCAGAGAAATGTTAGTGTCTCCTTCACTGGAAATTTTCAAGATTCTACTTGATAAAGCTCTGCTTTCAACAGAAGATTGGAGCACGTGTTCTCTAGAGGTCCCTTTCAACTAAGACCTCTGTGTGATTGGTTTTTTTTTTGTGTTAGTCCAGTGTCTTAGTCTGTTCTGGTAAAAATGTTTTAGGAAGCATTTCTTTACCAAGAAGGTGGTCAAACACTGCAATAGGCTTCCGAGAGAAGTGGTCAATGCCCCAGGCCTCTCAGTGTTTGAGGCATTTGGACAATGCCCTTACTAAGATGCTTTAACTTTCGGTCAGCCCTGAAGTAGTCAGTCAGTTGGACTAGATGATCATTGTAGGTCCCTTGCAACTGAAATGTTCTATTCCAAAACAACTAAATATGAAAAGAATTACTGGATACTCAGGGTTGGAATTACATGGTCATGAGAAAAGTAGACTCAGGGTGGATCTTATCAGTGTATGTAAATACCTGATTGGAGGAACTTCTTTACTGTGAGAGTGATTGAACACAGGAACAGATTGGCCAGAGGGGATGTGGAGTCTCTGCCCCTGAAAATACTCAAAACCTGACTAGACAAGATTTTGAGCAACTTGGTCTTGTTGACCCTGTTTTGAGCAGGGGAGCTGGACCAGATGATCTCCAGAGACCCTTCAGACCTGTAATTCTGTGAAAATATTTTTTTTCAAATCTTAAGAAAACTAAAGGATCGTATTCCTATCTACATAAATCAGCTTTTAAATATAGATGAGCTGTTATGATAAATAGATGAAAGGGAAAGTAAATGTGTTACAGGGTTAACAAGTGCAGTGATTTGCATTGTAGGGCTTCTAGTGTGAAACTTCCATTACCTTTGGGTGCATTTGTTATTCATTTGGCGGAAAACAAAGTTCAGAGATGTGAGTTGTAGGAGAAAAAAAAAAAAGGCACAAAATTGTGCCAAACTGAATTCCTGATGTTGCGTTTTGTAGCAGGGACATCTTTTAAATCCTTTCAGTGAAATTACAGTAAAATACAACTCTGTTCTACTCTCTGTTCTCTTGTTAGAGTGCCTGGGCATTTGGAGTATCTTTTCCGGAACTGTTTTATTAAGGTTGCTGAAGATTTAACTCCTCCTTGTTGAATTGCTACTGTTTTAGTTGTGATATTCTTTTCTCATAAAAGAACAAAACTTTTTGTGAACTTTCTGTAGCCTGTCAGAAGTTCTTGAGGCCTGTGGTGTTAATAATTCATTTTGTGTGTATGAAGATGATTAAATTTCTGTATTTCTGCCTTTCAGTAAGATCACTTGTCATAAAGAGGATTATCTTGTGCTATAGTTGCATACTTCAAAAATATAGAGCCATCTGTGAGCTACATCTTGGCTTTATTTAGTTTTTTTTTTAAGCTTGTAAAATTTCTTCTGAAGAGAATACATATTCTAGTCTTACTGTTACTATACATAGGGTTTTTTTCAACTTGGTACCTGCATGCAGAAAATGTTTTAAGAGAGGCATCCAGAATACGCTTAGATTTGTGATAGCTACAACCACAGAGATCTTCTTATCATCAGCATCGACATTGATATTTTATTTCTATACGTATTTTATATGTGTATAGAATGTGTTGTGTAATGGAATCATTTATCCAAATACAGTGTTTTTATCACATCCTCTTTCTCAGATATATTCACTCTGTTGAGATTAACAAATTAGGAAAGCCAGGCTGTCAGATTAGGAAATGCCATGCAGTGAGTTGCTCAAGTAAATGGAATTCTTCCTCTTTGTGGATGTATTTTGTGAATCTTTAGTTAGACTTCCTCTGGGATACTCTGCTCTGATTTTATGAACTGTAAGGGCAGTAATCATGGAGTGAAGTAACTGCTATGTTAGTTACAAAAAAAATCTTAATTGAACAGTTCCAGGTTCTTGTTACTGTACAAGCAGTCCTCCTCTGTACTGAGTGTCCTTGTCTATTCTTTTCATGTGTGTTCATCACTGCTGTTCAAAGGTAAACAATAAGGCAAGTAGGACTCCATTCCACTCACTCCCTGAATGGGTTTAAGATGAAAACTAGAACTTGGCTGCTGTATATTTTCATCTCTAGTCTCTAGAAAAAAAATAATTGAAATCAGAGAGCATAATTCCAGTTTACTTGTTCAGATATGATTGTTCTGACTGAAATGTGATTCTGTGAAATAAAAGATTATGACTATTTAGGTAAGGATTATGGTCATACATCCTCATTAGATAACTCACTTTAATTAGCAGGAACAAGCATATAATAGAAAAGAAGATAATTTTCTTGCCCTGGATACTCTTCAGGAGTTCTTAAAAGCATATTTGATTGGAAATGAGAAAAGTGGCATGTAAATGGTGTTAATGGAATGCAGACATTTACCTGATTCCTAATTTTGACATGCCTTACAATATTTACAGGTAGCTGTTCCTTAACTTTCAGCTCATCAGAACTTCCTCTTGCTGAGCTCTTTTTAACAATAAAGCATTATCTAGATGGCATAACTGAGTTCTGTTGGTTTAAGTTTTTGCCAGTTAAAAAAAAAAAATAATCGAAAGTAACCGTAGTTTTTTTGATTGAATGTGTTAAAATTTAATTTTAGATCTTTTGACATCGGCCTTTGGATTTTTACTATAGGAGGTAGCTGAATAAAGGCCTTCAGTGTCCTATTTCTGCTTTGTGGCATAACTAAAATTTCTCAGAGGAATGAGGGTTATCTAATCATACTGCATTCCTTTTGTTGTCAAAGTTCCCCGGCAAAGTAGAAAGCTACCTATAGTGTTATGTGTGGTTAAAAACAGCTATTGCATGCAGATGATGTTAAGCTTTCACCTATTTCCTAAAAATAGGTGTCTGACTACAGAGAAAAGGCACGCGTAACGCTTTTGCTTAGGAGAGGAATGAAATATGTGCTTAAGCTTTTGTAGACACCAGAAAAATAAATTTTCTGTTCATTTTTGTCCTCTGTGAATTCTCTGATAGGTACTGATAAGAAAGAGCACTGCAGGCAGTGTGAGGACGTAGTTGTGGGGCTGTTCCTTAGCACAGCAACAGCCAGGTGAGGGTAGGGGCTTTTACCTCCTTATTTGTCCTTTCTTCTGGTAAGGAAGAAAAGTTGACCAAGTTCTCATCAGTTTTGAGGGCATTAAAGATAGCAAAGTACATTTGTTGTAACCGAGCTGGTGTTTCAGGTAAAGCTTCATTCACTTTCTTTCCTGTGTTCATTAATAATTTGTTACTGGAATCCTGTCAGTGGCAGGTGGCAAACTGATCCTATTGCGCTGCTATGCAGCACAGAGGATAATGTTTATTAATATCCCAGACTCCAGAGTTCAAGTCTTGCTTTCGATCTGTTGTGTTACGGACAAATATAGCTTGAATAATTCTAGAGGAAAAGTAAAAAAGGATCATTTTGGGGCAGGATGCTGTGTCAGCATTTGGAACCAGTGTATTTGGAGAAGTCTGTCTTTTACAGTAGAATTAATATTACTCATGTGGGTTGTTTGTTTCAATTTTTGTCTTCTTTCTTTAGATCTCAGGATACCCATGGACCAGAACTGATACTACCTGCCAGTATTGAATTCAGGGAAAGCTGTGAGTAAATTGTGAAGTTATAACACTAATCTGTTGACATGTTTTTCTATAGTGTAATACCTCAGTCAGTTTGAAAACTTAAGGATAGCTTAAGTAAACGTTGAAAAGAACAGTGACTGAACAGATGATAACTAATCCAGTAATACAATTTATTTTGTTGGGGAGGGTAAAGAGACACTTTGGGTATTGAGGCAGGTTCATGGATATCTAATTCTAATTGCATTTCGACTCTTCATCTTCACGTATTCAAATTGAACTGTGAAAAATTGTTAATCCCACCTCCTCAACCATACATTGAATTAATTCTCTTCTATACAGTTCTCTATGCCTGGGATAATAGGTTGCATATTGGTCAAAATTCATCTTCTATACAGTCTGATGAATTGAAACTTTTATTTTTTGTTACTTTTATCCCCAGGTTTTTAAGGTCTTGGATCTGGTAGGAAAATAGCATACCAGGGATTGTCCAGACTTCAGATGTTTGAGACTAAATAGATATGTGAGCAGGCAAAGACAGACTTTTATTAGTAAAAAAAATTCCCTATAATAAGGGAACTTTGTAGGAATAGAATGGACAAGAGAGAACTTGCATTTTTCTGTTCCCTTGAAGATGCAAATTTTCAGCAAAGAGGTAGGAAATAGTCCCGAAATGTTTCCTGGTGACCAGATTTTCTGGCTCTATATAGAAGTATGTTGTTATTGTGCCTAGGTAACTGTAGTACATAATAAAGAATTTAGAGTTTAAATTCCTGTAAGTTGCTTCCCTTTCCTCCCCACCACCTCTAAAAATAAATCCTCCATGTGTCAAGTTAGAAAACTTAGTTTTCTTTCTGACCTTGACTTAATGACGTGTTTTTTTTCCCTCTTTCTCTACAGCTGAAGATGCCTTCTTATCTGCTATTATAAATTACACAAATAGCTCAACCGTTCATTTTAAGCTGTCACCTACGTATGTTTTGTATATGACATGTCGGTATGTATTGTCAAGCCAGTACAGACCCGACATCACTCCCACTGAGCGTACTCACAAAGTCATTGCAATAGTCAACAAGATGGTGAACATGATGGAAGGAGTTATACAGGTGAGTTTCTCTGCAAAAACATGTCAAGGGAATGAAATATATCTCATAGATTATCTAGTAACCTGCTTAGTAGTTTTCTTACTATTTAACCAACTGTTAGGGGTCAGACTAATACCTGCATATGAGGGTTTGCATTTGTGTCAGTGGATAATGTGAGCGGTAAGAAACTCTCCCCTGAGCCATATGGGAGGTTAGGGAGGGGCTGTTGATCTGAAGATATGTTCTGTGACAAGAGGTTGCTCTTCTGTTCTTTAGAAGGTAAGATCTTTGCAAGCAATTCTGGCTGGGAGCTCTTGTAAAACAAGTTTGATGTTCTTATTAAAGAATATCATATAGATAGCAATTGTTTGCGCTGATTGCTGCTTCGAAGTGAACATGTTAAAAAGAAACACGACTTCTTAATTTCGATACTGTTTTTACAACTCTGTAACCACAAAAAGGGTAATTAAACTGGACTTTTTGAGCCAAACTGACATTATTGCTTTATAAAGACAACTATAACTTCTTGATTGTTCCAACATCTTACATGTAGTCTATTGCTACTACGTGTGCAACACTTCTACAGAAGCATAGGGGGAGTTCGTTTTTTGTGTAAGAATGGAGGATAAGATCCACTGGGTTGTCTGTGAAATTAGACCATACCTTGTATTGTGTAACTGTTGATAAAATGTAATGGTAATTTCCTGAAAAAGGAGCGCTAGTTCAGGTATCCTCACTAACTGCTTTGTCTGCAGGTTTTTCTCAGAAGAAAAAATGGAAATATATTTCCATATTTATTAAAACATACACATTTCTGGCGAAATGTACTGTCATAGTGGCCTGCATAGAGCAAGGACCCTGCTGTGCTAGGCACTGTACAATCAGAGCAAACGCATCAGGCCTGCTTTAGAGAATTTGCACCTGTTAAACAACAGGTTGATAAAGGGAGAAGAGGAAAGTAAACATCAAGGGAGTGGCATGAAAGTCACAGCAAACCAAAACTCTTCAGCTTTTGTTCAGGTTCTGGAAAGATTTAGTGGAGTTTTCAGCAGGGAGAATATTATAATTAGACAGTTATGTAAGCAGTTACAACAGGCTCCCACCTTTCACAAGAAACAGTGGGATAAAAGCGTTGAAGATACCTTATAGTAGGAAAATTTGTAGTAGGAAAACAAGAACTAGCATTTCATGTACATTCTGAAGCTGAGGAGAGGTTGAAAGGTGGTTTGAATCTGAACTGAAGAGCTAGTACGTTGCTTTGAGTTTTGGTGCCATGGTAAATGGATATTTGATAAAATGGAAATGGTATCAAAAGTTAAGTATTCGGGTTCTGCTAAAGAAAAAGATCTGGCTGTGGAAGAGTGAATTTGTTAAAGCTGGAGGGGAGACTGGCAGTAGTGGAGAACTTGGAATGCAAAGAGCCTGAACGTAAGCAATTCAGTTGGGAAAATGAAAAGTTAACAATGGAAGTGTAGAATTCGGCTATAATCTGGAAGTTACAGGTCTCAGTCAAAGAAAGTCACTTGGTTTGTGTAACTAATGTAAACTAGTAACAATGACTCCAAAAAGACTTGAACTGACAGGGATGGGTGTAACAGGAAAGCAAAGATCAAGTTCTGCATTCCTTGTGTTGATCTAAAAAGGATAACCATCCAGCTGCTAGAAGATACTGGAGAGGTGGGCTTAAACATCAGTTTGATTTGAAAATAAATCAAAGCTAGAAAATAGATTACTCTGTGGAAACACTCATTGACAGCACTAACAAGGGCTTCCGAAATCAAGCCCAGCCTTGTGGTTGTTGCATGCAAATGTATTTTATGTAATTCTGCTAATAATGTTACAAGACTGTTAAAACTGAGTATTTGTCTGGACTGTCCTTTGTGAAAGTCCATTTCTACAGCCTTCCAACTCTATAGTTGCAATATAATCTCCAACTCAAAATTTAATGAAGACATCAACAAGGAAGTGGTAGCTACATTTCTGGTTTGTGAAAAATGTCATCTAGTTGCAAGAAATCAACACTAGAGAGTTGGAGGTTAAAGAGAATTGGGAGGAGGTTCTTCCAAATGCCGTGCTGAAGGAGGCGGAGGAAAGGGAGAATATTACAAATGGGATGAAAGAGTAGAACTTCAGTTAATTCAAAGTTTAATGGACTGGAGAAAAAGAAATGCATTGATTCTAAAGCTTGACCAGGAAAGTGTCATTAGCAGCTTGGACCTGTGTTAGTGGAGTATAAGCAGTACTAGCTAAGTTAAGTTGAATTACTTCATCTGAGATGTAGAGTGAGTGGTTATGTTGATGGCGGTCACCATTTAAACTACCGTGTAATAAGTTACTGCATCACGATAGCTTTTTTTGTTCATCTCGACTGTAAAGCATCCCTGTGCTGAAAGGGATCTGAGCGTGTGACAGACAGAGAAGGCATATGAAAGGCGCCCAAAATGGAAGGAGAGGGAAGGTGCACAAACTTCCCTGCTGCATTTTGGGAGTAAAATAAATTGTTTAGATCCTATTTTTGCCTGCCTGGATGGTAAGGAGACATGATAGCTTTCTGAAGTTACTCAAGAAGTATTTGCTAACAAATTAAGTCTCTGACTTTCTGCAGTCTTTGCATGAGTGTATGCAAATACTACGGAAGACTTCATTCATATGAACAGATAAAATTGGAGAGATCTATGAGAAGGCTCAGTGCTTTCAATAACAGTCTAGGAATAGAAACTTAGTTCATATAAAAAAGCCAATTTTTTTGAACCCTGATTTTTAATTTTTTTTATTTTTTTTTGTCCCAAATCATTCAGTGTCATTTCTGATCCTCTGCAAACTTTAACATTTGTTTGTAGAAGGAACATGTCATTTCGTTTTGTGCCAACACATCTTCAGTCAGTGCAGAATGCCTTGGCTGGAAAGGGGGAAGAAACAAAAGAGCAGGGGCAATTTAGGTTTTTGAGCTCTAACTAGAATTACAATAGTAACAGCAAATGGCACCTCACATTTTTGCAGCTAAGCTCACTGTGTCGCAGGTTGGGGAGAGTGGTCTGAACAGAAAGCCAAAAAAAATTTGAGTAAGAGCTCAGTTTTAAATAGTCAGACAAACATACTTGGTGGGGCTTTTTTTGGGTGCTTAACTCAGCATAGCTTTTATGTGCCAACATTTAAGCAGCTTAGTGTGGTATTTCATTTAACTCTGTTTTGTTGTTTAAAACACCCTTTTTGTTCTTTAATTTCCTAGGTGTTTTATGTTTCTTGTT
Organism: Columba livia; assembly: GCF_036013475.1. NCBI lineage: Eukaryota > Metazoa > Chordata > Aves > Columbiformes > Columbidae > Columba > Columba livia. The sequence goes on from NC_088604.1 coordinate 74,606,997, forward strand.
TGGTTTTGTTTGTTGCTGTGTTTTTGTTTTCTGGTGGGGATTTTCTGTCCCCCTTTGTGCATTGTCTTCATTGCAGCAGTGTGGGCGTGTAGCTCCCTGGATCTGTTACATGGATGGGTAGTTACCCTATCGCCCACAAAAAATTCTGCGGGGTTTCTCTGGTGCACTGAGCATGGAATAACCAACTAGTCGGGGATGTCAACTAGGACAGGGCATCCCTTGAATTAGTTGTGACATGTGGGCACTTCAGTTCTTAGCTGTTGTGCTACTAGTCCTATTAAAGTAATTAATTTTTCAAAAGGGGCTCAGTTGCATCTTAGATACTGATTAATGCATCTGTGTATAACTGTGAACGTAAGTATTGTACCTTCATATTTAGTGTTTGATTTCTAAAACTATCATGATTGTTCACAAGTTTCTTTCTTCTGTTTGATTTCCTTCGTCCGTTTTTCTCCAGGAGGTAGACCAGGTTGATCAGGTAGGATATATTGCTGGGAACTGATCCTAGCTATGTTGGCTTAGCTCAGTTTCTCATGCTGCTTCCATATCAAAATACAATACTCAAACAGCTGGACTTGAACAGTTCATAACACTCATTCAGCAACTGGAACATGCAGTACTAAAATCCTTTTTTGACTTCGCAACTTTTACGGCATTCCATAATTTCTGCTTAACGCACTTCAATGTGGATATGAAATGACCAAAGTTCTTTTTCTTCCCTTTATTTTCTTTTTTTGTTGTTTGTGGTTCCTATTCTTTGGATTTCATCTGAGGTTGCCTAGCCTGGCATTTCTGGTCGGGAGATGGTGAGATAGATCAGTACTTGATACTGAATCACCTGGTATCAAAGCCAGTGAGCGCAGTATCAGGGTGGCAGTGGGCAGTAGTGAATATGCGCTTAAAAGTGCACAGATTACCAGATACTGCATTCTGCTAAGCTCTTAGCGCTGTATGACTAGATGCTTATGCCGTGGCTCTATTGATATGGCTATTGGCAGGTTAACAGAATTTCATGTGTTCAGTGAATGTGTTAAAATTGAACTTACCAGTTACAGCAATTGCGATATTGCATATAAACACTTTGCAAATATCTGGTATCTGAGATATGTCTGGTGAAATGGGAAAAGGTACTGGTCTATCTTTTGGAGTCTTTTTAAGCTGCTGCGCTTTATCAGAAAACTATTTCCCTGTATTATTTCTTGCTTCTTTCTCCTTACAGAAACAGAAGAATATTGCTGGAGCACTTGCCTTTTGGATGGCAAATGCATCTGAATTACTGAATTTCATAAAGCAAGACCGGGATCTTAGCCGAATTACTGTGGATGCACAAGATGTTTTGGCACACTTGGTTCAAATGGCATTCAAGTAAGACTATCAAACTTCTGTTACACTTAGCATATTCCTGTTTCTGTGGTTTTACAATAACTTCACATTTTTGCTCAATTTTAGTTATACCAATAGTGTCTTTGCGTTTTGTTAGATAACTGAGAGGAGGACTTATAAGAGAAGCTAGCCTTGCTTTTTTTAGACAGATATTTCATTTATGAATATGAATCACTGGGCTATGCAAGGAGTTTAATCTGTTAGGTCTTCTTGTGATAGTTGAGGCTCCCAATGAAAATTTTAACAAAATGTTGTTTAAATTAAGTTTGTGTTGATTGTTTTATTTTGATTTGAGGTTGTTATGGAGATGAGGAAATATTTTTTCTGTTGATACATCAATACATAGACTTAAACGTTTATGGGTCTTAAATGAACTTTGTGCTCTTTAAGGGCTTCTTATTATATTAATAATCGACTCCTTTCATAATTTGCATAAATAGCAATTTGCACAGGGTTTTTTTTTCACTTTTTTTTTTTCTTAAAGACATGTTTTGGCTTGGGGTACAATCAACCTATACTAGTCAACTCAGGCAATTACAATACTGATTAAAAGAAAAATGCAATGAAGTATCTGATGGGAAGGAAAATGCTCTAAGGAAAGGATCCTCAAACAAAGATAACAACATTGAGTGAGCATGGTGCTAATCAGTAAGAAAGGCTTGATTTTTTTTGCACATATCTAGGTTATATTTTTTTTCCCGAGCCAGTATTGAACAAGTTTTTCTCAGCAAATTTGTGTCTCTGAAACTAATGTTCAGAGAAGTCACAGTGTACCCTGGGTGACTTACAGCCAGTCTTCCCCCACTTGTAGGATGTCTGTTTTATATACAGCCTTTTCATCCTTCTGTAGTAGCACAGAGTATAATCTTTCTTCTTTTTATTCCGTGAGACTATTGGGAGACCTAACCATGGTTTAACTGTTTAGCTTTAAGCAGGGGCTACATTGCTCTAAAGAATAGTATTGTAGTATGTGAACGTGGTATATGAAACCACATAATTGCTTTCTGAACTTTTAAAAGGTATTAGAGAAGCACCAAACCAGTTTGTATGTACTCCCACAGATTCTGGTGGTGAGTTATGGGAAAACAGGGTATAGCAAGTAGCTATTTTGACAAAGTCTGTATATCTTTATAGCACTTCAAAATTTCTAACTGTTAATGAAGCTATGTCTGTTTGCCACAGGTCAGTGGCAGGATTGGTGTCTTGAAAATATTCTTTGCTACTTCAATTTTCTAGGTAGTCAGTAAAGACAGAATATTTAGGTGGCTAGGAAAGGACGGAACTGTATTTTTCCCTGTATGTGACGAGCAGGCTGGATGCGAAAGCATTTTTCAGAGTTTTAGCTGTCTGTGAATTTGCCCCTAAGTACACTGTAACGCAGAAGATTTCAGATTGATGTATTAAACTTTTGGAGAATGTAACTGTGGAATATGTATTGAGAAGGCAAATGAAAAAGCACAACAGAAGCATGAAAATAAACAAATCTGCTGTGAAAATGTTATTTGATGGTGGCAACTTGCATACCCCAGAATTGGTTAAAATTGCCATGGCTTTTGTTTTCTAGAAACTCAGGGTATTTCATTACAAATGTTACCAGTGAAACAGAAAATGGAGTTGTAGAAAGCCATGAAATGTTTTCCTTTATATATGTGATTACAATTTGATTCCCTTTTAGTTTCAATTCTTAACAGAAAATGCATAAATGAGTTATCAAAAATAATATTAGAGAAAATATTTAATTATTAGAATTAGAATACTAAAACAGGCTTTTCATTTTGCTGTAGTGAAAGGTAAGAGAAATCTTGTGCATTGGCTCAGAATAGGATTATTTTTTGGGGCAGATTTTAAAACAGAGAGAAATGTGTTTGTTTGGAAAAAATAGGTTTTGCAGTCTTACAGTTTGGCCAGATAACATCTTTATGTAGCATATGACCTTCACTTACGCGTGCAGTAGCAATATTGCATTTAAGTGGCTATGATTGTTCCCTGACAACCTTTTTTTCCAACCTCTATATGAAAAGTATAGGAGAAGTGGTCTCTGGCCTTTTAAAAATAATTATTTGGTTCCCTTTAGTCACATACATAAAACTACATTTTTAGGAATCCTGTAATTTGGTAGATCTCTTTTCTTCAGAAACATTTGTAATGAGAACATACGGGATTTTAAAATTTCTTTTTTTCCCCTCTCCAGGTACCTGGTTCATTGTCTGCAATCAGAGCTTAATAACTACATGCCAGCATTCCTTGATGACCCAGAAGAAAATAATCCTCAGAGGCCTAAAATAGGTTAGAGTACTTGATCTTTTATTTTGTCTTCTAAGCTATCCAATTAGTTGGTAATAAACAGAATTTTTAACAGTGATACGACACAAGTTGTCCTAACCCCTGAGAGTTGTTTGAATCAATTCTGTGTGGATGATAAGAAAGGATAGTAGTAACATTCAAATGATCTGTATTTGGTTTAAAAATCATAGAAGAATTTAGTTTGGAGGGGAATCTCTGGGTGTCATCTAATCCAGTGTCTTGCTCAAGACAGGCGCAATTGAATCAGGTTGTTCAGAGTACTGCCCAACTGAGTTTTGAATCTCCACTGGGGGATGGAGATGCCACAACATATCTGAGTAACCTTTTCCAATGGTTGACCACCCTCACGGTGAAAATACTTTAACTATATCTAATTGGAATTTCTGATGTTGCAATTTTTGTGCTGTGTTGCCTATTTTTCTGTGCTATCACTGTGCACCTTTGAAAGGGTTCTTGTTCTGAACCCTCCAATTAGGTAGATGAAAACAACAATAAGCTGTGCCCTTAGCCTTCTCTTGCTCCAGAATGAACCAAATCACTTTCCTGTCCCTCTTTTCTGTCCTTTTCTCCAGCACTCTCATCATCTTGGTGGCTCTCCGCTGAATTTGCTTCATTAAATTGGTATCTTCCTTGTGCTGGGGAGTCTAAAAACTGGATGCTGTGCTCAAGATGCAGTCTCACAAATGCTAGGTGGATAGCAGAGATTGCATCCCTCCCTTCTGCTCACTTTGCTGCCGCTATCTTAGCAGCTTAGTATGCAACTGGGTGCCTTTCAAGCATGGACATGCTGCTTAATCACGTTTACCAGAATCTGTACATCACTTCAGCAGGGTTGCTCTGTGTCCAGATGATGCCTACTTTATACTGTTGCACAGACTGACACTGGATCTGGCGGTTGCCTTTGAACTTAATAAAGTCCCTTTCTGCCCATTTCTCCAGCCTACTAAGGCCCTTCTGAAAAATACTGCTGCCCTTCAGTGTACCAATATTTCTCCCTAGCTCAGTATCATCTGTAAATTTGCTGAGAATGCACTCCATCCTGTCACTCAGGTCATTAATTAAGTCATTAAACAGTATGAGTCCCAGTCTCCATCCATGAGGGAAGCCACTAATAGCTGACTACCAACTGGAGTTCGTATCCACAAATCCACCAAGTCCAGTGGTCCAGCCAATTCTCTACCTATGTTATCATCTCAGCAGTTTTGCTGTAAGGATGCTGTGGGTACCAAGTTTAAGCTGACTGGCATTGTAGATTCCTGCCAAGGATCCCTCCCACAATACTTTAAATATGACAGTACTTTGCAGCCATGGCAGCCCTCTGGGGCTGTTCCAGTCCATGAGAACATTCTGGTCATGTTTGTAACCCCAGCTCAGTGACTCTGCTCAGATTTCTAGTGCCTCTTGTTGCCCTGCATGCTGAACGCGTTGATGCACAGGGCCTTGAGACAGGAACCCCCATTGTGCTTGTCATGGGGAAGATGTGAGAGCCTCCTACATTATATAGCCTGATGACTAAAGAAGAACATGAAAAATGTGAAAGTTTGAAAGGATTAATTGGGGATAAGAGGTTAGGAAGAGTTAAGGAGATAGTGACATTCTGAATAATTGAAGTAAAGATGATCTGCAGAGCTATTAAGTACTGTCATTCTGTTCAACTAGGAAGAGTATTTATACACAATTCATATATACTTTCTGATCTTTTGGGTATTACGCTTGCTGTGACGGTTTTTCTCCGGTGTTAAACATTAAAGGAAGAATATAAAGATGTACTGTTTTTTTTTTTCTAATTCCTGTACTGTAAGAAGGAGAAATTTCTGTGACACAAAGCCTGAAAAAGTAGCAAACTGACATTGGAATAAAGGTAGACAATGTTCGTTATTTCAGTTTTGAGCTGCTTTATAGATTTTTGTCTTATATAGATGAGTTTCTTCAGTCACAATCTTCCTGCATTTCAATGCTAAAGAAATTAATTTGGTGGTCTCTTCAATAGAGATTTCAGATGAAAGTATTGCTAGAAAAAAAAAAGGCTTGGAAATAAATGTTCTACTTGCATTCTTATTTTCTACCAGAAGCATATAAGGATGTTTGGTCTTGGTGAAGCTAACAGGAAGAACCCATTGCTTTTGACATAATATTGCAGTGAACTAATGGGCAAAAGGAAATCTGAATAATATTTTAAAAAATCTAATGTGTAAACAGGAGATGTGTTCTGCAGTTTAAGTATGTCATGCAATGCAAATAATTTTTGCTGAAATATGTGGAATACAGTTTGATATTTAACTGCAAGGAGCTGTGGAATAATTGTGATATGCATTTGAAACAGTAGAATATAAAGTTTTTAACTTGTTATTTAAAATAACAGAAAAATTAGTTTGCTCAAGTGAGGACATGATTTAAGTGTCAGATATAACCCATGATTACTTGTCTACTCATTATTTTCCCAAAAGAAATTGTTTTCATTTCAGGAGTTAAAAAACAGATTTCAGCCATGTTGCTCTAGCTTGAAAATCATGAAGTAGTAAATTCATTTCTGAAAATTTGTGTAACTTAAATACATGTAGGTTCCACCTAGCATTCACCAACCTGGGTTAGGTGTTTTTGTATTATTATTTATGGCCCAAACTGGTTGTACATTGCAATCTGTGAATGTGATTTACTTGTTGTTTTTATCTGTGTAGATGATGTGCTGCATACGTTGACCGGAGCTATGTCCCTCTTGCGACGATGTAGAGTGAACGCTGCTCTGACTATACAGCTCTTCTCCCAGCTGTTTCATTTTATCAACATGTGGCTTTTTAACAGATTAGTTACAGCCCCAGATTCAGGGTTATGTTCACATTATTGGGGTGCTATTGTTCGTCAGCAATTGGGCCATATTGAAGCCTGGGCAGAAAAACAAGGTTTAGAACTGGCAGCTGATTGCCACCTGAGCAGAATAGTGCAGGTGAGTATGTGTATTTCTGATTAACACTTCTCACATATTTGTAAATTCAAAGAGAATATTTGTATATTCTGTGTTCCTGGACAATAGCATGTGTACAAGCATAGTTTGTGTGATTCAGTCCTGGAACATTGAGGTAGCATGCAAAGACACAAAATACGTTTTCAACATAATGAATAACTAAGTTAAAAGTGAAGTTAATAATTAGTGATTTCAGCCAACATGCTGTTCAATTTCTGTTTATGAGACTGAGCTATAACTATGCTGAACAGAGACAAGAAGAGTAGCTGAAAAATTCATCTGCCTCATTTAGGGTAGGTTTAGTATTAATTCATTTTGTAGGCACAGGAGATATATTCGATCGTTGTTTTGGGCATATTTATGTTGCTTCTGTAACAGATCTGGCTTCTTGCTTTGTCTTTTCCAATCTCTTGTCTAAAGAAAACTCAGAAACAAGGCTTAAGGTTTCATTCTTTACTTTCTCTCTTAGGCAACCACATTGCTTACCATGGACAAATATTCACATGCAGATGTTCCAAATATTAACAGTACTTGCTTTAAGCTGAATTCTCTGCAGCTACAAGCTTTGTTGCAGAATTATCACTGTGCTCCAGATGAACCACTCATCCCAACAGTAAGTCTCTTCTATCACTTACTATGCCTTTTAACATACCTGAGGAATATAGACTTAAAGTAACAACACTGGCTGAAAATAGCTAGGTTATTGTTGCTTGGTTTGGAATTCTTCCGAGAAGAGTCAGAGTAGGCAGTCTGCTCTCCACACAATAAGAAGTGTTCTTTTTCTAGGAGGGGTGGCTGACACTCCAGAAGGCTGTGCTGCCATCCAGCGGGACCTGGACAGGCTGGAGAGTTGGCGGGGAATAACCTGATGAAATTTAACAAGGGAAAGTGTAGAGTCCTGCATCTGGGCAGGAACAACCCCAGGTTCCAGTATAGGTTGGGAAATTACGTATTAGAGAGCAGTGTAGGGGAAAGGGACCTGGGGGTCCTGGTGGACAACAGGATGACCATGAGCCAGCACTGTGCCCTTGTGGCCAGGAAGGCCAATGGCATCCTGGGTGTATTACAAGGGGGGTGGTCAGTAGATCGAGAGAGGTCCTCCTTCCCCTCTACTCCACCCTGGTGAGACCCCATCTAGTATACTGTGTCCAGTTCTGGGCCCCTCAGTTCAAGAAGGACAGGGAACTGCTGGAGAGAGTCCAGCGTAGGGCAACCAAGATGATTAAGGGAGTGGAGCACCTCCCTTATGAAGAAAGGCTGAGGGAGCTGGGTCTCTTTAGTTTGGAGAAGAGGAGACTGAGGGGTGACCTTATTAATGTTTATAAATATATAAAGGGTGAGTGCCATGAGGATGGAGCCAGGCTCTTCTCGGTGGCAAACAATGATAGGACAAGAGGTAATGGAATCAAGCTGGAACACAAGAGGTTCCACTTAAATTTGAGAAGAAACTTCTTCTCAGTGAGGGTGACAGAGCACTGGAACAGGCTGCCCAGGAGAGTTGTGGAGTCTCCTTCCCTGGAGACATTCAAAACCCACCTGGACATGTTCCTGTGTGACCTCACCTAGGCGTTCCTGCTCCAGCAGGGGGATTGGACTAGATGATCTTTTGAGGTCCCTTCCTATCCCAAACATACTGTGATACTGTATCAGCGCTCTCAGCCTGCTTTTAGCCACCAGTTTCAGCAGCTGTACTTCACTGCAACTGGAGCAGGACATTACCAAAAATCCATCTTACACCAAGATGGAACGTAAGGTAACACTGCCTATTGAGCATACTCGGAGAGGTGTCACTGCACGTCACACGGTTGTGGATGGAATCCAGTAAGGGAGTAGAGGAGAAGTGCACAGAGCACTCTGAAAAGGTAGTTCTCTGTGTAACCACAAGAAACAAGGACTGGAATTTTGACTGTAGAAATCAAATGAAAGAAGCAGGAACACTAAGCATTTTTTCACAGTGGAATGTAAAAATTCATGAATCTCGAATCCCTTTGTATAAGCAGTGGACAGATCGTACTTTGATGTACAGATTGATACATGGAACATGTATGTAGAGAGAGGTGTTTTCAGAACTGGTTTTTGTCTTGATATTTGGGACATAACTGACTATTCTATATTTTAACCATGCAAAACATCATCTTGGCAAAAGTTGAAAGAGGTTTTGTGTTCTTGCAGAGTTGTAATCGTGGATGAAAACTCTTAAGGTAAAGCATGATTACAGGATAGTTCACTCATCTAAAAAAATCTTAAAAGGCAAAGATAATGTAAGATTTATATAACTGAATGCATTGTTGACCAAGTTTTTTTAAATTACTTTGGATACATCTGTTTATTAAATCAAAGGTACTAACAGAATGGTTCTAAAAGTGTTAAGAGGGACTTGTAGCTTGGATATATTTTTATATATTGGCTAGCAAACCAAAAATTCTTTTGCTGAAGAACATAGCTTATATTTGCTTGTTTACACATAGGTAGAATCCCAGGGTTCATTGTTCTTGTTCTTTAGGGCCCTCCAAAGAACTATAGCACTAGGTTTGACAAGCGGTCTTTGTGTCAGAGGGAGGATTATAGGATGGCTTGTTTGTCCTGTTGTGGGAACGTGGTATTTGAGACTTCTTTGCTCCTTGCTATGAAAAAGTCTTGTATGCTCAAACTCCGCCATATTGCTGCCAAATGTGAAAAAATGTCAAGGCTTGGAATTGGTTCAAAGGAATATAAATGTATTTACTTCTACATACCTTAGTTTTATGTAATTCTTTTAAAAATTAGCACCTTTATGGTAGTAAGGCCCTTATCAAAGAGCACTTCTAAAGACAGGCTGGATTTATCCAGCTTTCCCCTGGAACTGGACATTCAAATGGTTTGTCTTAACTGTATTCTGTGTTGTGTTTTAGTAATAAAATTGTTGTATCGGGCTTACAGACTGAGTTACGTATTAGTGTAACCGGGGTGAGATTAGGACCAAACTGCTAAACTGGCCTTGGAGGCCAGGTAGAAGCTGTAGAAAGAGACTGGAAAACACGTCTGAATCTTTAGTAAAGCAAATACTTGTAGTAAAGGGATCTATACACATAATGTTTGTAGCAGCTTCAGATAATTGAGTTGTAGTGATTCTGCCTTGATGCTGGCAAAAGCACATGTCTCTGGGATGAGTTCTCTTCCAGAAGCAATGCTGGTTAGCTAAAGGTAAAGATACTTTGAAGTATTGATGCTGCCTGCTTGTTTAGGTGTAGTGATGAGTCAAACCTGGGGTGATTTCTTGGTTCCTAAGGCAGATAATGCAGCTTGAAAGAGACTGAGCGCTCAGAGATTTACTACTCACATATTTTTTAAAAGTTGCCTGTAACTTTTTTTTATTTCACTAAACAACTGAATAATGCTGAGACATAGGGCAGCCTAAGGCATATAAGGTAACAGAAAACTAGAGAAACCACTTGAGGAGAGAGAAGAGCCTTTTGATTGTGCACTCTTTCGGGTAATTTGAGATCTATAGAACAATGTAGAAACACAAAATGCTGCTTGGACATTTATGTTTCGGAGAGTTGTTAGGCATTTTATTTTTTTTAACTTCGGAAATAATTTTTGTCAGTTTGTACAGTCCAGTAACATATATCCTACTGAAATCTTACAGATCTCTCTAAAATGTAGATGGAAAACAGCCATGTGCACTGTGCAGCCACAGTAGTAACATTGTGCAAAGTACACTGGTTTCATAAAGCTTTTTGTGATACTAAATGGAGCAGTTGTGCACCAAATATAAAACCTAGAAGTTCTCTTCCATGCATTGAGTGATCCTACTCTTGTGTTGTGTGCTTCTACAATGTTATTTCAGAAATAGGTATCTACCTTAAAGAATCTTTCACATTATACTGAGCTCCCAGGAAATGCAGAATTACATCAGGTCTATAAAACTTCCAAACTAGAGAACTGTATATGCCATTGATTCTCTTTGGGTATATGTGTCCCAATGGAGCTGAATATCCTGGTTTACACAAGTTCTCTGTTTCCTCTCTATATATTTAGTCTTACGGAAGTATATATACACTCGAAGTATCAAAATTTTAAAGCTGCCTCTGATTCCACCTCTGCACATACATGTTCTCTGCTATATATTTTTAAATATAACCCTCAAATGAAGTAAAAACATACACCAAAATATTGAAGTAAAAAAATGTTTCTGTAATATTATTTAACTACATAATCTATGGGATTTAATCAAATAAAGCAATGCAGCATACTTACTGTCCCCAGTGGAACAGAGAAGTTATGTAGCTAATAATTTATTTTCCAAAGTCCTTTTTCTTGGAGTCTTAGTGTTTTCTTAATGTGAGTTTTTTTCCTTAATGAAAATTACTCCATTATAGTAACAACGTCTTTCTGCCTTCTGTCCAGGAATTGATAGAGAATGTAGTAACTGTTGCAGAAAATACAGCTGATGAACTTGCTCGCAGCGATGGCCGAGAAGTCCAACTGGAAGAGGATCCTGACTTGCAGCTGCCGTTTCTTTTACCAGAAGATGGCTATTCCTGTGATGTTGTCAGAAATGTTCCAAGTGGTTTACAAGAATTTTTAGATCCACTCTGTCAGAGAGGTAAGTTCTTCTGTTGTTTTACAATGATCTTGTTCTTTGGTGTAGCGAACATGGAATGCAAAATATTTTTAGTTAAATGTAAACCTCTTTATTTTTCTTTGTGAATGTTTCAATCTTTTATACGGTGTTTTTCAAGGTTTTATTTTCGCAAACCATAAAAAGCATGTATGATTTCTTAATCCTTACCCTTTCTCCCTGTCCCTTTCAGTTGTTGGTTTCAACTTAGTCTATAGAAAAGTCCTATTCTTGCATTGATAAAAGAAATAGTAGGGAACTGACCGTTTTGAAAGTACGGTGGGTTACAGAGCAGAAGACTAGTAGAATAAATCCTTTAAATAGTAAGTATAATTAATTTGCCATACAAATGTCTGTATAGTTATTACAAGTAAGGCCTTTTTAATGCATGTATTCAAAATTTATTCAAAATTGTACTTTTTGGATATCCCTTAAATTACGCTTACTGAAGTCAAGGTAGACCACATCCACCACTCTACCATCCACCTTTTTATGTCTTCATAAAAGGCTGGATGAGGTTGGTCAAGCACGACTTCCCCTTGGTGAAGCCATGTTGACTGCCCCTAATGACCCTTTTATCCTTGATATGCCATAAAATTGCAGTGAAGCACATAACGGCATCTAAGATGCAAGATTCAACATAATAATGCCTATAAAAAGATAAATACTACTACCTTGTGACAGGCTATTTCATTTTAATTGATCTGTTGAGAAAATACCATGACTCTGTTGTTGTTACTTTCTCTTCTAGGTTTTTGTAGACTAATACCTCATCCACGGTCACCAGGCACGTGGACAATATACTTTGAAGGTGCAGACTATGAAAGTCACCTGTCACATGAGAATGCTGAGCTAGTAAGTATTGATTCAGTGAATAATTGTCAAAACTGATATCTTGGCAAGCCATTTTGTTTCACGTGATGAGTCGTAATCCTTATTAGGAAGAACAGGCTACATAATTAAACCTGTAGTACCTCAGTGATTTGTAAGTTGGTGTTTTTCTAGGCTGTGGCGTGATACAATTCTCACATACACAAACTTTGTCATGTTCCCCTACTCTGGGGGTAAACAGTGAAGAAATTACTTTTAAATTCAGGCAAAAATATATATGGACGTGCATCTGTAAGTAACTTGTGAATGGAGCTGCAGCCTGCTTTTGTTTATAAATTGGGAGTTACCACCTAAATGTTTAGTATTAAGTTGTCATCTGTTTGGGGGGTTTTTTATGTGTGTGGTTGTGGTGTTTTTTGTGGTGTTCGTTTGTTTGTTTGTTTGCTTTTTCGTTGTTGTTTTGTTTTTCTACTAGGTTTTCAGGAAAAAATCCCTTAGTTTTTCCTTTTCATTATACATATTAAAGAAGGGTTTCACTTCAGTGTGAGGTGGCTTTTATCTGTTACAGGGGTTTTTTTTGTTGTTGTTGGGGTTGTTTTTTGTGGTGGATTGTGGGTGTTTTGTTTTGGTTTTGAATATGTGATAATCAAGAACGTAAAAGTTACAGAACAACTTGGTTTGGAAAGATGATGGCTTTATGTGAAATCATTTTTAGAGCAACTAACAGAAATAGCTTCATATTTACGATTAGTATTTCAGTGAAATCAGGAAGGCCAGCATGAAATGAGAACTATGTTCCTAAGGCCTTCTGTGAAAAATAGTTGCTACTTGCTGTTTCGCTATTCAGAGGGACTTCAAAGCTTCATTTACTCTGTTCAGAACCTGCCATTTGTTTGATGACGTTACGCACTCTTGCTGCGGTGTCCTAAGGAATGTGCTCACTTTACAGAAGAGAGCAGCATCTCCTCAAGCAGTATGACTGATACAGCAGAAACCAGTCCTGAGCTGCTGATAAGCCGGGCTCTGCAGGCTTAGTGTCTTGGTAAATGGGCATTTGACTGAGAAAAATAGAACTGAGACATTCTTGAGACTTCATGCTCTTCCTTCTCCCTTTGTTGCTCTAAAGAGGTGCATTTTTGGCAGCTGGTGGAAAAAAAATCAGGTGAAGTTATACTGGGTACTCGCTGTTCCTCATACTAAGAAAAAGCTGAAGTAGTGTTCTGGTCAGTCTTCTTAATGAGGCTTGATAAAGAAATGCCAGGATGATTGGATGCTACTGTTTCATTCATCCTGGAAATGAATACCATGTAAGACTGTTTAAATAACATGATCTAACCATTCTTCTCTCTGGTGCATGTATATTTGTACTTTGTCATGGATCTTGTGGAACTTGCAGTTAGCAGGTTTTAATTAGCGGTATGTATTTACCAGCCAGGGTGCTTTAATTTAAATGCTTCAGCTAATGAAGATTGTGATGGCAACTTTTTGAGTAGAGTGAACTAGCAAGGTTGCAAAGATAGGAAAAAAATTACTGAACATGTTTAGGGGCTCAGGCTGGATTTGAGTTACAGAATTTTCAGAAGTGAAAATTTTTGGAACTTTTTTTCAAGGCTTCATCTCTGCCTTTGAAATTAATGGGCCTCTTTGATATCTGTGCAGAATTGTCATATTCTAGATGCAGCACTAAAAACTGAGCTCCATATAGATGAGCCTCACCTTTCTAGTAGGTGCCTACTGAGTCTGAACTTCAGTTTTCATTAAAAGTTACTACAGTTTTGTAGACCTGTTACATTTCAAATTGTGAATTATTAATAATCTCTTTATGGAATTAGAGAACAACGGTTGACTTCAAAGCTTCAGCAGTGCTTGCGACACAGGTGTAGTACTTGATAATGTGCATCCATATTAATCAAATGTTAAGAGATTCTACCTTTAAAATGGAGTACCAGATGTATTATTTATGGTGTGAGATATTCTGCTGCACTAACAACTTAGTTCTGATTATAGATTAACTATTTTGCACAGTAATTTTTATAGCCTGGCAGTAAATATGAACTCTTGTCTTTTTTTTTCTTCTTTCCCCTTCCCTATTTGATAGGCTCAGCCTTTGAGGAAAGAACCTGAGATTATCACTGTAACACTAAAAAAACAAAATGGAATGGGCCTGAGTATTGTTGCTGCCAAGGTATGGAAGTCAGTTTGTGTGTTACTGAAAAAAGGTGTTTTTTAAATCAGCCTATTGTGGAAAATGTTAATGGAAAGATCTATTTGCCTTAGGTTTGCTGTGCACATCATGTTGATCATACTTCTGTTCTGGCTGGAAAGTGTTTCTGCCCTGACTTGCCCAAATTGTGGGTGTATGCTGCTCCTAGTAGTACTACATAGTAATGTATAGAATGCATATATAACTGCAACCACCAGATGGAGGACTCCACTAGTTGGTTGATTTTGCTTTATTGACTGGATCATGTAGCAGACATAATCTTTGAATTTTAAGCTTGTTATAGATGATGCAAAAGTCCTTGTTGTAATCATGTGGTGTACAACAGAGCACAAGTCCTTCCTAATGTCTCCTCACTGTGTAGCACATGAAACTTCAGAATGCTGTGTTCTTCCTTGGCACTGAGTGCATGAGCTGAAAACATGATTGTTTTACTGCTTTTAAGTTATCTCACGTAGTTAATTACTTCTAAACAGTGCTATTTTTTTCTACAACTTTGCTCATTTCATAGGCTGTTCTTGAAACAGTAATCTTGCATGGTATCAGCTTTTAAAATTTATTTTTGACACATGTAGAGGAATACCAAGTGTCAGGTGTATGTTGCTAACAACCAGCAGTTATTCAGGAAACTATTCAGGATCTGAAAAATGTAACTCAGTATTCTGCTCTTACTTAGGTCGAGTGGGTTAATAATTTAAGAAGCAAATATTAGATCTTGAGATACACCAGATTAAATACTAAATACCTCTGATTGCCATCTGCATTTCTCTTAAGTGTTTCAAAATGTGCAGTGGATTTTTTTTTTTCCACTTTAAACTGTGAAATCTGATTTCTCATTTAGGCAGAAGCAGGATATAACAGAGGGAAAGGTTCCCTTTTTGCTGGAGCTGGCTGGCTTCTGCATGTGGTTTTAACAGCTGACACTCTTGATGTCCATTAGCAGTATGTAACAGTGCTGCTGGTCAGTGTGTAAGCTTGATTTGAATTGTTTTTTAGAAGTTATTTAACCAAGTTAATGATTTCTTCAACATGATCAGTGATGGAAGCAGCAGTCCGCATCTCAGCACAGTTACAGAAGCGCGCACTGGTTCAAGCAGTAATTGCATTTCATCTTGCTGCTATGCACCTGCTGCAATAATGGAATTCTGATTTTTTTTAAAACAATCACATCTTTAATCTTGATCTGAAATAAGCAAGAGGCAGATTTCTGTTTCAGTTTAAGAATATGTTGAAGAGAAACTTTTGCTTAATTTGAAGTCAGCAGTATGTTCATTGGATACCAATAGTCATCTTGCATTAAGTGTTGAAACAAGTTGCTGTAGTAGTTAAATAAATTTTCAAGGAGTTATTTCAAGGGGTCCAAAGTTGCTTATTGTAAGTAATGAATAGCATGTGTTTCCTGTAGTAGGTTTCATAAAAACAGCAGAGTAAGGAAGAATACACAGGCATTAATTTTCTCAAGTCTGGCCAGGGCAGAGCAGATTAGAGAATGAGTATGACTGAGAAGCTAGCAATAGTGGGTGGGTTTTTTTCTTTCTGTTCCTGTCTCCTTGACTTCTACTAATAATTTTTCTGACATGTCTCAGGTCATGTATCTTTTACCAGCATAAGAATTAAAATTCTTATTTTTTTCCTTTGGCTGAGGAAAATGGAGGAAGTAAATACAGTACACCGTTTGCTAAAGTTTTTTAAACTCTAACTGAATAGCTGAAATGAGAGGGAGAGGCAAGTGTGAGAATAGATTTAGGTTTTTCTGACGTTTAGATAGTAAAAGGTTGTCTATCAAATGCTTGCATGGAAGTACCTTATAGTTGAAGAAATGAAAGCTCATATTCAGTTTCAGAAATACAGAATATTGCTACCATGCACAGGATCACAGTTTGATTGCTGACCCAATTGCATTTATTGAACTATTGGTTTCTAGAGAGCTTCAAAAGTGCTGTAATAAAAGAAAACGCAGTGGCTGGCTGACAGGAGGCTCTGCTCCAACCAGTGAAAGGCAACCCTGAAACTGTTCAGCTTTGGTTAGCAAAACAGTTGGTTTTTTTCCCCTGTGAGGTGACAAAATAGTTGCGCTCAGTAACAGGCTGTGAGCAGCCCTTGCATGTTGGTGCTGGCCTTGCCTTTCTCATTAAGTCTTAACAGGCTCCTCCTACATGTCACTGGCTTTGGATGAAGTTGGTTAATGTGTGGGTGGGTGATACTCTAGAGCTGGATGAAATGGGCAGGTTCTCAGACATTGTAAAGAAAAATAATTCTTGCTGGTTGCTTTTCTTCTTTTACCCATTGTAAAAAAATCTACATTTTCCTAGTAAGCTGTGCTCATGTCTGAGGAAACATCTACCAAATTTATCATTTGATAATTCTTTAAGATTGTATTAGTTTGCAGGGGGTTGTAGATAAATAAAGTCTATGCTAATTAAGAGTTTTAATGGGGAAATTAGATACCATACCTTAACCGCTTCAGCTCCAAATGTTTTTAATCGCCAAGCGATTGTTACACCTTCTCTGCTGCGATCAAAGAAGATGATTGGAGTTGAAGCTCAAGTTACACAAGCAGGCAAGTGATGCAACTTTCAGTGAAATGCTGTGCATCTGCTTATTCTTATGATAGATGGTTTCAATTTGTGATACTAGGTGATTTTAAATACATTGGCTTTAATGTCAAAACAAACCAAAACCAAAGGAGGTGAGTCAAGGAGTAATATGAAAGGGTTAGGTCCCTGGGGAACCCTGTATTTGATCCTCTTTCTGCCTAATGACAGATAAAAGGTTTAAGTGCATTGCTTCTAATTAAATAAAATATGAGTAGCTGTGAAATAGGAGTTTACAGGCCTGCCAGGAGTGCTGCAGGGAGCAGCAATGATGCATCACCTGCCTCGCCTGACTTTGCTGTGCGGGTGTTTTCCAAGGCAAGACGGCCCCTTTGAGCAACCATGTCGTAAGCATGTACGCTGGATACATACATGTCAGAGAAAACAAGTTTAGTTATGAAACAACTGTTAGCTGCCAGAGCACTGTAGGCAGCGTTGTGCTTGTTTGGGTTTTGTGTGGGTTGTTTAAATGGGGGAAATACCTAGCAGCATTTCTTAAACTGAATACACTGATTTTTATTTAAAGTTAAATTGTATAGCTTCGGATGTGATCCAAAAAGGTAACTTGTTGTTCTGCCCTTTCGTAGGTGTTGCATGTTTTCTTACAGTAACACTCCTGTAGCTTTATTAGCAGTAGCTTTTGTAATAGGTATATGGAAATGTAGCTGGTAGGAGTGGTCGGGCATCGGGAACAGTATTGCCTTTGGAGGTTGTGTGCAGAATTTGGTTACTCTAACCCTGAGAGATGTTTTGATGTTAAAAGCTGCCTGACTCCCAACCACATTGCGGTTAAGTTTTTATGAAATCCAGATGATTTGGAAGCAGCGTGTGCATGCAGTTTACTTTAAAAATATATCGCTTTTTGGGGGCTTTCGCATGTGACTTCTGAGCCATCTGTGGGCCAGCACATTACTTCCTGTTTAATTTGGAGGATTTTTGTCTTTTGCACAAAAGGGCGTTTTTTTTTTTTTTCCCTAGCAGTTTTCAAAGGTTAATAAAGCCTCTAAAGTACATGGAAGTCAGAACAGCATAACTGATTACGTAAGAGTCTGAATATTGTATTGGTTATAGCTGGTGTTGATAAACGCTAACACTGTGTCATAGCATCCAGCTCCGAGTTATCTTGATGGGTATCTTGGAAAACCCAGCAGACTAGCGTGGTAGTTGCTGTTGAGGGCTGAAAGAGAAGTGGAGAATTGTTTTTTTTCTTTCAAGGATCTGTAGTCCCGGAGATCAAAATGTGGTTTTCTGTTGTTGGAAGAACAGAATCCATGGTAAGTCTGTTCAGGTTTCTGTTGGGGCTGTTTTTCTCTGAAGTTTTAAATACTATCCCTGTACTTTCTCCTGCTCTCTTGCTTGTTTAAACTTGCCAGTAGTTATTTGTTCGCGTAGCAACAATGTAATACAGCATGCGGTTAAATATAGTCAGATATTAGCAGCTAACTTTCTAAAATCTAGAAAGAAAAAACTAATTTTTTTAGCTCGTTCTTCATATGCACTTCTGAAATTCGTGGAAGTGACTATTAATATTTAAAGTTTCAGGTGTGATAACTACTGTTTTACTGTGGCAGAGCATGAATAGCATGACCTGTGATCTGTTTACTTGTCACATTAGTTGGCTTTAATCCAGGTTCCTCTAAAAGTCCGTTTTCCCCTTATAAAGTCTTAGTAGAATAATTAAAACTGACATCCCAAACAGTATATATAGGATTTGCAATCCTCTCTAGACCCTTCTGAAAAGACCAAAACATGCAAATACATTGCAGTTAGGATATCTTATGTTCAACACACTCACAGAATAGAGCATTTAAATTTTGTTTAGATTGCTACTGCACAAAAAGAATTCTCGTGTTCTGCAAGAATGATAGAGCAGGTTTTGTTGATTAATCTTCACTGGCTGGTTAAATTCATTAGTATGCTACGATTTATTTCTTTAAAGTATGGCACGCTTCTAGTTCTGGCTCAGTCATCTTCTATTAGTATAACAGAAAAAGTTTCCTTAAATATATACAAGCACCTTAAAATACAGAGTGTATTTTCTGAGGTTTTTTAACAGATGGTCAGATTAAATATTTTCATAGCGCTTGCTAGGAAGCATTTCGAACACCGGGTGTGAAAGTTCATCAATTAATATTCTGGGGAAGGGGCTTATGTACCTAAAACAAGTGTGTGGCATCTTAACCATAAATAACTTGTATTATTTGGCAACCTTGTTTGTTCTTAAGGTTTAATTATATCATTCTATATTGCTTTATTTCTAAACTGTTCCTAGTCATTTTATATTTAACAGTGAATTTAAGGTCTTACATTTAAGGAGGTTTTGAGACTACCAGGAGTATCAATTTCAATGTGAAATTTTTCTGAAAGTTTATTCTACAAATACCATGTAGGTGATCTATGTAGAAGGAACAGGCTTAAACTTCTTTTCTTTTTTTTCCCAAAATTGAAAATTAGTTTTATAGTTAATTATACTGATAACATAATACACAGATTTGATTCTCTCCACTCAGCATTTGCAAATATAGACAGTTGATGGGATTATTTTAACTGTTGGTTAGCTCTGAACTTGTATTCCAGGTTTCAAGATTTCTTAAGATTTCAGATACCTCAGTATTTGAAGTCTGCTTGTGTCTGTGCTTTCTAAGTGTTGAAGAAAAAATTTTGCCCTTTCCCCCCAACTTGAATTAATTGAAGAGTTTGAGTTAGAAGATTTAGAAGTTGGTTTTGTTTTGTTTTTAATGTTTGATACTAATTTGCATTGGCAGTCTAAACTACTGACGCTGCCTTAACAGACTTCTTAGGAGGATCTTAAAGTAAAAACTTAGTATTTAATTGCCATTTCCAGCACAGACTTCTAAGTTTTGCAGGAATAAGATAGTATGTGGGTTCCTAGTTCAGTCTTCATCATGAACAAATAAGTAGCTGTGTGTTTAACAATTTGCCTTTTACTTGTTGATTCATAACTTCCAACGGGGTATTTGGTTAAATTTTGGTACCTTGTAGATGTTCTATAAAATTTTACTAACGCTTTCATATGCTGTGTAAAAAATAAACTTTATGCCAGCACAGCATGATTTTTCTTCTCACTAGCTGTGAGACCGGAGCCCTACTCAAGTAAAGTGTTTGTCTTCTTCATTCGTTTGTATTTAGATTGATGCTGCAAACGGGTCACCAGACTTTTGTATTGAATGCCTTTTGGAACAAAGCGGGTTTTAAACTTCATGTGCCTGTTCCTCCTAGCACTAATACCTTCTGTACGCAGGTACTTGCTAGCAAGCCTGCAAAAGTTACAGTGCACATAGGCTTTAGCTGGAGTTCCTCTACCGGACTTCATTCGACTTTGGCATTCAAATAATTTCCAAAATTCCGTTTAAGTACATGTTAATTAATAGAGCTTTTAAATTTTAAGGTTTTTTCTCCTATTAAAGAAGAAGACTTTCAGAAATGTAGACTTTTTCCTGTATGAATAATGTTCTTGATTGGAGTACAAATTTAGGTGCTTAATAATACTCGTTAGTGTATAGATAGATACTGGATTAAGTTGTATCCGTCTGAAACTGCAGAGCACCATTATGTGGAAGATGTTGCTGTGGTTTTTTTTCGGTTGTAGTTTTTCCTTCGCCATAGAGCCAAGACTCATTTCTTCAAAAAAAGTGCAGAGATATAGGTTTGTTGTTTTTTTTTCCAAAATAGATTTCCTAGTATGTCTTGCCTGTGAAATCCTATCTGCAGACCTGGTTAAGCTGAGACATCGGTTCCAAGTTGCCTTAACGGGGAAGAGCATCACAGAATCTGCGATAAAACTTGTAGACTGGCATATAACTGAATAAACCTTAGTGTGTCACTACTCACAGAATATCTATAGCAAACGTAAATTAAAAAGTTAACCCTTATTTGGGGAAATAGAGCTCAATCAGTATATTTTCCTTGAGCTCAATGAAAGATTTTTCCTTTAAAATGAAAAGAGAAGTGGAATCAAACAGGCTCATGTATTTAATTCATATTGTTAAAAATTAAGAGTGCCTTTATGCGTTTGTAGAATGTCATATCAATCTTAAGTTGCAGCATTTATAATACTAAAAGAGGCTTCCTTTTCAGATAGGTTAAAAAAGACTAATGAATAAAACTTGCTTAGTCTTTTACAAATGTCATGCATGAAGCATTTTGCTTTTACTTAGCAGTTTTTCCTTTTCATGAGAGCAAGAGTAAAGTACACCTGGGAAGGAACTGCTGCAGACTTGATTATGGTCTCAGAATGAGACTTTAGGTCAATTGCTTTAGCTAGTTCATTTAGTTGCTTTGGTTTGGATCAAAGATGATACCTATTAGAAACACTGTTTCCAGAGTGTGAGCATGTGTTACAAATTGATTTACTTCTGTCCAGCTCCGAAGACACTACAGCTATTTGTGTCAGCCTGCCTCCATTCCGTGTTCATCTGATTGCCTTATGAAGGTTTCTAAATACAATAATTGCTGTTGTTGTTTTGGTTGATTTGTTTGTTTTAAAAACAAGAAGACTACATACACAGAAGACTACAATACTGCATATGTTTTTAATGTCATTTCAGGGAAGTCAGTGACAGAACATCCTGCATTCTTTGGTCTTTTATCTCCTGGGAGAAGCACACTTTAGGAAGATACGGGGTGTATTCAATTGCTTGCTTTGTGTGCAAATCAATCTTGATTGCAAACATTCTTTTATAAAAAAGTAACAAGTAACCCTCATTCCTTTGAAGAGAACAACAGAACTCTTCAGATTTGTTTTTTTTTCTCTTTACTCCTTGCGAGACTATTTGTAAACAGAATTTCTGGATACTCTGGATGTGAAGTTTCTAAGCTGCTGGATGCTCCAGAGTCACATGATATGGTACTCCTTGCAATCCAGCTTTTTTTTTTCCTCTGAATAGTAGGACACTTGTTTTTCATTTGTTTTCCCAGCCACTACAACTTAAAGCTACAATGGAATTGTTCATAGCTGTTAAATCCTTGATGTTTCTTTGCCTGTGAATAATGTTGATTGTCACCAAAGTTTGAATCTCCATGGCCTGTTTTGTTTAATTGGAAATGTTTTGGCAGCTTGTGACTGTAGTTTGTCCAATTCCAAAAATGTTTGTTTTTCTCCCCCGACTGTGGAAGATAGTTTTAGGGAGGAAAGCAGAAGTTTACATATGTGGAGCATGGGTCAGTTTTAAAATTCTTTTTAAGTCAAGGTATGACATGACTCATGGCAGCTGTAGCCACAACTAACAGACCAGTTTTACATACAGTAGGCTTGTTCACCTCATTTATATTTGGAAATTATATATGGCATGCTCTGAAGTATTTCGTTTAACAATAACAGATTTCCAGAGTCTCCACATTGGTCTTGAGGTGGCCAAGGCCTTTGCTTCCTCAGACAAAGTGAGGTTTTTCTGATCTTCAAGTCCAGAGAAGTTTGACTTCACTAGAGGTAGGACCAGTAGCTACAAAGTTCGTCTTTCTCATTCCTCTGTGCCGACAGCAAGTAGTTCCATGAGCCATAGCCGCAGTACGTTCGGTACGTAGGGTAGATAAATATGTACTCATCCAGATGTAACCTACAGAATGCATGCAGCTTTAGAGAATGAGTGTGTTTGGGTGATCAGAAATCTTTGCTTTTGCCTTCCAGACAGTACATTTGTAAACTGGCTGCATAGTTTAGTAAACTGGTGTTCTTTAAAATGCTCACAAGCTTGGGGTTATTTAAATGCTTCTAGACTAATTACTTGCCAGGGAAGTCAGATGGAGACTTGATTCTCTTGCATAAACTTGCCTTTAAGGATGTTTATAAAAACATACAGAGATCTTCTATGTACACTTAAGACTCTGGAATCAGAGAATTAGCCGTGATAAAAATCAGTGAAGTCTACTCTGGGTGTAGGCAGATAAGAGATTTCAGGCATGATGGCTGCTATCAGGCTCCATAGCTACACTTCTGTCTCTGTTTTGGTTTTTTTTTTTTAAAGACATTTTAGTTACAGGGATTCATTCTGCTTTTAAATTGTTTTGTTTTTATAAAATACAGCAAAAACTTAACAGAAAAGACCAACTTGGGGAAACAGTGTCATCCTTGAAATCTTATGAGATACCTAATATTTCAGCAGAATATGTTTGTATATGTATGTATATATGTATATACATACACATATGTGATATCTACATCATTAAAGTGAAATATTTTAAATGTTTGCATAATTATGCAAAATCTAAGAAATGTTTTATGTGAACCATTGGAGTGTTTTGACATGTAATCTTGGTATCTGAAAGCACTTCAACTGGAATATTATGTTGAAATTGTATGGCACTTTTTTGTGGATTCAGCTAAACTATAATTGGAGAGTGAAAGATACCTTCATGACTACTTTTTCATATTACATCTATGTGAAGCTTGAAACCATTTAAATATTCATGTATTTCAGACAGAAATCATCAAAACAGTATTGAAAGCTCATGAGGAAGGCTTTCTTGCATTTTGTGTAAATAAAAGTAGTTTTGAATACATGTAATGTTAAAAAAACCCTTGTTTTTGAAGTGTATATTTTTTCTTTAATCTAACATTGTTCTGCCAGTCTTTACTGAAAGATGTTCGTTGCTCCAGTTATTGGAGTGATAAACAAAGTATGTGAAGCTAAACAGGTATGGGCAAATGATGGTTTAGAACAAGTAATGACAAGACCTTACTGTTAATTGTCGGGAGTGTTACTGGTTTGGTTAGGTGCCGTACCTGCATTTATGTTTTGTGGATGCATACTTTTGCCTTAATTACTTCATAGTACAATTTTGCTGTTATTCCTAACAACAGCAAAAGTTTGCAATAGTTTTCATAGTTTTAATTCTAGCAATGGGTATTGAAATAACTAGGTCGTCCTACTAATCTGCTAAAACTGCAGCCTCACAGAAAAATCTGCTAAAACTTCCCAGCCTCACAGAAAGCACAGCTGGCTTGTGATCCAGCTGAGCTGCTTGTGGGGTGCAATGTCTGAGGGTGGGAGCAGATTAACTGTTCATCATCACCTCTTCAGCAAGCAGACCTTCATCCCCACTCTGATACCCTCACACAGGGTCACTGGTGGGGCTGTCCCAGCATCTCCAGCCTGCCATGCCACTGGCTGAAGGTCCCAATGTGGGGTGGCCTGGTGTGGGTGGCTCTCCTGGGAACCCAGCTGCATGGTGACACTCCCCAGAAGGAGAGCCGCCTGTTCTCTCCCCTGTGCCGTTACGGCTGCTTGTCCCAGCAAATGCCAAATGGGAAGGAGGAACAGGCAGGATTTCTTCTGCCTGCCTTTAATGCTTCTGTGGTGAGTGAGTCACCAGCTCGTGGGCTATGGGTAACGCTGCCATTAGGAAGGCTCTATCTGATGTTCCTGTTCTTCAGACTGCTGGTTTATATACAGTTGTGCTGTATGGCGTGCTCTGATTTTATGGTTGATGAAATGTACGTGAGCCAGATTTTCCTGTGTGTGCTACTGACAAGGAAATCTTATGAAATTCACCTTGTGACATAGTTCCACTATCAACAAAATCTGTTCTCCTTAAATATTTTCTTTAATTCATTTCTACATTGTACATCTTCGATTTTTAGACTTTTCTGATGCAGGACTAGTTGTTTCATTTTCAGATCAGTGTTGTTTATCTTGTTCCTTTCCTTATTGTTCTGATTACTCTATAGAAGTGGCTGTAATTTTTATGTTTTCTATGCGGCCTCTTCTATTTCTGTAGTTTGCATAGTAAGTTTTTAAGCAACTGCAGTATTTTGGGCACAGTCCTGTTAGAGCAAGGAGGGGCTTGCAAAATAACACTAACTGTGAAAACAAGTATGGACTGCTGTACACTGATGTGTTGCTTGATAGATGGCCCAGGTGATAAGCGGATGTGATGGAAAATGACTTGTTTCTTGTTACACTGTCTCAAAAGCTAAGATTAAATTGCATTATCCAACTTGCACCTTTGGCTTCTTTAAAATGACAGAATTTTTGAAGTCAAGCATAAAATCACACCGGACTTAAAAAGGGAAATGCCCACTTGGACAACAGATGTGTAATCTTTGCATACCTTTGGCTGTTGTAAATCCTAGTTAGCTGAGCATATTTTTGTGTTTTGATGCCTTTAATGGGTGATTGACTTTGCTGTGTTCATTATATCAACTTTGTTTTCCTTCCATCCTCCTGCTCGCAGTGAATTTCCAGATTTTTTTTTTGAGGTTGTAGGTTGTGTGACTTGAAGAGTGGAAATCCCATAAATAAACCTAATGGGGCGGGGGGGGTGGAGCTGAGAGGGGTGTTACTTTCTTCACCCTTAAGGTGTGCTTTTAATTTTTTTTGGTCTCTTCCCCCCACACACTGTGTCACTGTCGTGACTCTTAAATATATTTTGTCAGCATTCTAGAGGTTGAAGTTACGTTGACCAGAGGTGCCAGAACTGCTGTTTAACTTAGAGGATTGCCCTAGTTGCATGAGTTTTCAGAACCTAATCTTTCAGACCCTTCAAGAAAGTGGTTCAGTCAGTTAATTTGTTTGTTTATTCAGTCAATTCTTTACTAAATTCCTTTATATCTGGTGATATGTCCTGGGAGCTTATGAAAAAAAAAAGCTTATGCTTTTCTAGTTGTCCTACTGCCTGTTTAGAAGACATTTCTAAATGAAAATTTACAGAATTTTTGTTACTCCTTAATTTCCCAAATATAAGTACTTAACAAGTACTTTTTCTGAATTAATAGGGGAATATGTCTGTATAAGTCAATTTAATTTATATTATACATGTAATTAAAAAAAGCTAAAGGTTGTCATCTTTCAAGTGAGATTGTAATGTTGACTCTTTGTTTGTTTGTTTCAGTCTGTGAATTCATTGAGAGGGAGTTTTTTGAAAGAGCTGAAAGCTCTTGCTGAAGTTCCACCTGGTTGACTGCTTTGCTCTGTAGTCTTTGGTTGTATTTTGAAATCAAGTTCTGTTGATATTGTAAAAGTATTGGGGTTTTGTGTCTTTTTTATACTTCATGATGGAGGAATGATAAAACATCCTCTGAAACAAATGATAACTACTGCTAATTTTTCTCTCTTATACATGTAAACTGCTACTTGTTCATTAAATCCTCTGCTGTTTTAGTATTTATATGTGTTACTTTGTGGTTTGGGAATATAGTCTGAGATTTTTAGTTTCTTCTAACAGGTCAGGGGGTTTTGCTTTGAAAATAATTGATTTATGAAGGGGCATAAATATTTTATAAAATATTTAATCTTTAGGCACTAGTGTAGGCACATCAGCCTTTTGAGATCAATTCACGTGCAGACCTTGTATGCAGAAGATTCAGTGTCAGTTCATATGTAGGGTCTACCCAAACATTTGAGAATAGCCATTGAGAATTCAACTACAAATCACCAGCAAATTGTCTCTTGTTATTACAGACTGGAATGTAGCTGAACTTTGTTGAACAATGCTTATACTAAACTAGGGCCAAATGAGTACCAAATCAATAAATTGAAGTTTTCATTTAATTTCCAAAGAAGAGCTAGATTTCCATGTACTATCCAGCCTCTGACCTATGAACAGTGTTGATGTGAAACTCCCAACAACCACCATCATCCAAATGTCTAACAAACTTAACAAGCTTCTCATGTGTTTTATTTCCTTGCTTTTATTTATATCCTCAGGTTGTAATTTTAGACTCCATCTTTTCCTGAACATCTTTTTGTTCTGTGATAAGAACTATTTGAAACTGGGCTACTATGATAAAAATAAAGACAGTCCTCTTTTATGAAAGCTTAGGTTTTTTCTGTTCCACATTAGGTGGTGTTGTGTAGTGCATGTAGACCACACAGGTTCAGTAAAACCACATCTAAGGGAAATAGAACTTCTGATGAGGTTTAATTGCTGGAGTTGTTGATAGCATTTCATACCTCAGTGTGTTGCTTATCCTCCTGACTTGTGGCTCCTTTTGCTCTCTTTCTTGGAGGAGAACGCATTGTTTATTTACTTTTTACAAGGTAGTCTTGTCACTTAAATATCTTCCCATACATTACTGTCTTCATTTAGATTTAGGATAAAGTCCTGAGTTCCCATTCTAAGCAGACTTCTGTATGCGGAAGTATCCTGTGCTTGCCAAGTAGAATTAGAAGATCTATTAAAATTCCATCTAAATGCAAGAAAATGTTCCCCATTGTCATAGAATTCCTGCAGCAACCTGTAAGTCACAGCAAATTTAGGATTAATGATTCTTATACTCTGACTAAACTTAAGTATGTGCCAAACTTGAAAGTACAATATGCTAACATCTTTCAACTTTTGCTGTTTTAAAACATTAAATTACTACTTACGGGAAGTGTAAAATGATTAAAAAAAACCCTTTATAGGGGAACTGCATGTCATGTAAATGAGTGGCTTTGTTCAGAGTACTAGACCTGTTTTTCTCCGTTTCCAATGTGTGTTGGCATCTTAAGGATGAAGAAGCTCAAGAATGGGGAAGATTATTTCCAGGAATTTTTTGATGTTTTTACTCACAGCTAATTAAGCTTCCTGGAAAAAACTGGAGACATTTTTATCCCATTGTGTAATAACATCAGTAAAGGTGTTCTGTTTTTTTTAACAGGATGTATTTATTTCTACTTGTGATGTACTATTTATCTCCATTCCTTGCTAAAGTAGGATTATTTGAATTTTTTGTTCAGGAGGGGAATGGGTGGGCCTGGGGAAAGTTGGTGTCTTTTGAGCGTGCTTGCCATACAGGCTGTAAAACGCTTAAAATTAACAGGAACTTTAAATGTTCATAAGATTCCGCCCACCCCCCCATGTGTAGTTTGTTTCTCTGCGTGGGGATCTGTATCAGTGTGGCGTTTTTCGTTTTGCAATTGTTTTGGGACTCAGCTTCCACTAGAATACTGTTGTTCTGCAGATGCTGCTCAGAACTGCTTGACAAGTCAATAGGAGCCCTGGACGATGATGCATTTGTTAGCACGGGTACGCAGTTGCTGTAACCTGACAGAAGTTGGCACAACAGCTTAGCAAGAATAACGTCACCCTCCCTTCTTGGCCCAGTCACCTCCAAGCAACCCCTCTCTTGTACAGTTATGAAGCTGTGCTGTGCTGTAAACGATTTGAGGAAGCGGATTTGGTTGAAAAAAAGAGTCCATATAAGTTCACTGCTAGTGTCATTGTAATTAATTTAGTGTTTATTTTGGGGTTGGTTTGTTTGGTTTTTAATACTGAAAAGCATAAATAGTGCTCCACTGCTGACTTTCAAATTTAGTTCTTTGTGCTTTATGCAGTTTTTATTATTTGGGTTGTTGTTCAGTACTTGTTATTTACCCATATTGTAAAAGCACAGAATGGAGGTGTTTCTCATTTTGAAGCTTAAGTCTAAAATACTTGAGGTATCAGAATCTTAAAATATCATGTAATTCCCTTTTCTTACTCTGATCAGTTAATACCTTTGTTAAACTTTTTCCCTGTGGTTCTCTGCTTTGGGTGTGCATTGTAACGTAGCAACAGATAACAGCGCTAAACAAAGGAGGTCTTCGGAGGAGTGTGTTCTGCTCAGGAATATTGTCACCCAGGTGAACTGGAGCCTGTGTTGATCGCTTTTCGTGTGTTGATGGCACTTGTTTTGTAGAAGTGGTTTTTCCAGCTGAAAGCTGTGATTAAAAAGCGTAGCTGCTAATTTGGAAGCAATGAAGAAGTAGCAGTAGGTTTGTGGTGGTTTTCATTTTTACACCTTGAAAATTTTCCTTAAATTATTACTTAAGGGAAAGGATTTTTCACATTTTTTCTTAAAAGGACACTATAGTTTCTGCTGGAATTGTGCAAAAATGTTGCTTTGAGTGTGAAAGAAAAACTGCTAGATTGGTAGCACTGGAGAGTTTACTGCTATAGATGAGGCTTTTTTTTTTTTTTTCTTTTGGGATTTTCTACATTATTTTTCAAAAACAGTTGCAAAAGTTTTAGGGGTTTTGTAATTGACTATATATTCAAGAAAATGTGCTGTAGGTTAATTAATCTTGGGGGAATAAGCCATCTTTTTTTGCTTACTACGTTCTTGCTTTCCACAATTATCTAACTTCTTTACAGTTGTGTTCTTCTGTTCGGACTAACAGCTTTACAGATGCACAAACTTTTGTTACTCAGGATTGGAGAAAATAAAGTGAGCTGGAAAGAATGTTTATCATATTATTATTATTGATACACACATGTCATTGCTCTGTTTTGTTTGTGGGGAAATAGTTTTGGTTACATTGACCATCACATTCCTTTGAAAGACAAACAGATTAATGAAAAGTTTACAAAGAAACATGTTTTATTGTCAGTCAATGATAGAAGAAAAATCCATGTGGTGTGTATGAGAATTTTGCTCAATTTGGAGTTCAGTATG
Organism: Columba livia; assembly: GCF_036013475.1. Classification (NCBI taxonomy): domain Eukaryota; kingdom Metazoa; phylum Chordata; class Aves; order Columbiformes; family Columbidae; genus Columba; species Columba livia. The sequence continues at coordinate 74,636,271 of NC_088604.1, forward strand.
CATGCCTAACCACATGTTAACATCCTTTTTGTGTTGTTAATAACTACGTTTCCTTCTAATGCAGTCTCCTGGAAGGTCAAACAGAAGCAAAATTTAGTCTGTTTGAATAAAAATTAAGAGTTTGGATTCAAATTGCTCTAAAGCTCAGGTTAAAAGCTGAAGGAATATGATGAGTTAACTTTGAGGATACTTACAGAGAGGTCTTCCCAAGAGTAAGTGAGAGCACAGGCATGTTGTGAGAAACACATTAAATGGCATGTGAAATAGGCAGGAAAGGAACTAATTTGTCCTTATAATATGTGAGTAGATGTGGTTGATAAAATATTTTTTATGTAATCTGAATGGAGATTTATTTTTAAAATAATTTTTCATGCTTTCAAAAGTCAGTAGTTTTATATTGAGTGAGATGACTTGGAGCTAACACATCTGCTTGTAACTTCTCTTGAAAGAACAGGAAAGTGATTAACAAACTGTATGGGCTTCATAAAAGCATTAAAAAAGAAGGAACAGGGAGTTAAGTGTCAGCTCCTTCAAATCATAATGAAAAATCACTGTAAGACTTAAAGTATAATAAGAACAGTTAGAGCAAAAATCCATCTGATATGGTGTCTACCAGCTGTGGGGTATTTAGCCAAAGAACATAATAAAACAAGCGTAAGATGGTTCCTCCTAGTATCTAGCTTTCGGTAATTTCAGAATTGCCTTCAGAATGCATTATAGCTACATCGCTTTTTCTGAAAGCACCTGAAGGGCCATACCATGAATATGTGATTTTTTTTGTGTGTGTGTTTACGCTTTGGCATCTACAGCAGTCTTGTTCCTGACAGTTTCTCAATTTAGTTATGAAATCCTATGGAAGATGTTCTGGTTGGTTGGTTGATTTTTTTTTTTTACTTCTTAAACTATGCTGATTGCATGAAGAGGAGAGCTTTATCTGTGGCCTGATTAGGGAGATGATAAATAATCTGATCTGTGCCACTCACAATCCCATAGACCTTCACTTTCTTGACTGTTGCTAAGCTGAGGAGTCCATGTCTATTTAGTTGGTTCTCTCAAGGAAGCTGTTCGGTGTTTCTGATCATACTTGCTATCCTCTGAGCCTCAGAATAATCAGAATTATAAACAGTTTTCTAAATGTGAACCTTTTAGATGTTTGGTGAGCACAGTGGTTTCTGGTTGGTTGGTTTGTTCTTTTCTATTAGTTCTGTTGTCTTCCAGGTATTTGAGCTGATTTGTGAAGATAGCTCTGAAAACAATGGCTAAAAAGATCCTTCTCCAGGAGTTAAAACCAGTTTGGAAACTATAATATGGCTGTTTGTGCAGTTGCAAATCTTTATCTCATCACTGTCTACAAACCAGTGCACTTATCATGGACTTAAAAAGGTTTCAACTTCATTTAATGTGCACTGACAATCATAAGCATAAGAAAGGTGATATGTGTGGGTATAGTGTATACAATGTAATTTATGAGTACCAAAGTCACAATCCCAAAATTGTTTGATTAATACATGCATTGTGTAAAGAGGCAATGCTCTTCAAAAGGCTTGCTGGTTTTTTACCTAATCTTTGACTGTATTAGGCAAATCTTCATTTTAGTGGACCCAAGGGGGTTGAGATTCTTAGTAGCATCCTTTGAAGTTCGGACTGAATAAATGCAGCATCAATTCCAAGAGGTTTCAGAGTATGTAAACCAAATCATCTTAATTTTCATTTCTCAACAAGGGGAGGTGGTAACTGGTTCTGCTGACAGTGCCCTGATGGGGAGCGGTTCTTTACAAGGTTGCAGCATTACTTCACATTTGGACCAGTGAAATACATTTTACCCCCATTATTGATCCAGTGGCCAACACTTTGCCCAATGACTTTTCCATATGGCAAATTTAGTTATGTTATTGTTTGCCCTTTTTCTGGAATGCTTACACACATGGCGAACAGCACATTCATTTAGGACTGGTCTGATATCCTTCATTCCTTGTGAAAACAATGAAGTTCCTATCCACTGTTGCACCGGTCATTACTATACAAGTTCCTTCCTATGCCATGTCACCTTTGAGTCTTGAAGAATTTCTGTTAAGAGATCTTACCACATGTGTCCTGGAAGCCCAGGTGTTCCGTCAGCCAGGTTACCCTTCCCCATGTGTGTCTTGGTTGCCTGGGGAAAAAAAGAGATTTGTAAAGCATGGTTTTCATTATATTTATGTAGCTGTCTTCTGACTTATATTTCTTGTAACTTAAACCAGTTTTTCTGGTATAAATTTTAAAACATTCTTTAGTTACCTTGATGTTTCTTCAGAGCTCTTTAAAAACCAAATACAAAAGTAACTAAACTTTTTTTTTTAATTCCCTTATATTCTTCCCAAAGTGTCCTCACTTCAGTTTTTTTTATTGTATTTTTCTTTTTTCTCTCTTTAAGAAGGGCTTAAGCGATTATTGTGAAAAATGTGGACGTGTAGAATGTTAATCTGGAATCATGGGATGTGAAGTAATTCCTTTTCTGTGGCTTTTGACTAAACATTTGGGATTAATTCAAGATGTAATGAATAAAAATAAGGTCCTTCACCTGCTTAGAAAACCATCTATAACACTCACTTTTGAATAGTCTTCACCTTGGTTTTTGTTGTACTTTGTTAGAATGGTGGGAGCAATGAATGCTTTTGCTGCCAAAACAAGGAGGGGAAAGAAAGAAAAAAAAGAGTTGGAAAAGCAGAGGAGAAAAAAGGGGAGGTGGAATTTGCATATTCAATATCAAAGCAGCTTGGGGTTTATTTTAGAAAACAATGTTCCATTAAAAACTCTGCTCTGTTGAAAACTTAGCACTCTGCTTCTGAGTGATTTGCGGAGTAAAAGTGCACAGTTTGCTGTAGTAGATAATGAAATCACAAGTATTTGTCTTACTTTGTAAGTGACAATTTAAAGGTTCGTGAATACTAACATTTAGACTGATCTGTGTTGTGTCTTGTAATTTGGAGCATGTGGATGACACAAAAGCATGGCTTGAATCCATGTTTCTGTTCTCTTCTCTTGAGTCTGCAATAAGTTCACTGTTAACAGTCCTTTAAAAATTTAGCTGAATACTTTGAGGCAGATGTTTTGTGAACAAAATCGCATGGTTTTGCAGTAGAATTAAAATTGGCTTTGTCAACTCTAAACTCTAAAATGTCTATTTTACTCGTTTATTGTAAAACTCGAGACATTCTTTGTTCCTCTACACTAGTTTCTTTACAATCCTAATGAATGTAAAAAGCATTTCTATTATTTTTTCTTGTAATCTGCAATTTACCTTGTTTCATTTGGTTATTAGCAAGGGAAACAGTGCAGTCTTTTGGAACGTAATACCTAGACGTACAAAAAGTAATATGCATGTAAAAGTGCAAATAAGTATTTCTTATTAGAAGGGGATTACAACAAACTTGTGAAGTCTAAGTGTTAGTTAATGTATTTTCTTTCTATTTAAGCATGCATTTAGACCAAATATACTTTGTTTCTGACAATGCTTGTAGGTTCAATAGGCCTAATATTAAAATTTTCTTTTGACTTTAAATGAATTTAACTATTTTCTGTATAATTGTTTTTTCCAGTTTAGGAATATATGAAAGTAATGAGAACTTAGGGGTTTATCTAGCCATGTAAAATTCTGATTAACACATGTGGAATGCTTAAGAGATAAAATATAAATGTAATAAATTACTGCCTCTTCCTCTGTAGGGTGCTGGTCAAGACAAACTTGGAATATATGTCAAGTCTGTTGTGAAAGGAGGTGCTGCAGATGTGGTTAGTAATACTCTTAAAATATCAGAAGTTCAAAGGTAGAAAGATCCTTTGGAAAAGCTTTTAAATCCTTTGTTTACTATTAAGTGTGGATAATTGTTTTAATTTAGACCTCTTTAGCGCTGGTGTATGAATTTTCTTCTCTCTTGAATATGTGATTAGGATGGCCGCCTGGCTGCCGGCGATCAGTTGCTCAGTGTGGATGGTCGAAGTCTCGTGGGCCTGTCCCAGGAAAGGTATGAAATTCTTTCCTTGAGTGCCTTTACGTGAAGAACATGCTAAGCTTAATCATTTACTGCAAAGGCCTGAAGCTTGATTGGTTTTTACATGTTAGGCTTTCTCTTGACTTTTGATAACTCCCTATAAATAACCTTAGTAACAAGTTCAACTGTTCCTGCAGTTATTTTCTGTATATGACGTGGATTATCTCTGTAGAAGCGATTGTAGTACACATTTGGGCTTTAGACTCAAGCAAAATTTGTTTAGCTCTAATTTTAAATATTTTGGCTTCTGAACTTGAACTGCAGAAACTGGAAATATTACCTGCCTATAGGTTTTGTCTGTTTAATAAGTGTATCTTCTAATCATCATCTTCTAATTTTTTTCAAAATTATTTTTATTATTATTCAGAAAAAGATTGTTTTGTCAAACAAAATATTACTAGGATAAACGTGAGGCATCATGACATACAAACTGATAATAAGGAGAACTAAGTAATTCAGTGCGTAATTTTATTTTGTTTTATTTGCTTTGGCTTTTATTGCAGGGCAGCAGAACTTATGACAAGGACAGGTTCTGTAGTAACACTAGAAGTAGCAAAACAAGGAGCAATTTACCATGGATTGGCAACTCTGCTTAATCAGCCATCTCCAATGATGCAAAGAGGTAAGAACACTTATGTATGTCAATAACAGCTTTATAAGTCTAGAGTGCAGAAAATAAAATAATTCGCAGTAGCTTAACATTTACTACCAAAATATTCAATCAGAAAAGAAACATAACTGCACAGAAAAGTAACATTTCCTTTCTTATCAAAAGTTTGTTGTTTTTTAAATATTGTTTGAAATTATGCTAGTCTAATCATTAAGAAAAGCTTTGCATAGGTACCCTTTAAAAAATTAAATTATGTGTTTAAACAGTTTTGAAGTAACTTTTATTTTAACAAATGGAATATAATGAATACAAAGGGTGTTAAATTTCAGTGGCTTTTCTATCCCTTTCATAAAAGCTTCTCTCTTCCTCTCGAATGTCTCTCTTGTAACCAGAGAGTACAATGTAATTACTAAGAGTGAAATAAATAGAAACAGAAGCCCTTGAAACATGTTTTGCCATTGAATTTTTTTTTTTAAACTAGAAATCACACAGAATGTTAGGGATTGGAAGGGTCCCCGAAAGATCATCTAGTCCAATCCCCCTGCCAGCGCAGGAACTGAAGCATGTCGTCTTAAGTTTCTGTGTGATCATGAGAAGTTCTTTGATGTTTCTGCAGAGTTATATTTTATCATCCTACTTCAGTGAACTAACTCCAAAAGATGTATTTAAGTCTTACATAAAATAATGTCCTAAAGGAAATTATTTTGCAAAGGAAGACCTTTTCTATATGTAGGGTAGTATTACAGTATAGAAACGAATGGGTTAAAAGAATAAATCCTTATTATCGCAGTTTACAACACCACCCCAGATGCCATATGCCTCTGAGAGTCAGCAAGAGACTTTTCAGTAAAGCATATTTGGCTTTCCAAATATTGTCGCACCTTTTCAAATGTTCTTTTGAAGCACACAAATCAAAGGAATCCTGTATAGTTGATACAAGAGTGGGATTGTGTATCTGATGAAGTAAGGATTTTTGAATTCAACATTTGCTTTACTGGGAACTCATTTTCAGTTGTAAATGCAAGGTAGCTCTGGTTTGAAAAAGAACATGCTAGACGCTAGGTAATATAAGTCAAAGGGGGAAAATACATATGCAGCTATTACAGTTTCTGACTGCCGTGGCTCAGGTAAACCTCGACCAAAGAGTGAAGGTTTTGAGCTGTATAATAACTCCACTCAAAATGGGTCACCTGAGAGCCCGCAGCTGCCGTGGACGGAGTACAGCGAACCAAAGAAGCTGCCGGGAGATGACAGATTAATGAAGAACAGAGCTGATCATCGCTCCAGTCCCAACGTAGCAAGTAAGTAAGATTATCCTGCCATTAGGGGTAGGTGCCTCCTCTGTTAGTTTTAGAGGCTGTTGAATTAAAAAAGGAGATGACTGTTCTTAAAAATGGATTAAGTTTAAAATGCCAACATAGTCGTAACAGTTGGAGCAAGCCTCTTGTTAGAACTATTCAAGGGAAAAATCATAGTTACTTTGTGAATGCTAGTATTTTATTAAGCTATGTAAATTATTATTAATGGTCATGTATATGCTTCCTTTAACTTTCCAACAGATCAGCCTCCAAGCCCCGGGGGAAAGAATGCTTATGCATCTGGAACTACCACCAAAATAACCTCAGTCTCTACTGGAAATCTTTGTACAGAGGTCAGAAGTGGCAAGCAAAATGCTGGCTATTAAACTTTACTTAGCTATCAATAGCGTCAGTGTGCTTGAGTCAAACCAGTTTCTTCTTAACTATTTGAACATAATGCTGGTGATAGAGACTGGGTGGGGGTTTTGCTTATTACAGCTAATGAAAGATTGTGACAGCTTTGAGTGATTTGTATTAACTTTATTCATGAAGTTGTCCTCGTGATTTCTTAGGTTTGTGCAATATCGCGCGCTCGTTTTCAGACCATAAAAACATGAGTCATAACTGCAATTTATATTTGATACTAGACAACCTCTTTATCTCCTGTTCCAGACAAATAGTGCTCTTATGAGCCAGAAGAAAACATTTGGAAAATGCATGTTTAAAATAATGTTCCATACAGATCTGTGTGATTAAAAAATCTGTTCTTTCTGCCTTTTTCAGGAACAGACTCTGCCCCCACGACCTGAAGCTTATCCCATCCCAACACAGACCTATACTAGAGAATATTTCACATTTCCAGCTTCAAAGTCCCAGGATCGAATGGGTCCAGGTCAGAGTCAGTGGCCAAATTACGAAGAAAAACCACAAATCCAGGCAGAAAGCAATCATTCAATCAATACTACAATGCAGGTGAGAAGAAATTTATTCCACTATAAGAAAAGAAAAAAAAAAAAGCGGGGGGGGGAACCCCACAACACCACCAAAAAACAAACGAACAAACAAACAAAAAAAACCTGAAGGAAACTACGTGCCTTCCAGAGTGCTGGAGACATTTTTACAGAACAGTCAACTCTCTATAATCTCTGAGCTTTTGAGGACAAACTGTAACACATGAGGAGAACAACTGTACTTCTGCCAAGATTTGGCTTGGGTTCAAAAACCCTACTCTTTCCCCAACTCTACCCTTTCTCCACCTCAACCCCCATAGAGTTTATGTTATCAAGTTCTGCAGACCTGTTATCTGGGATGTTTTAATCCCCTGTTAGAGGTAATGGGGTGTAGATGGTAGCAGGGTTTGTCTTGTAAAATGCATTGTGGTTTTCTGAAAAGTAAACTAAATCTTTCACTCTTCCAAGATGGTTTACATGGAAAAATCTTTTTGCCTGCTGGGTGTGTTAATTAAGTGACAAAGTGAAGTATTAAAAATGAAGTAAAACAGTACTTTGAGACCTATCCAAGGTGTTCACTGAAACACATGCCCTGCTCTCTAAAAAAAAAAAAAAAAAAAAAAAAAAGGAAAGAAAAAAACCCCCAACCAAACAAAAAAAATACCCCAAACATTTAAGTTGACCTGCACTGTACCTTTATAAATTAAAAAAAAGATGTTCCACTTTATAAATGAGTACTTTACTCACATCCACATGGGAAATTAAATCTAGATCTACTAAATCAAGTCACTAGATCATCTTTTTTGCCAATCCACTTAAAAAATATAGAGAGAAAACTTTTTTTTGTTATAAAAGCAGAGCCTTACACCAGGGTCAGCATGTTTTACTTTTGGAAAAGCAGTGTCATGTAAATTGTCTTGAGATTGTGTCGTAGCAGCAAAGTAAGGATTGGTTATTGGTAACTCACACATGTATCGACAAGTGGATTCAGTAAAAAGTGAATTGAATAAAAGCGTAGTGCTTTTTTCTCAGTATTATATATATCAAATCCTAATTATTTCAGCTGTTAAGAAAATAGATGTTACACCCAAAGTAGGATGGTGATTTTGAAGGAGAATGTTGCTAGTTAAACAACTGTGGCAAATAGTTATGGAAATATTTTGCTGAATTTCTGTGCTTAATTCCTTCATGTTTTGTGAGTTCACCTAATCTTAGCTGCAGTTTTAAGGCTGAATGCAGTGCAGAAAAGCATTTTGATAAAGCAAATGGCTTGAACCTTTAGCTTGCTACAAGTATTGGAAGTGTACACGATTCTTCCCCACCATACAATAGTTCTTTTAAGTTGCAAATTAGAGGAAAATAGACTTTGAAAAAAAAAAATTAAAATATTTTTTTAAATCTTTTAATCTTTATAATTAATCTTTACATTCAGAACTGAGCATGCAAAAAAAAAAATAGACAAAATGCTATAAGCTACTGACCGATGTTAAATGCCTGTTTTCTGCTCTACAGGCCCTAGCAAACTGTTTGGCTAGGTGCATCTTTACAGCAAATCTAATACAAATAGCTGTGTATTCAGCTCTGCTGGACTAATAGAGCATAAAAAATACACTTGTTCATCTCAAAGAAGGCATTCTTTAGAGGTCATGGTTAAGGTCATTGATGGAGCAAAGGAGTTTGCTTTGTTAGTCTTCTCTCAGTTGTTGCTAATTGGTACATTACGTGCTCAATGCTTAGTAGTTACTAACATCTGAAGTATGAATATTTGCTTTAAGAAAAATCATTAACACATTTGATAAGCCTAAATTATGGCCCAGTATTCCTTTTCCGGAGGTTGTACAGTGCAGCGAGACGCTGGGCTTTTGCAAAAAAAGACTTGGTGTTTGCGCTAAAAAAGTGGCAGAAGTGCAGAGCGGTACCCGTGTGCCCCAGAGCAGGCAGGATGAGACCTGAGCACACAGCTGCCGTACCTGGGACTGACACCACAGCGATGAGATTTCTCTTCGGTGGGACCTCCTGCCTGTTGCTGGAGCCGGGTGGGCAGCGGCTCCCTTGTCTCCTCCCCAGCAGCCTTTCGGCTTGCCTGCCCATTAGGAAAAATGTGCAGTCAAGCCAGCTGGAGACTGAATGGCAGAGCTGGGATGCCTGAGCTGCTCTTCCGAGCTGCCAGGGCTCGCATGTGGGGGAGGGGGTGTCAGGGATAGTCCTGAGAAACTGGGCAAGCTGGGGAGGTTTTCAGCTTAAGCTCCATTTTGCAGTCACCCTTCCTCCCAGTCCGGATTTCCAGACATTTCAGCAGTTGCAATGTCTTCTATGACCTGAATGAGTTAAAAGGGCTGAGAAGAATGTTTTAGTGTTGGTTTTGGGAGACTTGCTGGGCATGGAAATGCTGAAATTCACTAAAAGTAATTACCTCCAGTAATAAGAATGCGGTTTGTGAGCCATTTTCAAATATGGTTTAATATAGATGGACTATGAAATACATGCCTTGTTTAATTTTTTCCAGCGTGTGGCTCGTTCCCAGGAAGAACTCCGAGATAAAGTTTTCCAGCCTGAGAGGAATCGTTTGGAAGTCGTTATACGGAAGGACGTAGAGTACATTGATCGGAAGTCAGACAGTGATCAGTGGATGAATTCATCTGTGGATTCTAGCACATCTAGCCAAGAACACCTGAACCATTCGTCCAAACCCGTCTCGCCTGGCTCTTGTTTAACTAAAAGTGGACCTGGACGTTGGAAAACTCCAGCTACGAGCCAGCCAACTCCAGTGGCCATTTCCCAGCCCATCAGAACAGATCTTCCCCCTCCACCACCACCTCCTCCAGTGCATTATGCAGCTGAATTTGATGAACTACAAATGGATTTGCCTCTGCCTCCCCCTCCTCCTCCAAATCAGGTAGGAGCACAAGCATCTTCCCAGGTAGCCGCTGCTGAGCGTAAAAAAAGAGAAGAGCATCAGAGGTGGTATGAAAAGGAAAAGGCACGTTTGGAAGAAGAACGAGAAAGGAAACGTCGTGAGCAGGAGAGAAAACTGGGCCAAATGCGTTCTCAGCCACTAATTCCTGCTCAGCCCGTGGTTCCCCCTGTTTCCCTTCAACAAGTGAAAACAGAAAAACCTTCAACTTTGCAGAGGTCTCAAGAAACCGTCATTCGAGAGCTTCAGCCCCAGCAGCAGCCTCGGACTATTGAGCGCAGAGATCTGCAGTACATTACTATCAGCAAGGAAGAGCTGTCCTCTAGTGACAGCCTCTCTCCAGATCCCTGGAAACGGGATGCTAAGGAGAAACTGGAGAAGCAGCAGCAGATGCACATTGTGGACATGCTGAGTAAAGAGATTCAGGAGCTTCAGAACAAGCCTGATCGTACAGCAGAAGAAAATGACCGTCTGCGCAAACTCATGCTTGAGTGGCAGTTCCAAAAGCGGCTTCAAGAATCAAAGCAAAAGGATGAAGATGATGATGAAGAGGAGGATGACGATGTGGATACTATGCTCATCATGCAGCGACTGGAGGCAGAAAGAAGAGCAAGGGTAAAACGGGATAATCCTTTCTAGACAAAAGTATTGTAAATGTCTTTCTTGGTGGGTTGCCTGGCTTTGTCCAAGTATTTTGATATTCTTACTGGCTAAAGGAGGATGAAGCTTCTTAAGTACCTTGAATTTTAAAATTGCTAACTTACAGTGGCTTCACCAGTTATGTATTATGAAAGTATCATAGCTACCTATTGTAGAATCCAAGTTGGCAGTCAAATTTGCTCTTCTTGTTGTGGGGAAAAAGATTCCCTTTGGATAAAGGGATTTTGCCATGTAGCTGGAATAGGATTACAAGCTTAAATATGGCAGGAATTCACTCACGGGAAGGTAAGAAAAATGTTTGAAATTATGAAAGTCTGTAGGAGAATCAGGGACAAAAAATAGTGTGGGTTCTTTTTCCTTTTCCTTCCCACCTTGCTCTGAAATATGTTTACCTCTAGGTGTTCTTATTTATAGTCTAGGACCTGAACACATGCTCTTTCCAGGGGACAGTGGACTGAAGTTCCACTTTTCTGGTCCTCTCCAAGTAGAGGCTGGGGCACACGGCAGCTGCTCCCTCTGCCTTCACCAGCACCTTGGGCGACCCCAGCGGTGCTGGGGGAAGCATTAGGCTGAGCCTTGTGGGTTTGGATACACCCTGTCTAGGGCTCCAGCTCATACGTCCCTGGATTTTGTGTGGTACCCAGCTTAATCAGTATCTCACAAGGTTTGCTTACCTTAGCTTCAGTATTGTGAAAGCTCATAAATATCTAATAACATAATACAACTGAATAGTGTGAAGTGTTTTTCACTCTGCTGGTGGCTGTTGTCTCTCTGTTACATCTGTTGTTACTAGGGAACCATTTCTACAGGATAATATGTTTTTATTTTCTGAATAATAGCACGGATACCAAAGTTGCATACCAGTAGTTGTGCTTTGACAGGCTTAAAAGCTAGCTCTGTAATATGCTGAGTGTCTTCTGTTTGTTTGTCTTGAAAAGTTTGCTTAATTCTGTGATAAGCAATTTCTAATTCCTGAGAAATGTTTGCATGTGCTTATTTTGACATTCAGAAATAGCTATTGGCTTGAGTAGTATTTGAGTTCAGGATTGTTTTGACAGCTTGATTTCCTAAACTCACTTTTCTCATATTTACTGCAGTCTGCATTGCTTTCCTTTTTTCTTGTGGTTAACTTTATTACTGTGTAAAACAATAGATACCTCAAACTTGGAAACTGAAGAAAGGAAAAGCTAAATATATCTTTGGCAAGCACATTGCATTAAAGCCCAGCATTGCTAACATATCATTTGTAGCATATTAGGCAGTTACCTATGGGCATAGAAATTCCATGTAAAACTGCCACTTTAACAAACAGTGTCTTTAAAACTTCACTGTAGCAAGGCTAAAAAAGCCATATGTCATTAACAGAAACACAGTTGTATTGCATAACATTTATATCAGTCTCCTCTGCGCATGCTGGATTTAAAATACTATTTGTGCTTGAAATTCTGCCAGCATTTTGGAACTAAAAAATAACAGTCATCTTGAACTGAAGTAATGTTTCCATTTTGGTGACATTTCACTATCTATACTACTAGAGATGTGATATGTAGTACCTCTGGAGAAATACTGAGGTTTTGAATGAATCAAACCGATTCTGGTAAAAATTTCGGATTATTTGACTGTTTTCATTTCTGTATTTCAGGTTTATGTCAATTCAGTTCCTCGTTCTAAAGCAGCTGACTTAACAAATAAAACGCTTTTGAAATAGCAGAAGTCTAACCTATCTTTATTTTCACTGTGTATCTTTCTTTTTTTCCCCTTTCTTACTACCTGCAGCAGACTGCTGTGCCCGCAATCTCTGTTCTAGATTTGGTATGTTTGCTTCTTTCTCTTCAATATCTCTTTCCCATTTCAGTTCTTGATATTATTAATAACCGTCCTCTATGCTTTGGATGATAATTTGGTATCTTTGGGTGTTCAAATCAAAAATCATTGTGATACAATAAGCAGTAAGTTAACAGTAAGCATGCATCTGTGTTTCCAGACGTGGTGACTCCTTTCCCTGTGTTTCCTTCCCTTCAGATGTTGTGTTCTGCTTGCACACTTGATTTGTCTGTTGTAGCAGTGGTCTAATGTAAAACTGTGTATTTGATGTTTTGTCCAATTGTGTTTATAAAATCTTACTAAGTGCTTGGAATGAATAGGCTGTGAGGTAAGATTTCCTCCCTTCCCCACCTCTGCAGGATTTAGAAGAGCTCTAGCAACACCGTTCCTTTCCAATCTGAAGTGAAATTGTTCTGGGAGCCTAACAGTACAGTGTGCAGTTCCAGCACGTGCTGAAACCCTGTTGTTTACAGGTGTTACAATGTTCTCATTAAAGTAAAAAGGAATTGTAAACTCAGAAATTACTTCTGAACTAATATTTCTAAATCAGTCACATAAACAGGCAATTATTAAGTTACCATATAATTTCATTTTCAGTTGGTTAATACCATTCTCTTCCATCTAAAACATGACAGGCTTTCAAACTGCAGCAGTAATTGGTATGACTCCGATTAATTCTGTATTTTATTGCTCTCATTGGAAAAGGGTACATGGAAAAAAAGAGGTCTGTAGTCTTCTAGAGAAGAAATGTATCCCCTTCAAAGTGTATTTCTGTATCATTAGTATACCAGCTTGAAAGAAGGGTAATGCTTGCAAGTCCTGTTAGTATAACTAATTTGTGCTGCTGGAAAAAACTGTAAATATGACTGTTAAAAATATAAATTTGGACATTTAGCACTGCTTTATTTTTTAAAAAAATCATCTTTTCAAATGCATAGTTCAGATAACTTAGTCAGTCTGTCTGAGGTGTTTGGTTTCGTATCTCTGTGGTACTTTAGTGTTAAGCAGTTGACAGCAGGGAAACAGGTGAAGCGTGTCAGCTTGCTGAATTAACAGACAAGCCAGGACTTAGGGATTTTTCAGGCTTAGTGTCTTATCAATATTTTTTTCTTATTACTACTCCTGTTTTGGTTTTGGTGTTTGGGGTTTCTGGTTTGCTTTGGTTTGGTTTTTTTTGCTTAAGCCTAGGTCCCCAAAGCCGTGACTGGATAGAGAAAGTACTTTGCCAAGCAGGCTGTAAACTTGTGGATCTTTCTGTGACAGGGAATTGTGGAGGCAGACAGCATCATCAGCTTTTAAAATGGATTAGGCAAATTCCTAGGCGTGACGCCTGTTAACCACCTACTCAAACTGACTGACATCTCCAGGACTGTGCTGAATGCTGGGAAACATCAGTAGAAATGGCCAGGCCCCTGTGCAGCTCCTCTTGCTGTGGTCAGAGAGGGAACACTGCGCTAGGTGCGTGGCCTGAGTCAGTTGAGGATTTATGTTCATAAATTTAGCTTTTTCTCAAAAAAAGAGGCAAGCTACCTCTGAGATTATGTTGAATGCTGTACTCAGCAAATACCTCTTTTTCCTAATTTTATCACTTTCATACTGTTCATACGACTTTCTGGGCATAGGTGCATCTGTCCTATACCACTTCATGTCCCCGATCAATTACTTTGTAGTGTCCGGAGGGGGGAAAAAAACCACACATTAGCATGCTCCATGCTTTTTTCTGTATGTCTTAATTTGAGCATTGATGATAGTTCTGATAATTGAAAAGCTGGTGAAAGGTGATGAGTAGTTACTGCATGGTCAACTAGTGTGTGTCTTTTTAAATTCCCTGGGCTACTAACAGATCTGACCCAGCTTTAGTTGTCATAAATAAACTGGCCTAAAATTAAAGTTCTTCCAGATCTTCTTTTAAAGCATTCTAAGCAGTGCTTGAAGAAATTAATTTTGTCTGGAATCTGAGACTTCCTGGGTGCCTGCCAGTCCTGTGAATATCGTAACATTTCTGATAAGGAGCCAATGGGCTGATCCATGATGAGGAGCAAGAGCCGAGAAGAAAGGTGGCCTTCTTGCCTCTCCTGGGCAGGAGCAGCGCTGTGAGTGTTGGCCACAGAGGGACAGAGCTGTGCGGCTGAGTAAGTGGTTGGCACTTTGCAGTAGCTCAGGGGAAAGAATCAGCGCTTTGTGCTGAGCTGCTTCGCTGAGTTACATCTGGGGAAAAAGAACGCTCTTCCCTGTCAGCTGTCTGTGTGGATGGATCGGTTGTTTCTACCTGTTACGGCATAAGCATATACTGCTTTGGAGAAACCCTGGAAGTACAGTAAATCACAGGAAAACGTGGCCTTTAAACTAGAGAAAAACTAATTGGGGTAGAGAAGTATAGAATCAAACTATTCAACCTGAGAATCTCTTAGCTGTCTTACTAGGATCAGGAAGGGAAGCCGCTTTCCTTCATGTCTTGAAAATCAGGGAGTTGGGTTTGAGCTGGGTCACACACAGAAATGCCTCACCATCCCCTGCTCCCTGCCAGGCGCCAGGGACACTCCAAAGTAGAAACTCATTACCAATCACAGAGAAATGAAATGTCACTCACTCTGCAGTAGTGGCTCTATTCCTGCTTGTGCCTTTCATATAATTTCTGGCCTTTTTATTAGGTGTGGCGTGGATACCGTTGTCATTGCAATTATTATGGTGCAGGTGCTGACAACAGTGCCCAGGTGGGCACCCTGAGCAGTTTTCCCTTCTTTTCTTTACTTGCGCTTCAAGAAAATACCACCCCCCCCCCCCCCCCCCCCTTTAACTTAGTTTGAAATATTTTCTTATTTAAGTGCATTCGCTTAGGAATGTTTGCTTCTAAACAAAAAGGCATGCTGTAACCTGGGATCAGAGATTTTCTCTAAATGCAAGTGGAACAGAGTCAAGGAGTTTTCCTGTATTTTTTCAGTGTGCAGTTTTTATCTTTATTTTTTTAAGAGGAAATTACTTCTCTTCTATAAACTCTTCTGAATTACTAGCTGTCTTTCCTTTTGACAGCAATATTATGTCCTTTGCTCTCCTTTTTAATAGCCAAGACAAGAAGAGGTCTTAATCCGAGCAGGGAGTTGGTTAACTACTAGATTTCCTTCTCTACTCTATATAATAAGCTTGATCTCTATGTTGTTTTCAGTAAGGAATTATAGAAGTTTTAGCCCCAAATAAGGGGAATTTACTTGGAGTTGGCATCCTCTAGTACACATTTGCCAAATTACCGCATAAGTGAAATGAATTAATTTTGTTCTTTAGCTTTCATGCTCAAAAATGGTTGTGTTCAACATTGGAGAGGTGTTTCACTGCAATTAGTCTGTATAACTGCTTGAAGATATTGAAGGCAAATGTTTTTAAAATTACCTGTTCTACAAGGTCCTAAGATACTCATAACACAAATACTACAGGAACACTGGGGGGAAATAATTACCAGAAAATTAGTCAAAAAGAAAAAAAAAAGTTTGTTTTTAGAATTGATTAAAAAACCTAATCTGCTGTAAAGCACATTCCCTGTTAATAGATTGGAGGGGAGAGATACCTGCATGAAAGTTGTCCTCAGTCTATTAAAACTAAATTTTTCTTACTATATCATTATGGCTTTGTGTCTTAAGGACCTTTCTCTCTAAATAAAACTAGATTGTAAAAACAAATCCAAGAGCATGCAGCTTATAGCAAGATCAGTGATTTACTGATTTATGCCAATCATATGCTGCAGTAAGAAGCAACACAGCATGTAGTCCAATTTCTACATGTGAATGTTATTGTGCCAGTGAATATTCTTGTCCATGAAGGGCTTAGCTACTGTCAGCTTTAGAGAATCATGCAGAGTTTGGATTGTTGTTCTGTTTTCTTATCTGTGCAGTGTTTACCACAAACATACAGAAAATAGTGTTGTCTGTTGGACACAAGTTGTTCACATGAGCTGCTTCATCTCAGCAGTCAAAGATTTTGTTGCCCCACTCTCTACTTTTGCCAAAACACATCTGTTGCAGATACAGTGGGAGATTTTATTTATCTCCTGAGACTATTTGCAGACTTGCTGAATGAGCCTGTTACTTCAAATGGATTGACCCTTTAACTAATGAGTCATGATTTTTCCGGTGCTTGGATACTAATCCAAAATGAAAAACCAATTGGCTGCTGGAGCTGTGGACTGTTGGTCTCCAGTATTTAATTTCACTTTACTGTACCTATGAGACTGTGGTTACTGAAGCTGTCTGGAACGTGAGTCCCCTCACTCTTCTGCTAGGGCTTCATATATGACTGCTAAAAATGCCTCCCTGTACCTTTTGTGCTTTTATGTATGTAGTTCTATGCTTTTTTTTTTTTTTTTTTTTTTTTTAGGGATTTTTAGAGAAACTAGTGTAACAAAGCATACTCTTAACAGCTGGAAATTCTATTGATTTATCTGTAGTATAGCGTTTTCTACTGAATGTTTTTGGGTTTTTTTAATTTAAATACTCAGGTTACTTTTTTTTTTTCCACCCATTTTGCCAACGCGAGTGACGCAAAAATTAAAGCTGTGTGTCTGTTAGTTACAGGATGAAGAACGCAGACGACAGCAACAGTTGGAAGAAATGCGCAAACGAGAAGCAGAAGACAGGGCCAGGCAGGAAGAAGAGCGCCGGCAGCAAGAGGAGGAGCGGACCAGGAGAGAGGCTGAAGAAAAGGTTGTGGTTTCCTGCAGGGTTTCCTATAGTCCTCTCCTCTACAGCCTGGCCTGTAACAGCTCAGTGTTGGGTCAGCAAGCGTTAAACATGCCAGACCTAGTGGTAATGGTCATGGCCAAGCCTTCAGTTTGTCCTGTATAAAACACAAATTAAACAAATAACCCATTTGTGGTGCCCAGAGTTCACCAGTATTGCATAAATTGTACTGTAGTTTTACTGGCCGAAGGTATTTGGCAGTGGCAAGGACTTGCCTTCAGAGACTTTTCTGAAAGTCATGGCAGAAATTGGTTACCTCCTGGTTTCCTGCAGCCCCCAACGTGACTTGCTGACTATCTTTATTATAATGGCTGAGTTACTGGTGTTGGGTTTTGCTGTGTCTCAGAAGTGGCACTTAAATATTTTTGCAGTAATTGTTCTATATAGATACAGAGAGAAATATGGAATATACTCATCTCCATGCCACTGTATATCATTGTATTTTATGTTTGGACTATTGGAGGAAAAGGAATTGTTTTCTAGAAAGGAAGTAAATAACTTCAGCGGATAAATCACTGTGAGGTCAGATTCCAAACATTCAGGCTCCTAAGTTGCTTCAGAATATTATATATGAATTTGAGCAGTTTTATTGTTCAAAACTGGAAGACAAAGCGCCTTGTTTGACTCTTAGCATGTTTGTTAAGGCCCTTTTCTTCCTAGAGGAAGAACAGTTACTTTTGTTCAGATTGAAGACTTGCCTGTTAGTAGCGCTGACTTCAGAATGAAGGAAAAGGGCTAGTTCTTAATGTTGAGAGAAATTTCCTCTTGTAAGATTGTCAAATATATATGTTTTATATATATAGTTACATATATATTAATTTCTGACAGTGATGCAGCCAAATGACTTTTGGGTCACACACTGGAGAGGTTTTCACTGGCAGATCTTGACTGGGACACTTGTACACCTACCAACTCAAAACTCAGCACCATCTGAGTGGTTTTAGAGAGTAGTACAAGGAGATGAGTTTCATGTCTTTGCTTTAGATGAACAAGATGAGAATATATATTTTTTTTTAGGATGGTTGACTCACAGTGCTGAGCAGATAAGGTGGACTTTTTTAAAACACATGGATTAAAATCAGAAAGGATGGTTGTTCAAAATGTCATGCATTCCCAGCAGAAGTCTTACTATGCTTAGGCAAAAGGTTTTTTGTGACATACAGTTTCCAAATATACATTTTAATTTGTTATCAAGCTACTGAATAGACCCTTTTGTCAATTTACAATGTGGCTTAGACAAGAGCTGAACAGAATTAAATGCTATTTAGTTTAAAACCGTAAAAAATGTCTTAAACTAGAAAAATACATAGATGATGTTTCATGGCCTTTTAAATGGTCAAAAGCATCATATAAATGACATTAGCATAGACTTTTTTAAAATTGTTTTTTTAGAAAAGTTTTTTTAAAAGATATTTGATGTCTGTATTACTGAAGTTCTTGGTAATTTGATTTCTGTGTGAAAGTAGTTTTCATGGTATTTATAATAGGAGCTTTGTTAGGATACATCTATTCCAAGGTGCTGTTGATTAATTTACACTGTATGCAGCAAAGTTACAAAGTTCCTTTTTTTAAGTGGTACTTAATTTTAGTTATTTCCCTCTCCCACAGATTCTTTACAGCTTTAATGAATCTACCCTTTATTAACTGTAGTTATATTTGGAGTAATAAATGCTGGAATCGCCCTTAGTTGTCTAGGCAGCTGCCTCGGCTACCAGAGGCAGTGGTAAACCTGGAAATAACAGCAATGCTGTGTCACAGGACAGCTGCCGTTTTTTTCATAGTAGTAAATATTCTTTGTGTGAGGCCTTATAGCTGCTCTGCTTATTGCCAGAAAAGGAGACCAAAAAAAAAACCCAATGTTTGTAGCTCTGTGATGGAAAACTTAAATCTCTTAGATTGCCGTGTGTTTCTGACCGCTGTGTCTCTGTTTCCTCTGGGCTTGCAGCGGCGGCAGGAAGAGGAGTATTACAGTCGCTTAGAGGCTGAAAGGCGCAGGCAGCACGATGAAGCAGAACGAAGATTACTGGAACCTGACGAGCCTGGTCTGTACAGACCTCCACTTCCACGGGAATATGAACTCCCATCCCCAACCCCTTCATCTAACGCTCCTCCTCCCCCACCTCAGCGAAACACCTCTTACCTCAAAACACAGGTCCTCTCCCCTGACACGATTTATACTGCCAAGTTTGTTGCATACAATGATGATGATGAGGAGGAGGAGGATTCCAATCTAGCAGGTCAGGATAAGTACTCCAGCACAAGAAAATCTTATGGTGACTTTCCTCCTGCCACCCTTAAGCCACAGCAGCCCTCCCGCCAGCCTCGCCCAGTTTCAGATGGCCTCTTTCTTTCCAACTCATTCCAGTCATCTCCAGTCAATGCCAACAGTACTACTGCCAAAAAAAGCCAGCCCCCGCCCCCACCAAACAAACCGAGTTTCATCCCTGCCAGCAGCTCTAAAGGTAGACACCATGAAATCAATCGTCTCTACAGAACTATCCTCATGTTTTCAACTCTGGTGCTGTAGATTGAATCACTCACTTTGTGATTTATTCTTTTCCCACTTAATCACTATTTTCACTCTGGTGATCTAACTTAAATCCTGATATTAATATGAATCCTCCAATTTTTAATCGTTTTGATCTCTCAAATTTCCTTGTTCCTTACCCAAACTCTTCAAAAGCAAAAATTCCATCTTTCACACAATGAATCAGAAATTATTTTAACTGTTACTCAACCAATTCAAAGTACTGTTGGTTTTGGCTTTCACTCTGTATCTTTCAGTGATTTGTTTTGTATGACTGACCACTGGTTACTCAGGGCATCTGGAAGTGCACCTTTCTTGAACACAGGAAGCCTTTCCTAATGGGTTCATGGACAGAGCTTATCTTCTGTTTCCTTTGTTGGTACCAGGGTTCTCTTTTAATAGTGTGTGCAAATGGCTTTAAAAATTACCTTTGTAGATGTAGTTCTGAAGTATACAAGCACCAACGGACATACAGAACATGCAGTTAGTTTCATGTGTTGGGCACCTTTCCTTCTGGTTTGTACAGTGCAGTTTTCTTGCAGAGAGAGAAAAAAAAAATATCTAAATTTCATCTTAGTGGGTTTTGCCGTACAGTTCATCCCCCCTGCTTCTACACCCCTGTATTTCTTTGTCTTCTCATCTTGTTTCTTTTGTAACTCCAAATGGACAACCATAATAGAGTTTAATTTCAGGTTGAGCTCTAGCTGCTAGCAACTTCAGCACCTTATTTTATCTGCAGAGTACTAGCTTAGCTATACTCGTGAATTCAAAGCTAATTCAGTCCAAAATTCCATGCTGAATTTTTTTTAACTGCTGCCATACGGGACAGATCTTAATAATGTTACTCTTTGAGTACGTTTGTGTAAATCTCACTTTAATAAATGCAGTTTATTGACATACATTTTTGTCTTTAAATAGCAGCATCTGCCAGCACTTCCCCTACTTCTGTATTCTTCTGAAGGGAACGGTGGCCATCATGTTCCCCTAGCTCATTCTTTCTACTTGTGCTGGAAGTCCACAAGTGCCTGACAACCAACTCGCACAGATCACATCATCCTTTTACAATGCAAAGGGTAGTAAGTCACCTGAAATAGCAAGGGCAGGTGTTTATGCTGGCTTCTAGCCATATGGCTAACTTGTTTACTGGATTCAAGTCTCAGTGACACCTATGGAAGCCTACACTATGGTATATCCCCGATAACCTTTTTGGCCACCTAACAAATTATGAAAATTACTTTCTTTAACCAGAAGAGTGGTGTGCCCTGGTCATAGGGAGCGTACGAGCCTCAGAATAGGTTCCAACTATCAGAAGCACTGCTAATCCAGCTGCAGCAGCGTATTAATCTGATGTAGGATATGTATGAGGTGATACGGCTACACGATACTCTGAGCTTCCTCTCTGCATCCTTTTCAACTGAGGCTCAAGTCATTGTTTTCCAGCAAAGCATCCTTTCCTTTGCAGGGCACATTAGCTTACTGCTATGGTTGGACTGTTTCCAGTGCTAAAGAGTGGCTCTGCAAAGCATTATATATCTTAATATAGCTGAAGAGATGGTAGTTTAGCTCAGTTATAATTACTGTCCAAATGACAGAGTTGATGCTCAGCAGTTTCACTGTTTGGGGTCTGTACAGCACCCAAATTGCATAAAAAGTATTCACGCTGATACTCATTTAAAGGAGGTTAAAAACAAACAAACAACAAAAACAACAACAACAAAACAAAACCCACTCTCTGTTTGCACTGGTGTTGTCTCTGAGATCTTGTGATGTAGTAGTCCCTGTGGATCTTGGAAGCCTGTCTGTCACTCCTGTCTGGCTCGTTCAGAGGTTCCAGATCTTAAAGGAAAGTGCAGGAAGGTTTTAGCTTTTCAGTGTGTTGTCATCATACTGGAGTATAAATAGACACACTATGTGCTTACCTCCTCTGTGCTTCGGTTACAGTGCAAATAATTCCATTATGCCTACCTACAACACGTGAGCCCACTGATACACCCACAACCAGGGAACCCAAATCGTGGTTTTCTGTCAGAAGGACAGTAGATTTGAGCATCTTGTATCACACGGAATTAATGATTTAAAGTAAGGTTAAAAACAGGAGATACGTAGAATTATTCTCTTTAAGCCCTATGACTATGTTTTCACCTTGCTCTTAAGAATATTGTGAAACAGCAGGCTTCTGATATGAAACTTTTGTACTCTATGTCTGTACTGAAGTTTTGTTCCTTCAAAGGGCTTTCTTATCTGGAAACTCTTATTTGAAACTGACTGTAATAGAATGTAAAATGTGCCTTCCATCACACACGTGGCTTCCAAAGGCCTTTGCTGCCCTTCCTCGTTTGGCACTTTGGAGGCTGTATGTGTAACAAATTAAGTAACTGTAGAACTGTCGGTCAGTAGTTGTCACCACCGCTCTTCCTGCCTCCCATCATCCACAACCCAGAATGCCATTTCATAGATAATTGCATTTCCCAGTCCTGCTTTCTGTTAATTTTAATGGAAAAATGAATCTCAGGAAAGTGAAATGTTCGGTGCTATTTTTTGCATGTGCGCGTTTGTTTTTCCTGGTCAACAATCAGAAGGACAACCTACAAAGTTTTGGTTAGGGTTTGGTAACAATTAAGGAATATTGTACTATGATGCTTCGCCTTTAATAACCTAATTCATAAACCATACAACTAATTCTGAATACTCTTATTTCATAATTTTTAAAATAGCCATGAGAACAGGTTAACTTCACCTGGTTGCTCAAGCTTCTATGAAGACTGCCTGCGTAACGTACAAAGCCGTTTGCACAAAATGCAGAATTCACTGTGCAGTTTACCATCTCCCATCTCGCTGACTCTGTGACATTACTGTCCTTTACAGCTCTTTTCTGTTCTTAATGTTAACTCTAGTAAACCACGCTTCTGCAAATTGTGCTCTCGTACCTTCTTCCACTGGGTCTCTTAAGACCACTGGGTCTGTCAAGTAACCAAGAAAAAAGCCAACATCCAAATCAAAACTGCTGTTCTAAAGCAAGTGGAAGGGTCAACCACAGCATGTGGGTCCAGACTTCTCAGCATAGGGAATGTGGCACTTGTATGTGTGTAAGACTCATGTCTGAAAGGAAGAAAAAAAGTCTTGTTATATGCCTGGCATAGCTGGCATGATTTGGTCTGCTACAAGTTTCTGGTGGAAAAAAATTAGCCTACAATACACTAATTAAATTTTCTTATGTGTTCCAGCATCATGTGTCTCTTTTATTGAATATTTATGAGATGTTACATATACCAGTGGAAGAAGCAAACATTTCCTTCTGTACTGAAGAAGGTTCACAAGACATAACACATGCAATATGGAGACCAGAACTGTCTGAAAACAAATCTGAATATTGTGCTAACACTTATTTTCACTCTTTTCCTGGCAGTTATTAATATAATATGGTCGTAATTATAGATTAAATTATTAAACTTTTTGATTGGAAAGAAAATGTTTTGTCTTGTGGCCTTTAGAAATAATTAATATAATGTGTAAAACCTGTGTGTTGTATCAGCTTAAACTAAAGGTGCAGTGCTGTAAGGTACTTGCTCGAAATTTAAATTTGTATCCAATAATACAGTTTATAATACAGTAATACAGTAATCAGACTAAACAGAGACAAAAATTCTGACTCTGCTGAGTTGCAAAGATGGCATATACTAATCTTAGCTTACTTCAGCCTCATAAAGAGAGGAGCTGCAGCTAACTTATTTCCTGTGAAGCTTGTTACAGGGTAATGAAGCGTGTTGCTTTTTCCATCAATCTCTGTGAACACCTTCTCATGTCTGTCTTACAGTAAGCAATAGTAACATAAAGACCGTGATTTGATATGTGCTGTAAAATCTAAACAAAATGTGTTCTGACTCAAAATTAGGAGTAAAAATTTACAGCTGTTTTGAGGAGGGGTGGAATTTTGTAGTACTGGTTTTAAATATTCTAGATATCAGATGATCCTCTAAATTTGTTTCCAATTCTAGTTTAAATTTATTTATTGAAAGAAGCACTGCACCTTTTTGAAAAAATACAATATAAAACTTCTGTGTTTTAACTGTAGTCCTTCAACTTACTTTTTCTTTTGCATAAGGAATAAATTCATACACTGGAACTACAGGAGCAGCTGTTGGGGCCCATGAAGTTTATCGGGATCCAAGAGACAAAAGATCTAAAAGGTGACATACAGAAGTCCATTAACTTCTATACCCCTGACTTGGCTAACTTCTGCAATGTCTTCTGGTTTTGTTGTATCCTCTGTGGGCTATTCAAGAATTCTGCAGGTGGCTCTGGAGTATCTTGGGTTACTATTAAATAAAAATAAATTCTCCACAAGTCTTTAGGTGATCTGAAGTACTATTTCACAGCAGCAAATTTAGTGCTACAAGTGAGTAAACTCAATAATTGTAAATGAACAATTTCAAGTGTTTGGGGTGTATTTATAAATCTGAACAGTACCTCTCCACTGGGATTCTTACCCAATCTGTGCTAACAATAAATAATGTGGGCTGTATCTTACATGTGAGTGACCAGCTTCACTGGGTAGTGTACCGAAGATGCATTTTAAAGTGTAGTTAATGTTCCAGTGGAGTGTGCATAGCAGAGACCTCTTGGAGCTAAAAGTGAAACCTCTTCTGATCAAGAAGCTGAAATGTATTTTGATTAAAGCTTTATTATATAAGAGTTAATCACATATGTTAAGTATTGTTACAGCTACAACTAAGAATGATTTGACGTGTTCACTGCAGTGGTCAGAAACACCTAAGACAAAAACCTGTTTGTTACAAGGGTAAGACATGAGTGCAAGAGCTTAGCTAACAATTGCCCTTGGAAGCTTTGCCAGTATAGAATAAAATCCAGAGGTGTTGCAGCCACTACTGCACACATCAGTGCTAGCAGCTTTGTCAGTCAAGACATACAAGCTTTGGATTCCAGTGAAAACCACTAGAAACGTGCCAGGATAGAAAGGCTCACTGATTTAGCCATCACAGCAATGCTGTGCGAATAGAGCCATACTTTACACCCATGCTTTGCTTTGAAAACTGGCAAGCAGTTTCATTCATGTTCATGTGCCAGAGATGGCTTGTGAGCCGCTAATTTGTCTAAGCGATAGCACAATGTCAAAATTAAAGGTATGTGTGGCATCATTTACTGTAGTCAAAAAAGCTACCACTCAGTACATGTCACTAAGAATGACTATATTTAAGGATATTGAAGGTAAGAATTATAACGTAGACTTTTTTCTCCTTTTCCAGTCAAGATACAGATATACCTGGAGCACCAGAAAACTTGACGTTCAGGGAACGCCAGCGACTTTTCTCACAGGGTCAGGATGTATCCAATAAAGTAAAAGCTTCTAGAAAATTAATGGAACTGGAAAATGAGTTGAACACAAAATAAGATTAAAGCACCTTATCAGATGTAACTGAAGATCTCTGAATTGAGGGATTGAGATGGGGGGAACACTACTAATGAACAGAAAATGAATGTTTTCTGAAAGGAGTGACTTTGATTCCTCTATATCTAAGACTGTTAATTAAGATTTAGAGATGTTGCAATAGCAAGAAAACTGATTACTTTGCCAGGAGCTTGTGGTTTATTCAATGAAAGCACTGTAAAATTTTAAAGATACGAATCACGTGAAGGTAACTTTTTTTTTCTTTCTGTTTTGGGGTTTAAGTTCTTGTGCACCAGACCAAGTAGCACTTGTCAAAGATAAGTTCTGTTTCCTGGTGTTTTACAGACACACTTTTGTTTTAGCTGCTGAGCAGAGAGAGTGAGAGTAGCTTGAACTGCCTAAACTAAACTGTGCACTAGAAATCAGTATTTTACGTTGTTTGATAAGAAGCCAATATCTGGGCCACCTTAAAGAAGACTTTAGAGGCAAGTTTGACATACTGTATGGCGTTCATACATTGATCAGCATATCAATACAGGTCTTGCTATTACTTAGTACTGGAATAACACACATTTTGTAGGTGGAAGCTCGGAATAAAAGCATTTCTAGTCCTACATATTTGTTGGGTCTAAAATGGTTGCATAAGAATTTATCTGTAGTTATGGAAAAGTCTGGATGCTTATGCATCCCCACTCCGTGTGCTTCAGACTTGCAGAAATGTGAAGATATGACTTTTTGATAGTTGTTTTATTACAAGTTATGTAAGCAATAGATAGTAGGCTACACTAGTGGCGCTTCATCAGTTAGGACCAAAATGTTAGTAAAGTGCTAAAGATGAGGAGTAATTATTTCAGTTCCAAGGTCAGCAGAACAGATACATATGTTTTCTGAGAAAGGTCGATTAGGAGTTCTTAGGCATGGAACAGTATTGGTAAGTCTACTATTACCAGTTCAGCAATATCGGGTTTTTTTTCCATGGAGCAGTGAACTGGCATATAGTCTTTCTAAAGACTAAAGTGTGAAGCATCAGATACAAAACAGCCGGCTGGGAGTGGGGTTGTCAGTGAGGTGTTAATGGGGCTGGTGTGCTGATGAGGAACCCTCTCTGCTCAGGTGGAGGACGTGGGGCCAGCGAGCTCTTCTTCAGTCTAGCTGGCTTTGCTGACATCCTGTTACTGTTGTATGAAAATCTTTTTTGGCAGTTCAAGCTATTTTTTCACACTGTAATAGCCTTATTTAATTTTAAATTGTTAATCTTTTTCCTCCCGCTATTTCTTCAGCTATGCCTATGTGGCTGATGATGTTGGGAATAAGGACCTCATCAGAGTTTTTCTCATTGTGTGATGTTAAGACAATATATATTGTGATTCCAAACAAATTTTCTATTTGACAAAGCCCTTTACTGGCTTTAGATGATTTTTTTTTTTCCTGTATCATATTGTTCTCTTATAAATATATATTTAGGGAATTGTGCACACTTCCAAATACAAAGGGGTAGACTTTCACTGCCTTAGGAAAGAAATCACTTTTAATAAGAGTTGTATGATAAATAAAATGCAAGTTAATGAAAATTGGAGTGTAAATATTTTTTACGTATTCCAGGTTTCTTATTTGAAAGTGTGCTTTTACCGTTTCACCTGTTAAATATGAAGTAGATTAAACTGTTTCAAAGTGTTAATGAAGGATCTGCATGCTTGCTATGTCTGTTAATCAGGAAAAGCAAGCCTCTCCCAATTTATCTTGAGAACACTAGCAGCCTTACAGTGACAAATTTTTCTTAAGGAAAAAAACTTATGCTGTGGCTGAATTACTGTTGCTGCTAGAATCTGAAAAAGGCTTAGCAAAAAAATACCTATAACCTTCAGTCGAGTGGATTTGGCCGCCATTGGGCATTCAGGTCAAGTGTGAATATGTGTAAAAGTGCTTTTCATATTTGTCTGTGCATTATTATGAAAAACATCAAAACTGCTGTAGTTTCCCATTTCTACTGTATTTCACTTGCAACCTATTTTTAATAAAGTTTGTATTGTATTTAACTTCGCATGAAATGTTTTTTTTTGTACTCTTTGTTAATTGGTTCTGCATTCACAACAGGGTTATTGTAAACCTAAGGGGCTCTTGTTAATACGTTTTGCCTTACCTGTCCTTTTAAAATATGTTTACAAGCCAAGTCAGCATATCTCATAATGGATAGATGAAAACCTCAAATTAATTTTACATGGAGAATCAACAAAGGAGGCTGATTTTTCACTGATCAGAGAGAAAAATTTCTTAGGCTAATGTTCAATATTTGTAGCAGTGAATTGAAATAAGTTATTTTTACAGCTTAACTACTGACTTATGAAACAGTAAGTATTGGTGGGGTCAATAAGGCAGCAGGTCATACAGTATTTGTGTCTTCCTCAAGTGCAAAGTTGTATTTCTAACAGTGAAGAGGAACCTGGAATGCAACTTCTTTCAGGCAAGTAAATATATACTATTAAACCAGAGTCTCCAATGTGATTGTTGTGGTTAAAAAGTCATTATGATCTCTTTATTTTGAACACGAAGACAGGATAACTTTTTATTCTGATCTCTGAAGAAAATCCATTTGGCTGACCTGGAAGTTTGAGGGTGCGGACTCAAATTCAGTGTGTAGTTTTGAATGAAGGTTGAGTTAAGGGACTTGGGAATGGTGGCACCTCTCTTTTATTACTGGATCGGTAAGGTCAGAGGACTTGACTCTTGATGGGCGATGGCAGTTCAGGCTCTGCTTGGGCAGGGAGCCAGACCCCAGGGAAGTGCTGTAGGTGCCTTCTGCTGCAGCCAGGATGGAGAGCCACCCACATCTCTTCCCAGCTGGGTATCTCCATCTCTGGAGCTGTGGAGTCTACACTCTGGAATTTTCAAAATCACTATTGAGGGCATTCCAGATTTCAGTATGAGAGGGGTGTGTGTGACAGCAGGGAAGAGCTAAAGGGACCACAGAAAGCCAGAAGTACTGTGTAGTGTGTTACAAGGGCAAAACTGCCAGGACATCAAGGCATGGCTCAGTGGAATCTTTTATCCGTGTTTGGAGGCTGTAGCTTTTGACTGGGAGAACAGACTCAAGAAAAAGAAGTTTAAATTTCGAATATAGAATGTGTAGTCTAGAAGGCAAAGGAATCAATCCGTTGTCCTTCTGTACGGTATTTCTTCAATCTAAGCAAGAGCGAAGAACCGCTACAAGCACGAGAGGCACAGCAACCTTCTCTCCTGGAGTCCTTCCCAAGTCCTTTTCTGCCCATTTTGTTCCTAGTAACTGTGTTTGGGAATGCTGTGACGGACAACTCGTATCGGAATGCTGAAACTGGGACTTCATTAGTCTTGTTGGTTCCCTGACTGGGGTTACTGTGAAATGCGTCAGGAGGATTCAAGACAATGTTTACTTAGTAGTATCTTAAGACATATATTCCACTATGGTATTTAACTGCTGCTAAATTTAATATAGAAAAGTGCAGATTTAGGCAATTTCATTACATTTCTGGCCTTCTGGTTCCCCAGAAGGATCTGTAATAAGGCACGGCTCTGCATTTGCAGGGGGAGGACAGGACCAAGTTGGCAGGAGTTTGGAAAAAAAACAAAACAACAACAACAAACAAAAACAAAACACACAAACCAACCACCACCAAAACCACCAACAAGATTCTTCAAAGCTGTGTAGAAAAGTGTGTGGGAATACAGCCTTGCAGCATTTCCAGAAAACAGCTGGATTTTTTGTTTGTTTCTTGCCTAGGTCACATTGACAGACTGTTTTGTTCCCTGTCCATCAAACAACTTCTCCTGAGCGTTGGAAAGAGAAGGAAGTTTCCCAAAAAAAGAATTGCTGCTCTTATGGTGAGTCACAGTCATATTGTGATGTTTTTTTTTGATATTTTTTTTTTTTTTTTTAATACACATGGGATTGAGCTTTCAGTACTATCCAACTTCCAGGTGCACACAGAGAAATGACTATGTAAGAGCAGCCCTGAGATACTCACTTTTAGGTCACTAGTTCAAAGTCACAATGACAATAAACTAAGTCTTCTCTGTTACAGCCTAAAGAAACCAGATTCTTAATCTCATTCATAGTGGGTAAAACTCACAGTACGGGTGAGATCAACCGTTACACTTCAGAGATGGTCCTGAGATAAAGCTGAGTTATGTTGGAAAATAACATTGTTCTGACTTGATTGCTGCTGCAGGATAAGCATAACTTATAAAAATCACAGCTCAGTGTCAAGAATTGTGAGTCGCATCCTCCAAGCTACTAAAATATTCCCCCCAAAATAGCTGATGTTGATAAAATCCTGTCTGCCTTACTTAGTGCCGACATCTGGTAACATCCTCAGTACTGCAGTACTTTGGAAATCTTCTTTTTTTCTTTTTTTCTTTTTTTTTCCCCAGCCGGTATTTGGGCTTTTTTGTTTGTTTGGGGGGTGGTGTTTTGTTTGTTTTTATTTCTTGGTTTTTAAACTGAGTCTACAGTTAGTGGGAGGATGGTGCAGTATCACTGAAGACAGTTGACAGAGCTGCACAGGGATGTTTGGTTCGGTCTGTGAGAGATGAGCTGCATCTGGGCTCCTCTGTAAAGGGTCGCTATCCCTTTGTGCCGCACGTGGAGAGATTCACTGCGGTGTGCCTTTGGATTTTCTACTGCATGTATGGTTGCACATTTGCCATGTTCAGAAGACAGTAACTTGAGTTTGCTGTTTTGTGGAACTGGTTTCCTCTGTAATTATGGTGTTGGCTTTGGTTCAACAAACAAACAAACAAAAATCACACACACACAAAAAAAACACACCAAAAAAACACCACACTAAAACTGTAATGCAAAAATAGTGTTATTTCCCACTTCTAAGAAACTAACGTGATTGTAACTGGCATGCTTTCACATTAAATAGCCAAAGAGTATTCTGACTGCTTTCAAGACAATATTTCGGTGCAATACAGTAGACACGAAATAGTATTACTAACATATGTCAGATATTGGCTTCAGAAACCTTAGTTGGAGACCCCTAGCCATAGCCCGACTGACTAGCTCCTGTCTGGAGCAGCCTCTCAGGACTCCCACACCATGTCCATGTCCCAAGCCCAGCTCTAGACACTGGCTTTGTTCCCAGAGTTATGAAATAATCGTGAGTGGAAGGGACCTCTGTGTACCATGTAGTCCAGGTCAAAGCAAGGTCAGGTACAGCCAGTTGCCAGGACTGTGTCTAGTTGAGCTTTGAGAATCTCCAAGGATGGAGACTCCACAGCCTCCCTGAGCAACTCGCACCAGTGTTTGACTACCCTCGTGTTAAACAACAACAACAGAAAAAGTATGTTAGGTTCAGATGGAGTTTTGTGTCTCACTGTGTGCCTGCTGCCTCTTCTCTGGTCACTGGGCACAACAGTCTGGCTCTGTTGCTTTTATCCTCTCCCAGCAGGCATTTATGCACATTGATCAGACACTGCTCAGCCTGCTTTCCTCCAGGCACAACCACCCCCAGCATGCTCTGTACAACAGATGTTCCTATCCCTTAATCTTCTTTGTGGCCGTTGCAGCCTTAGCCCATAGCACACATCACCAGCTGCTCAGGGGGGAAATCTTGTACCCAACGGCGGAGCTCTGGCCTCTGTCCTTGTCCTTTGTTGTGGCTTCTGAACCTTAATGTGGGGCTTGTCCCCCTGGCCCGAGGAATGGGTGCTTTGAGGAGAAATCGTCCAGTCGCCCCACACCAGCCTGGGGAGCTGCAGGCTGCCCCCTGTCCTTGCCCTCGGCCTCCGCGGTCGCTCACCCCGCGCCGCCGCAGACGGCGGGACGCCTCAGGCCGTACTTACAGCGAGCTCATTAACGGCTCAGCCTGACGCCCTGTGGGGCGACTGGGGCGGGACCTCCGCCCCCTCACTGCGAGGGGATTGGTGGTTGGAGCGCACGAGGCGCTCGACCAGCCAATGGAAGCGCGGGCGGGTCTTGTCACCATGGCAGCCGGCTGGACGCCCCAGCTGCGTTTCTCATTGGCCAATTTCAATCCCGGGAGAGCCCAGGGAGGCCCCCTTCTGACCCGGCGCGGGAGCGGGGAGAGGAGGATGCGGCCGCGGAGCGGGGTCGACCTGGGCTCCGTGTGGGCCCAGCGCCTCCGGCAGCTGGAGCAGCGGTTGCGAGTGAGCCCGGCGGCGGGCGGGGAGAGGAGGGGACGCGGGCGGTGGGGAAAGAGCCGGGCCACCCCGACCCGCGATGGCGGGGTGGAGGAGGGGAGAGGTGGGGCCTGGGGGCGGGGCACGTGTGACGGACAGCGCCTCGGCCCGCCGGCCCCGCCCCTTTCTGTTGAAAGTCTCTTTCTAGGCTTAAAATTTGGGCGAGAATCGTAAACCCAGCGGCCTGTGGGGGCCGGGCAGGCAGCGGGACGGGGGGCGGGGAGGCTGCCCCGCCTGCGGCTGCGTTGGAAATGGGGTTCCGGGGTTGTGATCGGCCTTCCTAGCCCGGCTACGGGGCGGGGGGCGCGTCCGGCTGCCTCGGGAGCCCTGACAGCAGCCTGGGCTGTGGAAACCCGTACGGTTACTTAAAAATCAGTAAATATATAAAAACATATACATATAAAATAATATATAAAAATATAATAAATAAATATAAATATAAATATAAATATAAATATAAATATAAATATAAATATAAATATAAATGCACTTCTCGAAGGACCAAAGGTCTGGAAAATGCCAGGAGGTGATTTTGTAAAGTAAAAGCAGCTAAAATTTTGTATGCATGCATTGCTGCACAAGCAGGAAAGATGACAGAAGGTAGAGGGAATCAAGGAATATTAAGAGTTTGTATAGAAATATTACTGTGCTGAGGAGATTGAGGGTAGGTAGGTAGTCCTTTGGCTTCAGAAAGCAGAGGAACAGAGGAATGTAATAGCGAAAACTGCCAAAAGGAATAACATCCAGTAGCCTCGTCTTTATTTAGTTTTTAATGTTGAGGGTTTTCTTCCTTAGATCAAAGAAGAAAGAATTGTTGTCCTGGAAACCGAAAATGCTGCTCTGCACCTAAAACTTGCAGAGGTAACTACTGTTTGTTTTTCCAAAAATAATGACTTTGAAAAGAGAAAAAAAATAAAAAAGACACTGAAATCTGCCTTCCTATTTTCAGGTTTTGCACTCTTTACCTATTGGGGAAATCTACGAAGGGGTTAAGGCTCCGTGTGTCTTTGTTGTTTCGTGGGGGGTTTTTGGGTTTTTTAAAATCATAAATGGTAGCAGTAAAAATAGTCTGAGTAAGTAACTAGAAGTTGACACACATTTAAATAATTGCCACTATTTAAAATTTATAACAGTGAACTGAGGGAATGACTCTGCAAGCATTAAAAACAGAATATTGCTTTCTACTTGTCTAGAAGACAAGGGCAGGTTTTGAAGGAATACTTTTTGGACGTAACTAGGTTGATCCTTTAAAAAGTACAGGAGTACAGGAAAGGCGTTTCGATATGAGTAGAGAGATGCCCCATGGCGTGTCTTCATAGCACTGATCTTACACGTGTCTAGAAAAGGCTGCGCTGTTGCAGAAGTCCGTCACAGAGCGTACAGTGACAACTGGATGCGCTCATTTCCTTCTATAGAAAGATATGTTTTTCCTAGACCGTTACTGAAACAATGAGCAGCTTGTGATGATGTTTGGGGTCTTCAAAGGTGGGATCTCAGAGATTTAGAGAATTTTGAATATTGATCTACACTGCCAGGCCAGAGCCAGCCGTATTAATTGTGACAGAGACTGTTGGCCAAGAGTTTCTAATCTGGGCTGAAACATTAAATAGCTGGGTTAGCTCAGGATAGCCATTTGGCCTCCCTTTGTGTTTGTTAACACCTGAGAATAAAAGTGGGCTTCTGACTGGAAGCAGAGGGTACATCTGAAATGAGTTCTGCTAGTTATACAGAAGAATACTGTAACTGATTCTCAGAAACTGATTCTATTATTTTTGTTCTGCTTTATAGTATTTACCAAAATTCTTAAGGTCAAGCATTTCAGCTGTTGGTGGGTTTTGTTTTGTTTTGATTTTTTGTTTGGTTTGGGTTTGTTTTTTGGTTGGTTTGTTTGTTTTTACTCTCACAAACACAAGAAATTATTTTAGTTAGTAAGGTGCATCAGATGCAGGAAGTAGTTATTTGAGTATCAGATAATGTAGCCTTGTTTTCCAAACACAGCACTGTTTCGGTTTATTGCAAAATGTGCTGGAAGATACGAGCACCTACAGACACTTAAGGAGCGTGGCAGTGTTACCACCATCAGTCAGAAACAACATCAAATAATTGGTTGGAATACTTCGCAATTAACCTTGTGCTGATATTTCTATTCAGGCGGTTATTTAAACACACTTAAAAGACTTTCACTTCTCCTTGGTTAATTTGTCCCAACAATCTGAAAACATGAACTGAAGTGACATGAAATAGTTTTACCTTAATGAGAATCTATTAAAAAGAATAGTAGCTTTAATTAGATGATATTAAAGTTGTGCAATGTTGCACCATATCTGCCAATATTTCAGCAGCTGTTATGGTGAAAGAAGCAACTGCCCTCTGCTATCGGTCACTAACCTTCGGATCTGCTGCTGGAGCTGCCCGAATTATTGAGCTGCAACAACTTAGTCACAGTGACCAGGGTTAACAGAGGTCTCGTTCTTAACTTGTAAAAGCTAATTGGATTCGTTTTGACTGAAGTGAGTTAGGGAGCTTTGGAGACACGAGGATAGCCATAAATTAGGATTTGCAGTGTAAATGTTTATCTATAGGTCGCATCAGTCTAATAAAAGTGTTATCTCTTGCTGTAGACCTTCCCTTGCTAATATCCTTAAGACAACCACAAATACCAGCACTGCCACTGTTGTCTGCAGCCTGCTATATTATTATCCTTACAGCACTTTGTATGGGTTGCTATAGAACATAAGAAGTCAGATGCTTTCTCTGTAGACTTGCTTTTGCACGTTTGGAAGTTTGTTTGTCTACCCGCACAGCCCTTTTTTTTGTTCGCAGTCCTTGAGGTCCTGATCCCGCTGTCTTCAATACGTGGAGCCAAGTCTCCCAGAATGGGTCTGATTTGGAGAGCACTGCTGAGTAGTTCAGTTTCATTTCTGTTTATAATAAAGCTGACTATAAAAAGTTTTGTACTCCGTTTTTTGCTTCTCATGTGTGAGCACAAATTTTCAAGTTCTGTCCTACGAACAACTCTGATGAATGCTAAAACCATTTTAATGGAGAAAACCTCAAAGCCAAGTGAGCGTTTGCAATAAACTTGATAGTGGAATGGATGAGAGGCTGACTGCTATGACAGTAGAATTGACCGTTTCGCTTTTATTGTCCGTGTCGAGAAAATGAGGGAATCAGGGGGAACCTGTGCAGGTGGTGGAAAACGTATTAGATGTAGGTTTTAACTAGCTTAAGCTTATTTAACAATAAGGCTTGAGTACTGCTGTTGCTTATATATATATTTAACTTTTCACACATGATTAGAGATACTGTTTCCCCTGAGTTACTTGCATACATTTTTGTCATGAATGTTTGTAAATATTGCATCTGAGTAAGGTGAGTCTTGAGGATTCTCAGAGTAAAAGAACACATGAACACTGTATAGAATCAGTCTCAGCTTAAAGCCTGTAACAAAAAAATGAGAGTTCTTGAAAAATAATCTTTTCCTGCTATTTCTTTCACATGTGAGAACTTTATATATATACACATATGTGTATATATACACATTTATATATATGTATATATATACATGTTTATATATATGTATATATATATACACGTATACTTCTTTTTTTTTAACAGTATCAAGGGCTGGCTGGAAGAAGCACTAGTGAAGTATTGCAGCTCTACTCTGCTCATGGCCAGCAGCAGAAATTGCAGAGGAGTTCTGTTGTAACCCAGCTGCATGGAGCAATAAAGGTAAAGGCATTTCATAATAAAGTAGACATAATCTGTGCCCTAAACATGCACATGCTTATCAAATATAGTAAAACCCAGAAAATAGTCAGATATGAACTTGATCTATGGTTTTACTGTGTTGACAGCAGTGCTTGCAGTGAAGTGTAACAATGCCTGAGTTGGTTTAAAATTTGTAGTGGTTTTGCTGCAATAAGCTGCAAAGTCACCTGAGGAGCTGGTAAAAGCAGCTGCTTCTGAGTGCCAGGATCTTATGTCTAGGCTGCTATCAACACCTGAGCTACATAATTTTGTAATCAAAACCTTGCAATCCCTGGCTTGACTATCAAGTAGTCATCCCTTAAAAAACAATAACAGTGATATACTTTAACTAGATGGGCAGATCCTTTACAAAAGCTTTGGAGAGGTCCATCAATTTCATTAAGAGTTCTGCTCTGGGGGACCTCACAAGAGGGAGCAGTTTGCTGTATGCTCACTCCTCTTGTCCTAATTTTGCATCATAGAGACTGGAACTGTTCTCCTGGTATTGGTACCATAATATTTTCCTGTGTTGAAGTACTTAACTCCTTAAGTTACTCCATTGAATAGCAAGTTCCTTTCAGGGACATTAACGAATGTCAGTGTTTCTCAGGACAGCACTGAATGCCTGCATAAAATGACTGAGAAGTATCTCAGGAAAAAAAACTGATTCTTAACAGGCAGAAGGTTGTAGCTTAATTGTAGCATAGTTGGGAGTGGGTGATTATTGTAGGTACCTTCCAAATGAACTGCTCTGTTCTATTCTTATTACACGGATTCTGCTCAGTAAATTTTGGGATGGTATTTTAATTTTTAGGTTAGCTAGAATGGCAGAACTGCTTATGATGCAGTACCAGTGGATTGAGATGGTTTATGGTCAGAAATCAAGGAATGTTAGGAGAGAGCAAAGCTCCCCAAATAAAAGTCTAGATTAATGGTAGTCCTATACCCATAATAAGAAAAATAAAATATTTCTTCCTTGTTATATTCTGTGGCTTTTGAGGGTGGGAAATGCAATGATTTTCTCCCTTTAGTTTAGATTGTTTTATCATTGAAACTAGTTGATTAATTCAAAGTCCGTACCCCACTTGGAAAAATACAACATGTGACACTTTGTACCAGGCTGACTAATGAGACATCTCCATGCTTCTGTGAGCTAAAGTACACGGTGTTTCAAAAAGATGAACCCAACACGTTACAATTACACAGAAATTTACAAGCAGTTTAATGAGTTATCAAGTTTTAGTAACCTTCTTGTAAATACTCTGTGTTGCCTCTTCCTGCTATATGGACTGTAAGAGTTTCATTCATGAGCTGTTCATGGTTGCAGAGATATAGTGATTTCAAATTGGGTCCATCTTTTTGAAACACCCTGTATTATTAAGTTCATTTTACAGACGGCTTTACATGCTTGTTCCAAGACTTAGATGTCAAGAAGTCTCCAAATCCTAAAATCAGATCAATGTGGTTTTACTTTATTTGGACTTTTAAGTGAATATAAGCTGCTCTTATAAATATTTAAAATGCTCATCATGTATGTTATGCTGAGTTATATCCATAAGACAAATACTTTTGTGAACAATAAACATTTTGGACATTTTCAAAATACATGTGTTCTCATAGGAAGGCATAGAACTGGCTTTTAAAAGAAGTGACTCAGAGCGAAGCTTAACACGTGCCTCCTGATCCAAGTGTGGAATGGATCACAATTTTTCATTGCTAATTCTGGATATGTCTTATAAGTGAACAGAATACACACATGCCACACACACTCTTTTTCGTTTGATGAAATAAAAATGAGCCTTTGTTATACCTGAAGCTATTTTATGGTCGAAGTAGGTAGCATAAGATGGTAAGGATCCATAAAGCATTGCTGAAGTCTTTAGGAAATGACATATCTTGCAGGATCCTTCTCTAAACATGCTGAAAGATATACTCCTGAAGACTTCCCTTCATCAAGTAGAAGGTTCTTCCTGACTGCGGTGTCTCACTGTAATTATTTGTGGTGGTGGTATATTGATTCTTCCTTAACTGCTGTTTTTGTGTCTTTATAACATATTTTTTCTTTTCTCTGAGAAGAGGCTTAAGCAAGACCTGAAGAGCCTCCATTCATTTGCTCTTGAGCTTTCAAAAGACTTTCAGCTTCAAAGCAACACTTGGCTTTACCAACTTTTGACAGCAGTCCAAGGGATACAGCTGCAAAATGAAGCAATGCAAAGTAAGGCTCATTGCACTTCCATTTCAAATATGTAGCATCAACAATGTCACTGTTAAATGTTACTAACATTAAAAGGTTGAGTTTGATTTTTAAGAAACGTGTCATTGAAATTGTAGCGCTTGTTTTGTGTTTGACATTAGAGCACCAAGCAGTTCTGAAGTGTTAGAAAGAATACAAATAACTTTGCAGAGGTTATGACTGATAATTTGGGTTTAGCTTTTGTGTTGATTGCAGCTGCTACTAGACTACTGCTGAGTTGGCTCAGCTGTAACATTTTTAACCTGAAGTTCCTAGGGTTTTTATCTTGGCTATTTTAGAATAGCTGAATAAAGAATGTGTTGCATTAGCTGAGATTTGTCTGCTTTTGGCTGTACCAGAAAAGGACTCAGGTGATTTGGGGGATTTCAGAAAATACTGTCTGAAATTAGGACAGGCAGGATTTTTAATATTTCTGTGTATTTACAGCAAAAATTTTACTTCCAAATCAAAATGAGTACCACTCACTACACTGTAGATAGTAAGACCACACAGACTACTGTTTCACAATTCTGGTCCTTCCTTATTGATGTGTACATATAAAGCAGACCCTGCAGTGCACTGGCGCTCTCTGCCCTCCTCACTGAGGACTAAGTGCATTGGTCCTACACCTGGATCTCTTGGCCTGGATCTCTGCATCTGCTTTCAATGTCCTTGATTCTGGTGGAGCACCTACCAGGCCTGAGAAGCACATGACACATACAGGCCTTAAATTGTCTTAAGCTTCGTAGCTTGATGAATGAACACACAGATTTAGAATCTGAGTCCCTGGGTGATGCTCTGACATGCATGTGTTGTCATTTAAAAAGTACGGTTTTGTCTTGCTTTACTTTTTGGTTTAAATATTTAATTTTGTGACTGATTTGGTTCTGATGGGACTACTCAGGTCAACAGCAATGAATGGCATTCTCAGTGATGGATGTTTGTAGAACTTGTCCCTGTATGTTATGTACTAAATTATGATTTAAATTGAATTGATTACTGTATTATCCATGTAGAGCATATGCTTAATCAAGTTATCTTTAAAAAGCAAAAAACAAAGTGGAAAATTAACCCAAATAAGGTGAATGTTTCCGTTATTGAAACATGGGGCTAAATGAACAGGTAAAAGGTTGGATTTGGCACTTGAGGTGTGTCACATGCCTTACCCAAGTCAAGGTAGACCACGTCCACTGCTCTGCTATCATCCATCCATCTTGTCTTGTCCTCCCTGCATGCATGCACTTGTGGAGAAACATTATGAGCTGCAGGTGAACAGCGTGGGTAATATAATACAGAAATATGACCTGAGAAATTTCTAGTGTAGACAAACGTCCCTTGAAGTTATCTGATTTTTAATCTATGTCAGAGATCGAATGTGTGGCATGCTGAGATTTTATTTCTGTTCCTTTCTTTGTAAGATAGCATGATAGTAAGGCTGGTGGCCATCCTGCTAACTCAGCTCACAGATTGTGGTTTTGAATGCTTGATACTCTACATCTTCAAACTGCTCACTAATTGCTGGGGAGATTGATTTCCCACTGAGGTTCCTAAAAGCTTGCTTTTTACCCAAGTTTACAGTCACATTATGCACCTTCTGGGCTGTACATTTGTTTTAGGCCTACTCAGTGTTAATGTAATTCAGCCAAAATAAAATCATTTGTGAAGTCAGGAGGCTTTTATGATGACCCATATTACTCTCCTCAATTTTGTGAAGGAGAGTCACAGAGGTTTGAAAGATCCATCTTTTTTGTGAAATCCTACCCATGAAGCAAATGCACCTGTCTTAAAGGGGAACCTTATAGCTGTTCTACAGGCTTCGTAGCACTGTAAATGAGGCTGAGGATAAATGAGATGTTACCTTCTTGTAAAGTTAGCTGGCATGAATCTAATAATCTGCAAATGTTATATGAGCCTTGTAAGTGACAGCCCCATCCAGAAGCACGGTGTTTCAAGTTTAGGTTTCAAGCTTCAGTGACAGATAGCATTACTTTAACTAAACTGACACATTTGAACTTTCTTTAAATATCTTGTGGTTTTGATTGGTTGTCAAGATTTCACATGTATAGCTGTGGTAATTATCTGTAACTTTGCATAGCCATCACATAGCAAGGAATATGATGGGGTTTTTCAGAGATGTCTAGTAAATCAGGAACTAACCTTCATAATTGAAGTCTGGTAGAAGTCAAAAAGGTTGATGCTCGTGTTTCATGAAGTGCTACTGGAAAACTAATTTTGTAAAGTCGCAGAGTTTAGTTCTTTGAAACAGCTTTTTCTAGTGTTTCAGATCAAAGCTTTTGATCTTGAGCAGTCTCTACAAGAGGTGACAGAGAAATATGAGAAAGAAAAGCAGAAGAGGAGAGCTCTACATAACAGTTTAGTTGTAAGTACATTTAATAACAGAACATTTTCTTATTTTGTTGTAATTATGCTCATAATTTCCTCACAAATAAAACAACTGAATATACTTTTCATGGATATATCACCTCCCAGAGCTGTCTATATATGATACATTTATTTGCTGAGGCACATTTGTCTCACAATAAACCCCACCCCATTGTTTTTATGCAAGCATCTTCTAAATCCACTCGTGC
This sequence comes from Columba livia, assembly GCF_036013475.1. Taxonomy (NCBI): domain Eukaryota; kingdom Metazoa; phylum Chordata; class Aves; order Columbiformes; family Columbidae; genus Columba; species Columba livia. Next base: position 74,675,973 of record NC_088604.1, read on the forward strand.
AACATATTGCTATAAGGAGTATCATCCATTTTGAATAGTGGACAAAACTTGAGTTTCTTTGTCCTCTCCTCTCTGTTCTCTTTCCTCCCTTCTATCTCTCCTTCTCTTCTTTCTTCTACTCTTCTCTAAATTTGCAGCTTCTTAAGTTATTTTGGAGTTCTTAAAATTATCAACTCGAAATTGGTCGTCTTTTTTTTTTCCAAATATTTCTGGCTGTGTCCTGTGCCATTAGTGATGGTTTGTCTGGGGTTAATGTCTTGGGGTTTTTCTTGTACGTTAACCTTATTCTTTCTCCCCACCCCCACCAAATTACTAGTTTTGGGTTGCTCGATTCAGAATCTGATTTTTAGAAACACACACTGTCTTCAAACAACATGTTTTGAAGTTTTTCTTAGTGGGAAATTAAACTCTCTGTTAAAAAGTACTTGCCTTCCAATCTCTGCCTTGTGTTGCAGCTTACTGAAAAGATATTCTCCAAGGCAGTCAGAACTTAGTGCCAGTGGTCAGTAGTCATCACAGACAACGTGTTTTCACTGATACGAAACAACTGATTACCAACAAAAAGGAAAAAAAACCACCAGGTTAGACAAACTGAAATGTGAAACAGCCTGCAGAGAAAAATGAGATACTGCACTTTTAGTCATGTATGTGAACACAGTGGAGAGGAAAAGGACAAAATGTTTTATATTCACATCTTCCTCAGGGCTGGTGGAAAAATGGAGTGTGTAATCTTGTCTGTTAAATTAATATATGCATCTGAAGAAGCTCAAGTAAAGAGGGGAAGGAGACTGAAGAGAGGAAAACGGCTCAGATTTAAAGCCTTTTTTTTTCCCGTATGGACTGGAGGGGGCTACACCATTCCAGAGCTCTGAAGAGCTCAGGCTTCCTCAAGTACTTTCTCCTAACTTCTCAAGGCAAATGATATTGATACTGGTTTTCTCCCTACAGAGTCTTAGGCTGTGATTTTGTAAACACCTGCATGTTTGTGTCTGCTTCACAAAATCCGGTGTATTTGTCCTCTACAGTAGTTTCTGTTAAACACATCTTAACATTTTAATCCTAGGAACTGAGAGGAAATATCAGAGTCCACTGCAGGATCCGACCATTACTACCTTTTGATACTGTTGCTGGACATTCAATATCACAAGAGAGGTGATTTATTTTGTCTGTGTTACATCTTAGCTGACTCATAATTAATATACAGGGAAAACAGTAGTTAAATGTATGTGAGAACAACTGTGTTCTTGATTTTTCTGTTTTTACGTGTTGGGGCGGGGGGGGAACAATGATGGTATCTCAAAAACTAATTGCTGTTTTCTTTCTCCTGCTAAATTGACTTTAGCCAATCTCATCTCCTTGTCTAAAAGTATATCCACCTGAACAGAAAGTTGTAGCTGTTCTGCCAAGCCAGCATTATCCCTGGCTTGGCAGAAGTAACACAGCTGCAATCAGTTTAGAGTATATTCACTATCCTATACAAATTCTGGGATACAGTAATGTAGTAACTGGCAGAAGTTTTGGGTAGAGGAACATACTCAGCATTACAGTTGTTTTGTAATGCTATAGAACAGATTTGCTGTCAGCACAAGCACTGGTAATTCTATTTCAGTATAATTTGGCTCTGCATCCCTAATTTATAACACACTTACTGTAACAGAAGTGGCAAAACATTCCGAGATTCGAAAGGAAAAGAGGGATTAGATGCAAGTATGTGCTATAACAAGCTGAATTCTCTGTAGATGACTAACATGAAAGAAGGTAGTGATTGAAAAGTAGACAAACAAAGAGAGAAGGGGAAAACTAGGTGGGTGGCTAGAAGCCAGTAACATTATCGTGAGTAAATAACTGATTTGGGGCTTTATTTTACTTTGGCTGGGTTGTAATTCTGAAAGACTACATTCAGTGTTTTAAAGTTCATGAATTTTTGGCAAATCTTTTAAAAAATATAGAATTGTTTTAATGAAAACAGCATCAAAAATAGCAGAAAATAAATTTCAAGGAGCCTGAGGTGGAACTTGCATTAACCTTTCCTTGATATACCTGGGAAAGAACACAGTCAAGGTTTCTGTTGCTGTATGGAACAGTGAGTGCAACCAGGTGCTGAATTGCAGTGTAGAACAGGATGGACTAGGCCAAACAAACTATCATCAAAATTAACTTTTCTTAATATATCAAAAAGTAATTTAAATAAAATTTAATTAGAAAACTAGGGTGTGATTCTGAAAACACACACATGGACAAGTTTATACACCTTAGCAATCTCAGTTTTTGGGCTAGTAATGGATGCAAGATCCAGGACAAATACTTAAAAAGAGGGTGTTTTTCACTTCAGTGTTATATAGTGAAAGTCTCTAGCTACAGGATCACATTACAGTCTCAAAATAATAGAATGGTTTGCATGCAAATTAGTCTTCATTGGGTTTGTTCTAAATTTCTTTTTTTAAGCAGATTATTTTGGCTGCTTGCGCTTTATTTTTTTTTATTCATAATTAGCTGTGGTGTTAGTATGTACATTTGGTACAATAATAATGGCAATTCTGAAAGGTACTCTTCAGACAATGTGTAGTTCACAGACATTTTGAGTATTGACTTTCCTGAGCTAAACAGAACATTTATGGTTTGAAAGGTACTTTTTTTTCCCTATTGGCTTGTTGGTTTTTTTTTCTTACAGGCAAAGGAACTTTTCAGAAAAAGTGGCACATGCAGTTGATGATGTGAGTATTTGATGGTGAAATTCAAAAGCATGTTAACAGATACTAGGAAGGGGGAAAAAGAGGCACATGTCAACCATGGGTTTAAAAAAAAAACCAAAATAAGGTACTTTCTTGTCAATCAGCATCCAGCTTTGATCACCCATGGGAGCAACAACAGGCGGTTTGTGCTGTTTTCATCCTGACTCTTTGTAGTAGTAACACCTTGGAGCTTCTGCTGGTGCAGTCATCCATGAACGGGAGGTTGTGCAGGTCAAACCGCTGCAGACTCCTGCAGTCAGTCCCTTTGACCCACTTGTATTTACTGTAACTATTTCTAATATTATGTCAGGCTTTTTTTTTTTTTAATTTTATTATTGCAACACAACTAATGGATTAGGAGAGAAATATCATATCTCATGAACCACAACAGCCTGCGTGGTACTGCACTCAAGCATGTTAAAGTGTCCTGGCATTGATCCATCGGAGGAAGGAGAATGAGCATTGAGCTTGCAAATCCAGATGACAGCGTTAATTGAGGCCATTACCAAGATATAAAACTTAAAAAAGCACAGTACTGTGACCTAAAGTCAAAGTATTAACTTGGGTTTTAATTTTCTTAACCACCATAGTTCTTAGTTGGCTGCTCACTGTTACTTACGTGGTGATTAGCCAAATTGTCTTCTATAGTGTAGTGCTGAAAATAGTGCAGAAATGACCTACAGTATGTTATGCATTTAAATCTTCCAAATTATAGCTTAATTAAGCAGATCTCAGTTGCATAAAGTAGATGTGGATGCTTTTAGATATATATATCTGCAATTAGGAACTAATGGAGCATATGAAGAGTCAGCTAAAAAATAGTAAATATGTCAGGGGATAAAAAACAGGGACCTGTAATGGGAGATGTAGTACCCTGGATGCCATTACCCATTTATTGTACTATAAAAAGCCACGACCATTTCTGACCTGATAAATTAGATAATATTTAGGTTTCGGATTATTTCACAGATATATGAATATGATATATATATCTATATATTTGCAGACAAAGCAGTGTCTGCTTACTTATGACAATTTATGAGTTTTAGTTCATATAAAACAGTGACCTGGTAACCATCTATATGCTTACCTGCTCTTATGTTTAGAAATCTTTATGAAATATTCCAGGAATATAAATCTATGCATGGACTTGATTGTAAAATGAAATGTGAAAGATACTACCTTTCTGGTTTTGGAAAACCCAACATTGACTTCCAATGTTTTGTTAGTTTGCCTTGACATCTATTTGGTTAAAATGCTTTCTAGTTTTGATCAAACACCTTAAGTCTTTGTGTTAGTTTCCTAATATGAATATTTTTTTGAAATTAAAAAATAAATATTTTTGTTTGAGGGATCTAAGTTCGTGAGAGAGGATAAAAGTACAACTAAGTTTTACAAAAAGTTTAAGCTAATCTAACAAAAGTAAAGGAAAACAATGTTTATTGCCTGCTTATATTGCTTTTAACAACTGAAGGTGTTGTGCTTGTGGCAAGGATAAATATGTAATTTTCAGATAAAATTATGGGGCCTGATTTGTTATTGAGCTTTTAGTTGCAATGCAGTCAAAGCTCCTATTTCTGAAAACAAGTTAACCATTTTCCAGACAAGTATTTATGATTTAAAGGACATTTTAGGTCAAGCTGAAGGAAGACTGACTGTGATAGAGGTCCAGAGTTTATTAGTTTTGCTTTTCATATCATGGCTGTCTTTCCAGATGTTTCCCTGAAAATACTTTATATGTGTAACATAACCAGGCAGTTTTCTGCCTTGATAATTTTAGAGCTAATGTGCGTTAGAAAGCAGAGCTGCCTTTGAGAACCAGAGTCACAATGCGGTCCAGCACACATACTGCAAACTATGGTTGGATCTTCTGGACAAGCTGCAGCTTGATGTTGTTCCTGGATTGGACTGGAGCTCTAACAACTCTCGTCTAACAACTTTGTCGTGCTATAGCTAGAACAGGGAAAACATCTGTCTCATAGGGAAAGACCACAACAGAAATTGCAGTATAAAATAGCTTTTTTTCTCGTCTGGCAGGAGCTCTGTTAAGACTCCCTTCAAACTGTCCGTAGGCAGGCAGAACTGACACTTGGACAGAATGGTGTATATCTTTTTGTGAGACCGACACTGGATGAATTCCATTTAGTCTTTGAGGTTTTTTTCTTTTGTTTATTTAGAGATTCATGTAATTCTTCAAAAGACATGTGATCTTTCCTACAATCTTGCTCATCTTGTCTAGAGAATCATTACTCTGATTCTAAGTCTACAAACGGCTTAGTGTTTTACTGGACCCACAGGAGAGTACAGGGTGTTTCAAAAAGATGGACCCAGTTTGAAATCACTGTATCTCTGCAGCCACAAACTGCCCATGAACAAAACTCTTACCACTTGAAAGGGCATGTTTTTGTGCCACCATTACCAACTAATCTGGATGACCTCAAAAACAGAATCACGGCAGCGGTGACCTCCATGAAAGAAGACACTTAGTTGAATTAGTCCCAAACACCTCTCAATCATCTCGATGTTGTCCATACAGCAGGTGGAGAGAACATAGAGCATTTATAAAAAGGTTACTAAAACTTGATAAATCATTCAACTGTTTGTAATTTTTTCAGTAATTATGATATGTTTCCATTGTAAAATACATGCTTTGAAGTTGGGTACATCTTTTTGAACCACCCTGTATTTCATTTCAGTTTTTGAGCTACTTTACAATTTTTGAAGTTTTCTTTTTCCTTTCCTGTGTATGTTTAACTGCTCACCATAAAGATAGCAACTGTCTGAACCTTTCTCCTGAAGCTTGTTATGCAATAATGGTGGAGAGTGAGTACACACTACACATTAGGTTGAACCACTCCATATAGATTAGGACATTGAGTGGTGCTGGTATTGTCATTACCTGAGAAAATGAGTAGTTTTGGTACTGAACGTTCAGAATCTTCTTGGTGGTGACAGGACAAGGAGGAATGGATGCAAATTGAAACACGGGAAATTCAGCTTAAACATGAGAAGCTGTGAGTGTTGTCAAACACAGGAACAGATTGCCCAGAGGTGGTGTGGAGTCTCCATTTTTGGAGATGCTCAAAACCTGACTGGACATGGTCCTGAGCAACCTGCTGTAGCTGACCCTGCTCTGAGCAGGAGGTTGCCCTCAGAGTCTCTGTAAGTGCCCTTCCTTCTCAAAGATTCTGTGATTCTGGTCTAGAATCCCACATGCTGCTTTTCTGTAGTTTTGTCCATCAATGGCAGGCTGTGCTGTGTGCGCCTGTGAATAAAGGTGTCATGTTTGAGTGTGCAGATGCTTAAATGAGATGCCTAATCACTCCAGACTCCTTGTGTGGTCGTTGAAGAAAAGTAGCCACCTTCAGAGGGTAAGTCATGCACATAAGATCTGAATTAAACTTTAAATATGTTAGTCTTTCTCCATGACTACATAGGCATCTGAGGTGCCTGCCCTAGTCTAACACCTGAAGTGACATTTGAATCCAACTTCTTTTGTCACAGAGAAAAAAATCTGTCTGCCTTTACATGATTAATTCATTTCATTTTCTTTTGAGGAGGTTTTCACTTACAAGTAGTTGAGAAAAGGGGAATGGCAAAGAGGCTGCTCTGAATGTTAGGGAAGGTGCAAGCTTCTGCTGCTTCTCCAAGATAAGACTGGGAAAATATGTACTAGCACAGCCAAGACAGTTGGAGACATGATTGTTCCCCAGTTGCTTATCAGCATCCCTAGGCTAGAGGGGGAGAATGTCTAGGTGAAGCTAGAGTTTTCTTCCGGTGGTGCGTACCTTTAAAGCTGTCCGTGTCAGCCTCAGGGCTGTGTCAGCCAGTTGCACTGAAGCTGACAGTGAAACATGAGGAGCCGTCACAGTCTGCCTTACCTTGGCTCTGCCGTGGAGCAGTAGTCTTTGGAAAGGGGGCATAGCCTTCAGCAGATATGCAGTAACAAGCGATAAGAAATTATAATTACCACAGCTGGATTCTGTGATTGTGTCTATATCTACTGTTTCATATAACTCGCTTAAAATTATTTCTTGGCCTTACTGAATTTCACTTGCTGAACTGTTCCCCAGGCTTGGGGAGTCAGCCTTGGGTGTCAGGACAGATTGTGAATATTTATGAAGTATCCTTTTGTCGTTTCCATGATTCATATTGCCCTGAAAGAACTCGTTCTGGGAGTATTCTGTGACTCCAGGGTGAAAAAACAATTCTTCAGTGTTCATGTGAGACAGCTGTACAGATTTCATAAGCACTATTGACAGGGAAACCTGATGACATTCTGTAGGCCAGCAGCCATGGTGGATATGTTAGGTCATGCTGATCTCCTGAAAAAGGAAGGTCATTACCAATGCTCATATGAAACTTCTGCCTATTAACAACTCTTTTGTTTTTATGTTATGCAAACAGAGTTTTTTCTGTCCTATTTCTCACCTTAGGGAAAGCTGGTCTGCAAGTAAATTTGATATCTGTTGTGGTTTAACCCGAGCTAGCAATACAACCACGATAGCCACTCACTCACTCCTCCCTTCTGCTCCCCAAATAGGGGAGAGAATTGAAAGGGAAGAGAGAAACTTGGATCGGGACAAACACAGTTTAATAAAATAACAAAATACTAATACACTACTAGTAAATATATATATAAAATAGAGTATAAAATAAAAGATACTCAATGCAATTCCTCACGAACTCCATCTGCACTGAGCAGCCAATCCCAGGAAGCAGCACCTGGTCCCAACAGCTGATCCCAGAGAGAGAATAAGAGGAAAAAGGCAGAAAGTCCCAGAGGCCTCTGAAAAATGGCAGGATGGCAAAAGGCCAAACTAAGGGAAGTCCTGAACAGAACTCGCCTGACTCCAACAAAAAGAGCAAAGAAAGCAAAGAAGCAAGAGAGAGCACTGGAAGATCTTGACTATCGTTAAATGTGAAGCATGACACTGATGGGATGGAATACTCTTACTCATCAGTCTCGGTGTCAGTCAAGGTCTGCCCCATCCATGCCCCCTTTCCTCGATGCCTCACACCTGTGGGCAGAGTGCTCAGAATGTCCTTGGCTCTCAGACCAGAGCAATTAAAAACATTATCTCTGTACTGGGGTGTTAATCTTCTTGTTTTCAAACTAAGACCAAACAATGACCGTGCTAGCTATGAAAAAGAAAGATTTCTAACTGCATGAAGAAAATTAACTCGTTTTCAGTCAAACCAGCACAATATCTCAATCAGAAATTTGTTCCATAACTCCATATTATTTTTTTTTAATTTATTTTTGGTTACTGATCCTATTAGAATATCTTTGTCATGCCATTTTGGAGCAAAGTGTTGTACTCGCATCTGTACTTCTGCTGCTAGATTGGCCAGTACTAGGATGGGTAACACAGCTTGTTCTGTAGAGTGAGGGTTGTCATAATGACATTGATAATGATACATTGGCCTTCTCCAAAGAGGGTGAAATACTTGTAAATTTAAAACTAGCAATTTGATTTTTATTAGCTGTTTGCATACTGTGCATAGCACTACGTAATCATTATTTGCTTAGCTTTTTACGAGTTCATTCTGTGGCAATTCTCATTTAGTTCAGCACTCCAAGCCACCTGTCTGCAGCACAGTGGAAATTCTGGCACTCCCATCAAATGCAGTAATGTAACTGCAGGTTACTAAGCTAGGAAACCTCCTTGAACTAGATGAAGTATTTTGTATGCTAGTGAGTTTCCACCCAAAGTGTTGTAAACTCCCACATTTTTTTACTTTACTGTTCTCTGCAATTAAGTAACATATGCCATGAGGAGCTGAAGGGCATAGAAGCTGCTATGTAAAGCATGCTGGACTGCTGTGATTACACTCTGTTAATAGTGTAAAGAGCTTCCCACGCATCTGTCAGACTTATGAAACTACTATATAATACATCTGGAAGGCTGATTCCACTAAAAACTCATTGAGTTCTACCATTGAGCTAGTGCAGTTCCTTCTCACAGTTGTGGACTAGCATGTTATTCTATGAAATGTGCATCTTCTGCTCAATTCTAGGCACAGGTATATATGAAATCAGTCTGAAAAGGCACTGTGAAAACTGGCCCTATACTAGAAGAGAGCTCTTTTTGACTTTTTTTTCTACTTGTGGTGTCATTTGGGGAGGTTGGGTCTACTTGCCTGTGGCTTTCTAGGCACATAAGAAGTTCAGGTAGGGGTTCGAATCTTTCTCGTCAGCTTAAGTGCACATATTTTGTGTTCTTTGCTCTTTAATAATCTGTGTTCCTGCTTTGGCAGTGGGATTGGACTAGATGATCTTTCGAGATCCCTTCCAATCCCTCACATTCTGTGATTCTGTGAATGTGTGTTGAGATCTTTTCTTGTAGTCCTGCTAGTTCACTCCAGTATACAGGCTCTTAAGCCTCACGTGTTGGTGACTGCTGGAGAAGGGCCTTGGACTTTATGATCCTTAATTACTACTGTCATCTGCCATCTTAGAAATGATAAATATTTCTCTGTGTGTGCACCTATGTTATTAGCTATAAGTATTTTGTTTTTCTCTTAGGAAACTGTCCTTGTAAAGTGTAGCCGTCCTGGTCATGCATCAATAAACAAGACTTTCCAGTTTGAGAGGTGAGTAGTCCTGGGTAGAAATCTGTATTGCTGGAAGATTTGTATAGTGAATGCTTTTTTTTTTTTTTTTTTTTGCTAGGCATTGGTTAGAAAGTAATGGGGTTTTTTGTTTGTTTGTTTCTTTCTTTCTTTCTTTCTTTCTTTTTCAAAAAATTGTATTGTATTCATGTTCTTCCCAGGACAGAATAATGCAATTCAGGATATAGATGACAGACTTAGTCTTCCCTCTCAGTGAAGACTACTGATATGCCTAAGTTTTAAACAGATGTAGAGACTTATTTGACCCTCTTCACAGTTTGAATAGCTCTCATGATCCTTGGAGCATGTTGGGAGATAGCAAAATGTTATCCACATTTTAAAGGTAAGATCTTGAGATGGATTTAGTGACTTCAGCATTAGATATACAGCATGACTGAAGCAGAAACTGGACTGAGGACTTGGAAGACTTGATGTTCAGCCATGCTACTTTTGAGGGTAGAGTAGTGGCATATAAATCAGCACCCCCTGAGGGAAAGGCTGTAGTTTGACCACTTTCCTTATTAGAAGCTCAAAAATCTGCATAGACAAGAGAGATTTTGAATGCAACAACTGTGATATGTGTTTTAATTGGTGTTTGTGCCTTACGAGACACCAGAGCCAGTCTGCAAGCTAGAAAACTGCGGAGAGCCAGGCTGAAAAGTGCCTTGTATTCTTTCAGAATGGTGTTGACCTGAACCTCTGAAAATGGGAATGAAGAGTTAAATTAATACAAATGAGATCTCTGTAAACAAAGAAATACAAAATTTTGCCTTGTGCCTTTTTTTTAATGCAAACTTTGCATCTATATGTTGCAAGGCTCTCTACCGTGAACTGTGCTTCAAAACCCTCTGGGAACAAAACACGAGGACAACTTTATGCTTCCTTGCTTGAAGGCAAAACTTAATTTAAAGTCAAATGTATCCAGCAGGAACTATCTGTCCTGGTTTAAACTTAAGGTCTGAGTCTGTTCAGTCTGAACTGCCCTAAGTTCTCTAAACTTTGCCAGTCATTCACCCTTTTCTTGAGGCATCCTTCTCAGATGCTGCCTCATTCTGCTCACAAAGACTGGGTACTGATGTTGTGGAGACCACCAGACAACTGAAAATTCCTGAGATAATGCAAATCTTGGGGAAGCTTTATTGACCCCATAAGTTATAGTTACAGGACTCCCTTGTTACAAGGCATATGCAATCTCTCAAGGTACACGGCCCCCTTGCATGTCTGCTAAGCCAGTAATTCCTTTCCCCCTCCAGCTACACCTAACACAGCCATACCAGTTGAAGTAAATGCAGAATAATGCTGGAATTCAGCTCTGTAGAGCAACACAGTTAATGGTATTGACACAGGACTCCAGAGGTGCTGTGACTATGGACATGTGGTGTAGATCCTGATAATCAGGAAAAGGGTTAAAAAAATGTAAATCCCCTAAAGAATGCAGTTATTGGGGAATGTTTTTTCAGTGTCCCAGCACAGCTCGTTTTTATAAACAGAAGAGCATATGGTTCTTATGAACTCAAAAATGTTTATTTTTTTAGCAAAGTTTTATGGAACTAATAAATGTCCAAATATTTGATTTCAGCTCAGGAAGAAAATTCCAGCTTTCAGCATGTTGTGCTTTAATAATTTTACTGGTGAATCAGTTAGCGCAATAAAAAAGAAGCTCGGAATTTTCGAGGTGAAATTAACATTAATGGCTACACGGGGACAAACCTGTCATCATTCTGGTAAAAATATATGGGCTTATAGAAAGAGATTCTCTGGATTTGCTGCATCTTTCATGGTCTTGGATAGCAAATTAAGTGGGCGTCCATGCTTCAGTCAGTGCCGTGATTACAATGTAGCATAAACTAGTTCAAGCCGACTTTAAACTATTTAATTTGAGTACTGGTAGCATTTGAACCACGGCAGCTAAGTAGTAGCAGTAAAACCCCTTTAGGAAGTTGAGTAAATATTTGGAGTAGTTACTGTAACATGGAGCTCTGTGCCTTTCCTCTGAATGGCTACCAGAACCTCAGTTAGCTATGGCTGTACTACTTTGCAGTGCAAACAGACTACGAAGGACTGGCTGATTCTTGCCCTCGTTGTGGTCGGTAGCAATCTGTTTGACAGCAAAACCCTGCAACAGCAAGTGAAGACAGTAAGAACGTCCTCATCTCCAAAATACCTTTTAAAGTTTTGTTTTGTTTTGTTTTGTTTAATGTAGTAGCTCCGAGATGTTTTGATGTGTTAAGAAAAAAAAAAAAATCATTTCAACACGTATTGAGTTAGAGGCTTAGTTGGTTAAGATAGAGGACTAGGTCCTAATGAATATTTCATCAATTGCAGATGATAAATGAAGCAGAGAAAAGTGTTTGGAAGTGCTTTTGCTCTCATATATTGACCTAGCAGGTTTGATGTCCAAAGTTTACTGAAGCATGCGCGTATATGTGTGCAAAACAGGATGGAGAATTGCTGCTCAGTGTCTGTGTCCTCCCAGTACAAACTGTGCTACATCTCTGCCTATTTGTGGGTTTCTCAGTGTAGGATGACAGCACATCAGCGGAATGGCAAGACAAGCAGTATTTGCCCAACAAGCCAGACAAGTGCTTCTTTCCTGATTAAAGAGAGTACATTTTCATGCAACTTACAATTAGACTGTGGAACACAGTGCCACAGGATGTTACTCCAGGCCAAGAATTCAGCAAGACGCAAAAAGAAACTGAATACTAATTCTAATAATATTTTTTTTGAAACAGAGATTCAACTTGTATTTCAGTTTTGAGGCCAGTTTACAGCTTTTAAGGATTAGGATGAGACACAGAGATGAATTATTGTATCTCCAGCCACCATAGTGCTTCTTGCTCCTTCCACTGGCTGTTGTTAGGAGCAAAGTGCTGAATAAAGTGAGCTAGCTCTAATTCTGTATCTGTTTATCAGTGATCCCTCTGTACAGCCTTATTTGTGGAGAACATGAATACAAAAATCTACATGTGTGCAGGCTACAGACTGTGGTGGCCGGATTCTGCTCAAATACACAAAGAGTCTTGAGTAAATGCTGAAGAGCACACTATGTCTTAATTCAGTTAAACTTGTAGTATCATATATAAGCTGTGGAATACTGATAAGTGAAGTGTACTAGTATACTACATACACAGGGAAGTAACTGCTTTGTAATGTTTGCTGTTACCAAAATTCCTGTTTCTAATTAGTCATTTTGCTATAAGCTATAAAGAACACACATCACTTGTTGGAAAACAGAGCTAAACAAACAAACAAAAATAATCGCAACAGAAAGATGTTAGAAAAGGAAGCTTTTTCTAAAGATAAATTTTCATACCTAAAATACTTAAGTCTGACTAATTACATTCATGTTTTAGATTCTGTTCATCTTGTATAAACAGCACTTTCTGCGGGCTGTAATCTTTTGGTGTGCTAGCAGAGAAATGAATGAGTTAGGATGTCCTCATTTTATGATCAGATTTTCCTCCCTTTGAGTTCTTATTTTCAGGTCTTGATTTTATGTTGTACAAACTTGAACATTGAAAGGGTTCAATGAAAAAATTCTTTGACGAGCCCTGTGTTAGCTTTTTTTTTCCTTGAATGTGAAAACAACATATGCGGTTGTTTTAGATATTGTTGCGGCTGAAGGATTATACTGTCATTACTCTTTTCTAAGAGGTGGAATAACTCATTCAATATAATTGTCTTTCATTCTGTTTAAAAGTTAGTCTGAAATCCACATCACAAAGTAAAAGAAAGATTTCCCTTGAGTGAGAAGTGTTTACTTCAGAGTAGGTAGTTCAGCAGGGGTGGGGATGGAAACACCTGAGGCTGATGCTGCCCACAAGGACAGTGCATCCTTCAGCATGACCCTCAGGGGCCTTCTGATTTCTGCTCTGCTGCTGGGTCTTCTGAGACAAGTCCTGAGAGAAGCCTTCAGCCTCCGTACCTCTTATTTTTCTCTCAAACCTTATCTACATCTAAGGGGAAGCACTACCTGACCACTCCCTTCCTTAGTGTGACACAAAGGAGACACAAGCAGCAGGGATATTGCAGTTTGGTAGGTGGAAGAAAGAAAGAGGTATCTAGTACAGCCTGAAAAAACACTCCATCTGGCAGAGAGGATTAGGATGCTGAAGGATTGGGATGAGCTTAGAGAGTCACAAATGTACCCCTGTGAGTCGTTCCCTCCAGCACAGACAACAGCTGCTCCCCAAAAGTGGTGAGAACATTGGAGTTCTAATTTCTAATCCCCTGACATAGAAATGTCAGCAGGTCACAAGTTTTATGTCACTGGTCTACATTTTCCCTGGTTTGTGTTCTTGTAGTGTGACAACATATTTATACTTTTTCTTCCATTGATCATTGCACTTTGCTCTTCAGAGTTTACAGTGCTTCAGAGTCTCAAGACACAGTATTTGCAGATGTGGCCCCTTTGCTAACATCTCTCCTGGATGGGTAAGTTCAAAGGTTGGAGTAACAAAGCTAGAGGGCAATAATCTACTGAAATCCATCAATTAAAACAAAACAACTAGATAGTGATGGTCCTGTCGAGTTTTGTGGTTTTGCAGTTGCATTTTCCTGTTTTCTTTCTACTCAACACCAAGTGAACGTTGCTTCCCTATATAAACAGTGAAAACACTGTTTACAACATTTAGCAGAACAGACAAATTGGGGAAAAAAATAGTAAATTTTCTCTGGTCTCTTTCTGGCAAAAGCATTGCTTCTTATGGAGGATATTACTTTTTTTTTTTTTTGGTAGGTTATGTTTTATACCTGTTTTTCAGTTGTAGACACAGTATGATACATCTTTTCCAGCAGTGTATTCATCTATGAAAGGCCTGCCAGGGCCAATCTCCAATCATCTGTTCTGTTTTTGTGTACAGCACAGGCCATAGGAGGTGATATATCAGTTCCCGGTTGAACCAGAACTGAGCATCCTTGGTCGTAGCTCTAACACTCCTTTAGGCACTGGGATTGAAACAGAATTCTGGTTGGTTTGAATACAAAACTGATCAGCAGCAACTACTAACAAATATGTGTAATTACTTTTAACTATGGATGTTCCTGAAGTGTGATTCTTCATTTATATTAGAGCCAATTTCAACTTGCGAAGAAGCCTTGAAGGCCATATTGTTAAAATCCTTGAGGCTTGAACTGAGATTGATACAAAACTTCCTTTGTGCTTGATTCTCACCTCCGTTCCAATTCCACTCACTTATAGATGGTGGTTGTAGAGCTGTCATGGACCTTTCCCTTCCTGTAGAGGGAAAGCCAGTTCCTTTCCATCTGCACTGGCACAGCTCAACAGTGGCAATCCTTGTTCCTGGCAGTCTGCACACTGAAGTTTCCAAGTCTCCTTTTCTTAAAAGTAGCTTAGAAGAGGCTACCTGAGCTAAGGGAAACACTATATGGCCCATATGATGTTATTCTTATTTACCAAGGACAGCCACAGTTCCACAGCTGAGCAACCTGAGAACCACTAGGTTGGAGAAGTCTGAAGAAGCCCTTGTAACTGCTGTTTTCTCTCTCTGCTTTTCCTTTTGCAATAAACATAAGTTTGCTTTGGCTCAATATGTTGCCTGTGTATCTTCAGACATATCTGATCTGTACCTTGATCTGCTGCAGTCCTCACTTTCTAATTTCCCCATTGAAAGAATCCTGTCTTAAAAATTAGGACGTTTATATTCAGTTAGGAAATGTTCTGTTAGTGAAAACAAAATAGTTGTCTTGTTCTTCCAGAAGTGTCTTTTAAACAGAAGCAGACTTTCAGGGACGGTGAGGCTATGTCTACGAGCCATGGTTCTCAGCAGCCTTCCCTTTCTAAATGGGAAACAGACAAAGTCTGAACCTTGAACCTTTTTGCTGTTCCTGATTGTTTTAGTCTGGGCTCCACAGTGGTCTATAACAACTTACAGCTTAAGTAGGAAGGAGTATTCCACTCCTTTATTTTTTCTTTATTTTTCTTTCTTAATGAATTGTTTCATTTTTCAGTATAAATATACATGAAGAAAAGATTGCCCCATATGCAAAACAAAGTACAGCAGGCTTCAAAGTTTACAGTTAGTCATACGGAGCCAGCAATGGAGTAAGATAATATTTCTTTTCTTTACAGCATTGAGGAATCAAACTTGTTTGTTTATTTCAAAGAAGAATACATTTCTCCTCCTTTGATTTCCTTTAACAGCATTCTCTCCTAGTGATAACTTTGCTGTAATGAACACTCACACTCTTTTCAGGAGAAAAATTCTACAAAACTATTGGTATTCTAACTTGACAATAAGAACTTCTAGAAACTAGAATATAACTAACGAAGCAGAGTGAAGAAGCAGAAATGCCAGGACGCATATGTGAATCATAGTCTGAAATTTTCAGATTGCTGTATTGGAAACCCTTATGTTGGAACCAGAGCACCAACAAAGTAAACTAGGTAACTATAAACTAGTCTGCTGCATGTCTTCATGTTGAAGCACTCAATAATTCATTCTCTCCTCTGCCTTCTTACATATAATACTGCTTTGGATAGTTTGAGCTCATTTGGGCTTACTGAAATACTGTTTTGACTTTGGCAGAGAAGTTATCACTGATTGATACCTGATTTGGATCTCTCTCCTCAATGCTACAAGCACCTGTCTACTTTGCTTCTAATCATATCATCTGTGTCTTGTCAGAACTATTTTGTCCGTGATGCTTACTTTCTCAACAAGTAGCAATGAAAGAAAATTTGAATAGCTGGACTATATGAAAGTTTGAGAGACTTCTAAAAAGACTTCCATTCTGTTTTTCCTAAGGAAAGCTACTACTGGCCAACTTCTGGCTCCCTTTTTGGTTCCAAAGATCTCTCTGATTTAGAAGTCTCAATAAGCTACAGGCTGGTGAGGCAGTGTGTATTAGAGATGGAATTGTGAAAATTGCTCATTGTTAGCCTAGCTGAAAACTACCAAAATTAGTGGGAGATTTCCCGCTGACATAAATGCAAGTACAGTTATGTCAGCAGTGAATACTTAGAGAAATCCCTTAGATTTACAGCCCAAATTTCTAGCACATTTGATTTGCTGTAGTGCACTTTATTTTCAGTTACAGTTATCTCTCCTTTACTTCATCAAATCTATGGCTAGACTTCTATTTTTTACTCTGCATCCTGAAACATGGAGGGAATTTACTGTAGATTCACTGATTGAAACTTTGACTTCGCATCCCCAGAAGGAGTATGCTATCCCCAGCTATCCCCAGCTGTTTGCTATGTTGGTTATCAGCACACGTTTTTTTCTAACAAGAGAAAGCTTTCTAAATAATCCTCCAAAACAATTGCTTCTAGGCATGTTTAATATGCAAAAAAAAAGCTGCAAATATATTTCTCTGTAGTCACCATGTAAGTATTTAATGATTTGAAACCATAAATTTAAAACAATTAAATGAGGGCTGTTCATTGAGATTTGCTGGCATGTGCTTGAAACAGCATTTTTGATGTAAGGAAAAGAATTGGATAACCAAAAGCAGCTGCTCAGGTCTGCCCACAGAGGCGGTATAGCTTAGGTAGTGAAATTTTACTCCCTGGCAGAACAGTAGCAAGCCCGTTCTTGCAAACCCCTAGTAGAGCAGAAATTTCGGCATACTGCAAAGCAGTCGCCACGTATGGGGATTCTGTTAATGTTGTGTCTCTGAACAAACAAGATACTCGAGGAAAGGAGCAGTCCTGTCAGCGTAACTGCGTGTCTCCCACGATTTTTTGCTGGCACGGTTCTGTGGCCAACACCGAGGTGCTGGCAGGTGCTGCTGAGCAGATGCAGCCGAGGAGGGACGAACCTCCAGCTGTACAGCACCGTATTGGTCCTCCACACAAAGTGGTACTGTGGCTGGAGACATTTCTGTCCACCCGCTCGTTTTGCTCAAGATGCTGACTTCAATCCCACTGTGTTAGAAACACACTTTCTGGGTAGGGTTCTGTGATCTAAATTCAGATCCCTGTGGCACAGACATCCACAACAGAGCAGATAGCTGTGGGCTTTTAATTATTTTCAGTGCAGAGAAACAGGCATTTTTAGAGTTCTGTTTGTCAGATGTATTTTACATGCCTACTTCAGAAGATGATGAATTGTGTTTCGTAGGTACCTGTACCTCTGCAGTGACATTGTACATTTTAACCTTCTACAACTGCATACCAGAGGAGTTCCTACCACCTTTATTCCAGAATATTCTCCATGTGTATGCTTATACTGAACTAATGCATTTGGTTTAAAATTTTGCCTCTTATTATTAGGGGTGTCTTATATTTTCCAGTGACAGAGGGCTATGACTGATGAGCCTGCCTGAAAAATACTACAAGAGCTGAAGGGTTTACTGTTCCCAGCTGTTAAGATATTAGTCCTGTGGTTTGCAGCACAGCACTGTGAGACAAATCAAACCCAGTGATGGTTTACTTTAAAATGCTGAACTGTAAACTGCAGCGGTTCAGGAGCTGATTAACAAGCAGCTCAGTAGTGCATGAACTGGAAGTTGGGCAGACAGGAGGTCTAACCCCATCAGTCATTCCAACCTAAGCATCCCTTAAACTCTGCTTAAAAGCATCCCTGCAATTCTACTTAAAAAATAAAATCTGTTTAGGTGATGTTTTAGCAGTACTTTAATTTCTGTCAGATGTTGAGATCTTCAGAAAGAAATCTGCAGGGGCAGTATATTTATTTTTTTGTTTCAGTTTGTGTTCTCAAATTGTTTGGGGTTTGACTTGCCATTTAACAAAGACATTTGGTGATGGTGAAATAAATGAAAGCCCTTTTAATTTTCAGGTACAATGTGTGTATCATGGCTTATGGGCAAACAGGAAGTGGGAAGACATACACAATGTTGGGACCACAGTTAGAGGAGAACTTTGCATTCTCCACAGAAGATGAATCAGAACTTGGAATTATTCCTCGAGCTGCCCAAGAAGTGTTCAGGTAACAACTAAGTAAAGGCTTGTATCAGTGGCAGTCACTTTAAACTTTATAGAAAGGATGAAAAAATGTTTTTATTTATCACTACAGATTTCAGCTTCACAATGATTCATATTTATAGCTTCTCTAACTGCCATTCGATATTTGAGTTTTGATACAGATTTCTAGTCTGCTTAGTCTGATTTTCTAAGAAAATAAGATTATGCAATCTTGCTGTGTGATATCTGTCCATCTACCTTTCAGACTCCTAATTAACTTTTGAATATGCTTCAACCATAGTTGTGAGAGTGCAAAAGATCATTAAGTTCTCACAAGTTTTGTGAAAATTGACAAGTGGAATAGATGAAGGGGATCCAGGTTAAAACCCAGTCCCCAAGAAGAATGACAGTAGAATTTTTAACCATGATCTGTTCTTGCTTTGAGAATTCTTAGATTTTTTTTTCTTTTAGTTGAACCTAATGTATGATTTGAACAGATGAGCTGCTGTGTTATAATGGAAGAGCCATTAGAGGTTTTTCCAGCTAAGCCTATTTCTTTTGGAGAAGGGTGTAAGATAAATCAAAGATCCAATTTTGTACCAGAATAACTGTGTCTAACTGTAAATACTCTCCTGAATAGAAAAGCCTTTAATTTATGAATTTGCTGAGGCTGTGGTCAGATAACCTCTAACAGATCTAGCTGGGCAGTTTACCATCTCTGCCTGTTGTGGCTTGCTCTCTGCCAGAAAGCATCATAGCTTGAGCTCTAAATGCAACAACGTCCAGCAGAGAAATGGTACAAAAACATTTTGAGGAGGGTGGGAGGCTGGTGGAGAAGAACAATTTAAGCTGGCACAGCTGTTTGGAAAATGAAGTTTTACTTATTGTTTCATGTATATTTTAACTGTATATTCTGATTCTTCAGCTTAACATCAGCATGTGGATGAGGCAAAGCCATGGCTATGGATATTTAAAAGCACTTTTCTCAGATTATAATTAGATTATAATTAAAGAATAGATGTTCATTTACAGATTGTTCACTTGTGGTTTGACTTCATAATTTTTTAGCTTTTTTTCTTCTTTTCTTTTTTTTTTTTTTTCTATTTTTATTCTCCAGGCTTATTTCAGAAAAGCCACCAGGAAGTTACTGGGTTGAGGTTTCTGTTGTAGAAGTGTATAATAATGAAATTTTTGATCTTCTGGCCAAAGACAGTTTTGGAAAAGTATCTGGCGTCAAACGTGATGTTGTCACAACCAGAGAAGGAAAGAGTGATGTTCCATTGCTTATGCATGAGTAAGTGCTTGATTTGATCCTTATTGTCTGACCCTGATCTGGTGTCAATGCAACGTATAGCTGTCAGAAAATTGCATTATAGGCACCAGTTATCGCTTCTAAACAGTGAGTCTTCACTGTGTGCAAAAGAACAGTTCTCACTGTTGCCATTAGCTCAGTCTGTTAGACTGCAGTTGGCTGCAAATGTCAAAATACTTTCAGAAATAACAGTACATTTAGTTTGGGTTATACTCCTGTGTTAAGTGCTTTCTACTCAGAATACCTGAAGATATTTGTGCATTTTTTTTGTTGCTGGACCTCGGGCATCTTGTCAGCTGTAGAAAAAGAAGGGGTAACCCACTCAAAAAGCATTTGCCTTTCTTACCAAATTATAAAATTTACAGATTATAATAGAAATGTTTGTATTTCTTATAGATTTTTTAAGCAGCTGTAGAGTGCTAGTTTTCCCTACACACCCTGGAGTTAAAAAAGTACTTTAGAAAGAAGCATCTTTTAAATGATCTTTTAATATAAATACCTATCTTACACTGCTTAGTATTCTGTTTTCTTAACTGGAGGCATTAAAGTGGGAATTGACATTCTGACATTTGAACCTGTAGTTCTCACAAATCCAGGTTCTTCAAACTAAAAGCTAAGAAGTAGCTAAGATTTAACAGGTGGGTTGAACTAGATGATCTCCAGAGGTCCCTTCCAATCCCAACCATTCTGTGATTCCACCTATTCAGTTTTAAAATTGTGTCAGTGTATGGTAAGTTTGATTCTTACTTACACATCTCGGCGGTATAGGGGAGCTAAGGCGTTTAAGGCTACAACCAAACTTATTTTAATGCCTCCTTGTACTTACTAAGCATTACAAAGGCTTATTCTAGTACACATAGGAATGATGCTCAGTGTTACATATGTGTAGTATACAAAGCAAATGTATAATACTTTCATGTTATACATAAACCACTTGCCTAATTAGACTGTAAAAACCGCATGCTAATAACAATTCATCAATTAAAAAGAGTGAATCTCTTTCAGATGCCTCAGTTTAGTAATGGGTGTGGAGTTTATGCTCGTATTAAATCAGCATTAGCAAACAAGCTTTTGACAAGCAGTACTAATGGCACCAGAGAGCTGATGCTGCCTGATGTAATTAAGGTACTGGACATCTCCCTGTGAGCAGTCAGCATTTGAATAGATTCCAGAAGGGAACTTTTCTGCTTGTGCACTACAGAGAGGTCTAGAAACTTAGAAAACAAGTTCAGCTCCTTGGGCAAATAATGTTTGTGAAAAGAAACATCTTACCCTATTGAAATGTTTAGCAAAATATTGTAGTGGTTTATGTTTCTGGGGAAAATATGATATTTTTCTTCACTTCTCTATAATAATGCTTGTCATGGCCTGATCTCTGCTTTTCCAGGAGGAATTAGAAGTCAGATATGAAAAGCATTCCCCCCCCACCCCAATTAAAATAAAACACTCCCTCAGTGGAAATAACTGAAGGCAGTATTCTTGTCTTGTGGGACTTAGTCACATAAGCAGACTAGTAGTTGTTTGTTTATGTGGGTTTATACTAGTGCCAGAAAGCCTTGATAAAAATACAAGAATGTACCAGAGGGTTGCGCAAACATACTTTTGTTCTACCTTGTTATACACATTAATTGACTTGTATTTTCTAGCCATTGAACTGCTCATAGAAAAGTGGGACCCCAGAGAAATTGTAAAGTGTCTTTATTTACCATGGGGGCTATATAGCTTTCCTTTCTTTCTGTGAAATAATAATCACTGCAATATTCTAGGAAGGATTAACATTTGCAGCTGGGGCATGAATGTTCTTCAGTCTGGAGGTTAAATATTATTTCCAGAGATATTCTGCATCCTTGATTGTACTGTGCATGCTCCATAAGAGCATGGAATAAATTAAAAATTACTGGATCTTGATATGATGAATCCTTTTGCCTTCTCTGTCTGTACTGTGCTGAGTGGTGGGTTTCTCTCAGTCTTTGTTCTTGGATTTCCCCAGCTGTGACTCTACTCCAGCTCTTAGCATCTGGTTAAGGGTCTGCTGTCAAAGGAATGAAAAACTCCTTCAGAAGAGGCTGGGAGCAGAGCCTAACCTGTGTTTGCTGAACCTTTCCTGAAGGAACTGATATTTTTCCTTTGACTAGAGAAGAAAGGAACAGTATGAGTTGGAAAATGAAGATGGGTGCATATAGTATGGGTATGATGGGAGCTGAATTTTCCCTGCTTCATCAGAACCTCCAAGTAATTTTTTATTATGGTATTTCAGAAACCAATATACTGGCCTGGTTTCATTCCTGAAAAATGCCTACTCCCCAAGGGAGGTTTGCATAGTTAGTGGGTGACCCCTTTCTTTTCCTAGGCTTTTGGGAAAGGAGAAGTGAGATGTAGCTGGACTAGTGCCATAAAGAAAAGAACTAGAAGCTGCAATAAGGTTTCATTTGTCCTTCTAGTTAATAAAATGGCTGCTCTGTTTATTTCTGTACATTTTAATTTATGGAAAAGGAACTTGGAGCCTTGAACTATGCATCTCTTAAAAACCACTTATCTCAATCAATTAATAAATACTCAGTTCTAATGCAAATATAAATAACAATATGGACTTGTATCTCAATTACAATGCAAGCGGTGAAAAAGTCCAATTCATAAACAGCTTATATTAATAATTACACAGATAGATTAATAAGTAAAAGCAAACTCAAAGTAAGGGAACCATTGAGTGAGGCCACCCAGCTGCCTGAAATCTAAAGTAAACATCTGGTGCTTTGAATAAAAACACATCCTCATTTGTGATAATATTTCGTCTAGAATATACTGGCCTGCTGGGTCTCATTGGCTTCTCCATATATTCATTAAAGTACAGTAGTCTCTTTCCCACTAACATGTACATCTTACTGAATCACAAAAACCTCAGTTTCTTTCTTCTTTTACGGCTTGGTTGTCTTTGGAGAACATTCAGCATTAAATTTTTAACCTAACCACAACAGGGATTCTCTTTGTAGAATCTGGTCCTAGAACGTGCGGTACATAGAGCATGATAAAGTCATAGAGATTATACTAAAAAGTTATTACTGTCAGTCCTGCTGAGAAGCTGCTGTTGCAGACTTGCAGCGCTGGCCTGGGGATGCTTTTTACCTCCAAATTCAACTGCAGTTTCGCAGTGGGTGACCAACACTGGCAGCAGACCCTGAGGCCCGTCTGCTTCTGCAGAGGCTGGTTGGAGGACAGCAGCTTGTGGGTCTGACCCCCTGCGGCAGCCGACTGCCTGTCGCTGCATCCCAGTGACGGCTGCTGATCTCTCAGGCCATCCAGCCCTGGCTGACCAGTTACCGGAAGATGAAGTTCCAAACTTGGGAAGGCAGGATCTGCCTCCTTGGACCTGAGGCAATAGTCAGACGACCCTGGGGTGAGGCTCTGCCCCCTCTGGCCATAGGAACTAGAGCCGCTGCTGCCCTGCTGGTGCTCACACAGCCAGGGAGACGTTCCCAGGGGATGCAGAGGGGCAGAGATGTTACAGGGGAGGCCACTTCTGCTGCTCAAGATTGACAGCAGACGTCTATAATCATCATTTGGCTCTTGCAGCCCTGGTTACACAGGACTTTTAGGCTACACAGCTTTTAGGTTGCCGCTTCTCTTAAATGTCGCATAGCGAGCCTAAGTGTTTTTCTGTTCTTCAAATGCGCTTGCTTTATTTTCAGAGGAAATTGTTTTAGCTGGGTATAGCTCTTTTGTCTCTGAACTCTTCAAGTGTGGCTGCTCTTAGCACAAACTAAGTTTGTGCCCAGTGTGACTTTGACTGCAATCGGCCCAATCTAAGTCATGCCTTTTATCACATGCTTGCTTTTCCTGAGTGTAGCAATGCAGAACTGAGCCTGTAGCCTGTCAAGAGGGTTATTAATGGGTCTGGTGTTACAGGGCATTCAGTAACCAGGCTGTGATATGCAGTCATAATAATTTATACCCTCATCTAGAAACCAGTGTTTAGGTGATGTCACTTGAGTGATTATTGAAGAAGGCAAAGCTGTGAAAGGAAAGAGTAGGCAAGCTTACCTCATTATTTTTGAAATGTTGCGAACCTGGAGGAAATCACAGGGTTTCTTTCTTTAGCTAATCAGTTTATTTCAATTTCTGTGTTAGGTTTTTGTCCTTTGATTGGTCATATTTACAGTATTTCCTTTAACTGGAAAAGAAAACAGACAGTATGAGATTAAATGGCCTATAGAAACCTATGCCTGTCTATTCTGACACTGTGCTGGAGTCTCTGCTCATTGAACAGTGCAATGGAAATTTCTTCCAAGGATTCTTGATTTAATTCCAAATGTGAAATATGATTTATATGACTTCTAAAGGCCCAGAGAATTTCCCCTGTCCTGTCCCCACCCTCCCACCCCCCGCAAATTCTGCAACTCCCAAAGAACAGGAGCTACCTCAACATAAACTGGACAATTCCACTCCTGTAAGATCAGAGATTCCAGGCACATCTAAGGCTGTGTCTTTTCTTCCAAAGTGTGCAGGTGTAGAAATTTCAGTCCCTTCTAGAGCAGAGCTGTAGTACCTATAGACCCACAAGGCTGGCAAGCCACTTCTTCAACACTTTCAGTACTACATCACAGCTTTTGTCTTGAATTTTCATCTTGGACTACATCCCACTGAAAAGGTCTATATACAGTTGTTTGTGCAGCTCAAAACTGAGATTAGTTTAAGGAGTAAAAAGAGTGGGGAAGTGGAAATGCTCAGATTCACATCTAAGTTGTCACCTTTCTCATGTGATTTTTACTGAGTCAGTTAAATCATCTGCTTTTTTCTTTACTTCCTAGGACTGTTGAAAATGCATCAGAGTTTTTGCATCTAGTCAACAAAGGCCTACAGCTGAGAGTCAGGCACCCAACACTGGTGCATGCTCATTCCTCTCGTTCTCATCTGGTAGTTACATTGACCATAACGACAATTGTCTCTGCAGATAACTTTGGTAAGTAATGTGTTACTAAAATATGTCTAGAGACAGTTGTTTTTTTGAAAAACAGTCTGTGGACTGAGAGGTTTTCATGTTGTTTTTTCCTCCTTTTTTCCAACGTTTAATACATTCCCTCAGTTCCTTTTCCCTGGTTTAACTTCTACATACCTTCCTAAATAACAGACCAGTTTGGTGTTTGAATGCTACTGAAAGTTTCACTTTCATAAAAACTTTTACTTTTCTTTACATGTCTTGAGAGAGAGTTCTTGAAGCTTTATACCATGAAACAACTAATGAAATAAATGTTATTCATAAGTCATAAGATAAGGTATAAGATAGATAAAATATCACTAAGGTAAATATTCCAATACGGTAGTTAAATCTCTTTGTGTGGCATATAATTATTCATACTAAGTTTGTGGTAAAGCTAACTATGCATTTTAGGGATCATGATATGATTTGGGGTAAGAAAGAATTATTTTTTTACCCGAGGCCTTGCAAAAACATCCATTAAATTCAGTGTCTCTTGAACTGTTAATAATAGGACACTGTAGAAACAAACAACGTAGCTGTTTTATTTACTGTTGCAAACCCCGTATTTCTACTTTTCATTACCACACCAAGATTTATCAGTTTATTGCTTTATGAATAACTTCGGCTTTTGGGGGGTTAACTTTGTTTTCTTTGCTCATGTTATAATTAGGCTCTCTGCTTCCAGTGCTGTGGTCCATCTCCTTCATACTTTGCAACAACAATATGGTTTTAGAAAGTGGAAAATATTTAACATTTTTTTCTCTTAGATTGCTATCAGAAATTAAACCAACGATATCAGCGAAACAGAACAAACAGTGGCCTCGCTTACCTATGGGCCTTGCCAAAAGACACAGTTACTTTACAAGTTGCAGCTCCAGTGTTCCAGATGTTTGCTCTAGCCCATTCCAGATTCTTGTCAATCAGACAGATGTTACTTTTCAAAACACGGTGTTTACACCGTTAGCACACCGGCCATCTTGTCTAGTCCAGAATTCCCTTGGCCCTTTTGAATTGCCATTGCTGTACTGTGTCATGCTGTCTGGCAGCAAAGCTCCACAGAAATGTCTAATTTAAGTTGAATGCAGACTCAGGCTTTCAGCAGTGCTTGGATGAAGATGCACGATGTGTGCAGGCAGAGCAGCGCTGCAAATGGGGCCTTGCTGCAGCAGTGGGGCAGTGCATTCTGTCTTGTTTAAAAGGAGCAATTCCTGATTCGAAAGACAGATGCAATTGTCAAATGTCTCAACACTGGAGATCTAAGTCACTAAATAAAAAGTTATTAAGTTTATGATGAGTTCTGCACCTAGAGCCAGGCTGACAAGCCAGCACTTTTTCAGGCTTGATTAAGGTCTTCTAGCATTTTGTTTCAGTATTATCTGTTGTTTGAGGAGAGCAGTTACTTAATTTCCCCATCTCAAACTGAAGAGGAGCAAGAAAATTTATTTTTACACTGTATGGCCTGAAACCATTTATTCTGTATAAACCAACACAGCTGCTCTGTCTACACTGTGAGCAGCCAGCTTGGGTTTTAGCAACAGCCTACCTGGAGAAGTACAGAGCTCTGCAACACCATTCAGTTTGTTCCTCACTCAAGTTTTGCAGCTGGGAACTTCGTAGTATTGCAGCTAGACTTTTTAAGCACCCAAGGGAGTCTTTTGTCTCTATTACTTGTAGCAGGGTACGTGCCTTTTATTCTTTTATGGCTTTCAGAGAGAGAGATGGATGAAAACCAAAACATTGAAGAAAACAAGCAAAACTGCTTTGGGAAAGCCCTTTTGCATATATTCCTTATAAGCTAATGTGAAAGCAGCTTTCCCAAAGAATCTG
Organism: Columba livia; assembly: GCF_036013475.1. Taxonomy (NCBI): domain Eukaryota; kingdom Metazoa; phylum Chordata; class Aves; order Columbiformes; family Columbidae; genus Columba; species Columba livia. Next base: position 74,702,324 of record NC_088604.1, read on the forward strand.
TCTTCCTCTTCCTTCCCAGCAGAGTGAAAGCCAGATGCTGCTGTTGAGGAAGAGGAAGGACATGAAGCAGTCTGGTGCAGCTACAGAACTACTAGTAGTAGTATGTAACCAACCTGAACAAGTGGAAGTAATGCTGTTGAGGCCAATAGCCCATCATGTGAAGGCACAGCAATGGCATATGAGGGCTGAAGGGAGTCTAGAGGGAACAGCAGAAAAGTACAAAATAGAAGAGGCAAGATAATTGATTTTTTAAATTTTTGTTTGTTTGTTTGTTTTGCCAGAGCACCAGCAGGTGATGTTTCAAATACACAGAAACACACTTCAGAGCTTACTGCTCCCAAACATCCAAAATCTCACTTTGGTTGTTGTCAATCTAAAGCATGAAAAAATGCCTCTTAAAGTCCTTATTAGAGTCCTGCTTCTTGTTTTCCATGCAGAAGTGTGAACAACAGGGGTATTAGATAAAACACAACCTAAACAAGTCTTGTTACCAATGGGTACAATTGGTTTGATGAACAAAAGCTTAAAACAGAAAAAGTCATTCATCCTGCCTGTGCCATTGATTCTGACTTGTATATTACTTTTGTTAGGATAGCCTAAACCAGCAGATACTGTTCTTCCCCTATTGATGCCCCATTTTTTCCCCAACCCAGTTTCCAGTGTCAGTGAGAAGCTCTCCTTGTTTGTTTTTCCCATTAACCAGGTATTTTATGGGAAGATGAACAAACGAGTCAGCGACTGAATAAAGAAGTTTCCTGCACCTTTCCACAAAAAATGAGGGACAATAAATCCACCTCTTCTTCTAGAGCCTCTTCACCAGCACAGCTCGAAGCAACTGAGAAAATGAAGCAAGTCAAAACTAGATTGCAGCTGGTGGACCTGGCTGGTAGCGAGTGTGTTGGTGAGTGAATGTGTCTGTTTATGGAATGGTGGGCATGGACCCTCACAGATCTGGGTTAAAATAGCTGCCTTTGCCTCTTTATGTAGGGATATGTGCTAGCCTGCTTCACACAGGGGGTGGTTCAAATACACAGATCCTGGAATAAGCAAAAAATTGGGGGCTGATTGTTCCAGTTTTACACTAGTACAGTTTAAGTGAAAAATCTGACTGCATAAGACTAAAATAAAAGCCCAGGGCGGTTACCCATATCATAGGTATATTATTTGGTCAGACTGGTTTTATTAGGCCTGTTTTTCTACTCTGTGAATTAGCATGTCTTTGTACAGAAATGTTTAAAGTGCATAAATTATTTAAATATTACAAATATCTATAATAATTGATATCAGCACGTGTGGGTTTTTCTGCCTTGCTGTGAAAAAAGTCTTGGAGGAAATTAGTGTTGAAACGATAATATTGTTTTCATGGTTTCTTCAAAGAATTTTTCTCCTCCCCCTCCTCTATGCACACAATAATTTCAAAAACTTGATTATTTCCTAAAGAACAAGCTTTCTTACCAAGAAAAGCCATGCAGCCAAATGTACCATTCCAGAAATAATGTTTTGAAAACTGAACCAGTATTATGAAAGAGTCTTTTACTTTACTGCCAAGAATTCTTGCTTTTGCTCACTGTTAAACTTTTGTTCTACAGAGAAACCTAATATAATACATTATAGTTTTCATTTGCTCTAAGTGCTGGAAACTGTTTGGTAAATGAGCTACAATGTGTGTGTTTGTTCTCTCAGCTCTACCAGGGCAAACGTTTACTTGGTTTAGGGCTTGGTGGGCCACATCCCCCAGTGAAGCCCAGAAGAACTGTGCTCACACAGATCAGTGTTAGATGTAGCACAGCCTAACCTCTGCCATCAACTATGCTGGTGAAGATTTGAAGATGTTGAACTTATTCTGATAAAAATTACAGCAGCTATTAACTCATAATTGGTTTAATATGTGGACAAATCTAAGTGAGCAGCAGTAGCAGGCATCTTGTGCGCTTTCAGTGTCCATCAGCACCCCGTCTGGTTGGCTCCACAGCCATCCTGGACCATTTTCAGCATTTACTAAGTGGTCCCTTTTTAGCAAACTAGGTTTCAGTTTGAAAGCTCAGCTAAATGCTTTGATAATCAATGGTTTAAACATGTTACCCTCTCACGTGTTTGAAGTTTTCTGGTTTAGGGTGCTATCCATTGTCTCAGGAGTCCACCTTCACCGACCATAGAAGAACCCCAGGGATGTCTGTAGACACAGTAAAGCCAGATTATTGACACCCTGTGGCAAGGTCTTCCAAACCGTTTTGCTCTGTGACTCTCTGCAAAGAGAGTCTACCGCTCCAGCCTCATCTTTTCCAAGTTTCATTTCTCCAGCCCTCACTGTCCAGACTTCTGTTAGGTTTTTTTCCTGTAACTGTGCATTTTTACACTTGCCTCTTGAACACCTGTTTTGTTCTCCCTGTTGGGAAAATACTGGCTTAAAGGGAAAACAAGATCCCTTGCCTCTCTCTGTACAGCCTCTTTGTCTCTCCAGAGGTAGAACAAAAGGCAGTTGCAGGATCTGTCATCCGTCTGCCATTAGCTTGGCCCAGCATAGATCGTGTGCTCTGTCTAATGAGAAGTGATTGCAGGTGCATCTGCAGCTCATTCCTTAACCTTCCTTCAAAGAGCAGAAATACTGATCGATGTATTGGCAGTCTGCAGTAAACGGTCGCTGCATTTTGCTTTTGGCAGGGGTGGACTGGAAGTCAAGGTTCAGAATTTGAGTTCAAAAATGTGGTGTCAAAAGTCTATGATACAGCAACAGAATCTTTCACAATTCCAGTTGAAGCAGCTTTGCTTAGTGTTGCCGTTGCCCTTTTCTGCACTGTCCTAGGCATGTCTGGAGTGACTGGTGCAGCACTGAGAGAAACGTCACTTATTAACCGCAGCTTGTCCGCCCTAGCAGATGTTCTTGGAGCAATAGCAGAGCAGCGATCTCATGTACCGTATCGAAACAGCAAACTTACGCATCTGCTTCAGGACTCTGTAGGTAAGAGGTTATTCTGACTTCCGCTTAACGACATAGATTTCCCAATCTTTCCCCTCCTTTGTTGTGTAAAACTAGAGGATGATTTTGTATTGCTGCCTTCTATGTGGGCCTCTGTTCAAAGTCTCTGGCTCTGAAGCAGTGTGAGTACACAATGAGAGCTCTGAACTCCTCCTGAATTTGACTAAACGTTGTTTCCAAGGTTCAGTTTAGGAATACACTTGTAAAAATCACAACATCTCTAACAGGATCGTGTAAAGGGTAGTAATTGCATTTTATTGGTGTTTCATGTCAGGTACAGTTTACAAGTTAAGCTTCAAACTTTATTACTACAGGGTGTAGTCACGTATTTGCACATTCCTTAACCTTGTGCTCTGTAGCAGTAAGACAAAGGAGGGAGATAGAACATATGCATGGACTGTACTACAGCTCCTTCTTGTGTTTGGGTCACCTCCTCTTCTCTAGCTCCTCATCTATGCAGAAACAGTTTTAAAGCAAGACTGATGCCTCCAGCAATATCAGATTTGTATCCATCCATATAGTATATTAGTGCATTTTTGTTCAGCCAGAAAGCATCAGCCCTTTAGTCTCCAGTTCAAGGCATAGACAGTGACAGAGGTAACAGTTCTTCAGAGCTTCTGAAAGACTACTAATTTTTGCTTGAACTTGCAATTTCACCTAGTGCTGGAATCCCCACTGTGAAAAGGGACAGCCAAAGAAAGAAGTGAGTTTAGGAGCTATGTTGTATGGGCACTGAGCCTGGTTTTAGTCAGGTGTACGCCTTGGGTGACACTATTCAGGTGAACTATCAAAAGTGGCAAGTTCCTTGTTTGTTTAATCATTCTCTGTTAACTTCTAATAAGTGTTTTGCTTTATTGCCACAAAATAAGCCATTTTGCCATTACCTTAAATTTATAAACATCTGACAAAGCTTATTGAAGTGCCCAGACCCATAACATACATGCAGACTAACTGATATAGTTAAAAGGGGAAAAAAAAATCCACATTATAAATTGTGAAACATTTATTCTTCTGGGGCAAATGTCATATTGCTAGATATAGACTTCCCTTGAAGGAGCTGTCTGTTTTCAACAGCCCTCTTCGCTGGTAGTCTTTGGCTTCATAAAAGCAATGGTAGGCTATGCTTCATTGTTGGGTAGATTAACACATTACCAGTATATAACTTACTGAAAATAATGAGGTAAATAAGTATGTTTTGTCTTCTTCTTGGTTTTAGGAGGTGATGCTAAACTCTTGGTCATGCTGTGCATCTCTCCACACCAGAAGTACTTAACAGAATCAATGCAGTCTCTGGGATTTGGAACTCGTGCTCGGCAAGTTCAGAGAGGACAAGTCAAGAAAAAAAACTTCCCAGTGCAGAGTAAAGCAAAATAAAACCTAAGACTCCTGTGGAATTAGAGTATTATTAATGAGTTCCTCAGACTGAAATGTATATTGTTGTCCTAAAGCCATTATTTTAGATATCAACTGCCAGATAAAATAAGCAATCCTCAATGTGGCATTAGTAAGCCATAAACCTGCTGATAGTAGCAAGTATTGACAACAGCTACCAACCATGGTGGAATGACATAGAAATAAATCAGGCTTTTTTCAAAAAGCTTCTTTAAGACATGGTTTTGGTGATGTGTTTCCTTTGGGCAAGTAGAACTAAGTCAACAGAGCCCTGATTTTGGATGGCTCATTTCATGGCCAAGGGTGCAGCCTATTTTCTCAACAGAAGACAAGAGTCTAAATGTCATTCCAGTGCTTCAAAGCAGGGAGTGAAATACTTCCCCTCCACTTGGATTAGAATGAGACATGTCACTGTGGCTTGCCTTTCTGTCTAGAATGGATGGAGTCATTCCTAATGCACCATCAAGAGGTAGGGGTGCAAAGGAACCCATCAGCTGTACTGAATGGAGCTCTGTTCTCTGCTTTTAGATAGGAACTAGTGGCAGTAGTGAGATGGAGAAAAAGAAATAAGGCTGTATCTGTTATCCCTCTGGAATGTAGGTTAGGAAGTAAATGAGGGATTGTATGACTTTGAAAATGCACACAAGTTAAATGGTTGGAGTGAATCCCAACTCTGCTGAGTTCACTAAGACTACAACTTTGCCTGTTTTGGATTTTTTGCTCCATGACTGAACAACACATCTTAACAGCTAATGAGACCTACTTGTACAACTGTTCTACTAGTAGTCTGGCCTGTTGGTTCACTTGCATTTCTGAAGCCAGTTAACCATATCACAGCCTTGATGAGAAAAGGATAACCACATTGCTTCCTGTCCATCACACAAATAAAACACCAAAAACCCAGCTCATGATAGGGTGCTTGTCATCTTCAAAAGGCTTTCACTCTCTTACACCAATGCTGCGGCAACATCATGCAGGATTTGTGAATGAAGTTATACTGGGAGAAGTTTCAAGGAAATTTAAGCAATGTTAGAGATGAGAAGTGGTTTTGAGATGAGAAACTGGGTTCAAATAATATCTGATGTGTTTTGAGCACTGCTTTATTGCTCAGCAGAGGCCTTAGGATCCACTCTGAACTTCTACCTCCATCAATCACTCTGCCTCTAGACTTGGAGAGAGGTCAGTGGCAGGTCACTGCAAGAAGGCTTAAATTGCAGCAGCCTGACCAAAAGGCTGGCGTTTGTAGTACTCCAAGTCACTTAACCTTCCCAAGCGTAAATATTTATCCAGAGATTATATAGCATACTATTATTGGAATTTCACCCTTGAATATATAACAGCTGCTGTGGTGCATGCAGTGCTCTGGGGCTCAGAACATTAGCATCGCAACCAGAGAGCTGTAATAATACTTTTTTCCTCAATAATGTTGCAAGGGTAAAAATGCCTTAACTCTACCTGATTCCAGCAGTAACAGATGGGTAGAAAAAGAATCATGACATACGACTTTATGAAGCTGAATGGTCACTGAAGCAACCTCAGGTGAGAAAGTGTCAGAGTGAGGAATGTCAGCCTGGTACGTGAAATGCAGGAGTAGACAGCTTCAGGCTCGCCTTGGTCTCCTGACAAAGAAGCTGCTAAAGCAGCCCAGATTAGAGCTCTAAGGGAGGTTGCGACAAGAAGGGCTAGCTGATTCCACCAGCATCTTTAACTAAGTTCCTCAAATATTTTTGAGGATTTGGAATTTCCAAAGTGTTACATAGAAACGTAACTTGTTAGGAACTGACCTTTCTTTTCTGAGGCTGCTCTTCAGAACTTGGCATTTATTTACAACCTATGTGGTAGGGGAAAAGCAGCAATACTTACTGTTAAAGCTGAGAAATAAACCCCTGAAATATCAGTAAATAGTGAAAGTTTAAGTTTCTATGTTAACATTAACTCTGCCAAATTGTGCACATGCAGCATTCCCTATTCCTGTTTCCCGTATCACTTGGTGTTTGACCCACCCAATGAAATGTACAGGATACATAGGGCAGCAAAGTTAACATTTTGTTCTAAGAACTTTCAGGTTTGGAATTTCCTGGGTGACAGAGACATGATTGTGCAGTCCCAGTGTCAGATGTGATGCACTGAAAGAAAGAAGGGTAAAAGCTGTAAGGGTGAAATGGCTTTACTCTGGTACCTCAGCTGAATTGTCTTCCGCCTGAAGATTCGCTTGTACCTGCTAAAGGAGAGGCAGGGATCTTGAGAGATATAACTGATGTCCTGAGGAGCAAGGAAAACAGCATGTGCCAGGACATATAATTCTCTGCTACAGTAGTTTTCAGATCTTTTAAGCTTTGAAATGACAGCTATGTCAGAAAAGCAGATGTGACATATTCATGGAGCTGACTTTAAGGTTTCCTTTGTTGACCAAAACATTCTGATAAACCAGTCCTCACCATCTTGACACTGTAAAGCTGAAACACATGTACTAACTGGGAGAAAGTGGTATTAGGAAGTGTTCTAAAAAAATTGAGACAGGAAGTCATAATCACCAGGAAAAAGGTGGTGGTTTTTGAGAGTGCCTATGTAGTCTATTTCCTAATACAGCTTTGCTCTCTGGGAGGGCAGGGGTGCAGCAAATGAGAGCAAAACCTACATAAATCAGAAGAAAATCCTTTCAGCGAAGGTTACGAATCCATAGCTCAGCTGCTCTCTTGGTGCATTTACAGCAAGAGCACTCTCAACCCTGCTCAGCCACATCACACCTCCTACCATCCCCTGGCCAGCCTCAGGAAAGAATCATGCCTCTGTGCAGTGATGCAAGGCGCCACAAAACCCCAGCTACCTGTTAGACTGGGCTTTAGCTGTCCCTCTCAAATTTATTCTGCCTTTTTTCCTTGCCCTGCAAACAAACTGAGCAAACCGTTTTAGCAACAGCTGCTAGGAGCCCCCACCTTGTTCTCAAAAAAAAACTTCCCATATTGAAACCATAGCAAACACAATAGAACTTGGTCCTGTGAGCACATCAGTATTCAGCATCCTGGTTTAGTGTCCAGTTGGCCAAGGGTGTGAAGCCTGACCAGTACAGAAGCTGCCTGGGAGGCTCAGGGTCTGGTATTCATATAATCATAGAATCATTTAGGTCAGAAAAGACTTTTAAGGTAATTGAGTTCAAACGTTAACCTAACACTGCTAAGTTCATGGTCTAAACCATGTCCATAAGCACCACATCTACAGGAATTTTACATACATCCAGGGATGGTGAGTCAACCACTTCCCCAGGCAGCCTGTTCCAATGCCTGACAACACTTTCTGTGAAGTTTTTTCTAATATCCAATTTAACCCCCCCTGGTGCAACTTCAGGCCAGTTCCTCATACCCTGTTGCTTGTTACTTGCCAAGGTACTCCAACCATCTTACACAGAGTTGGAATCTGCTTCCACATTGAAAGTACTCCTCACCCCTTGGCACCCCACTCATCCGCTAATTATCAGGCCAAGCACTCTCCTGACAAGCAAAAAAATTGGATTCAGTTCAAAGACTACACGTGTCTTGCCTCACACAAGTGAATGTTTTGGCTTGTAGGATATCTGCAGATGGGACAGGGAAAATGGGGCTCCATCACACCAACCCTCCAAGTCCTACTAGCAGCAAGTGCTCTTCTAAGGTAAAATACACAGATGATGTGTACACATAGACCTACACAAAGGCAGCAGAAGTAGAGACATAGCTAGAATCAGATAATAGCCTTCAAGGTAGAAGTCCAAAATTTGGCCCGAAAGTACAGCTTGGTGTTCACATTTCTCTGTGGATTTATCATTACAGATGGAATTTGTGAAGTGTGGTTGTTGGTTCCCCTTGCAGGAGAAGGAGAGGGATTAATAGAACAGATCCACTTTCAGCAAGAACCTCTACCTCCCTAGTCTAGTGAGGGAGTTCAGGCAAAGCCCCAGCTCTCAGTTTGCCATGGCCAGGGAAACTGATTGCTCAAGAACCTGATTTTGAAGGGAATACAACTGCTATAGAGTTTTTTCATTTATTTTTTCAACTGGATCCCTACAATACCTACCCAGCTCTAATGGCAAACTCTACAGCACTGGTCCAACATGCCGTCCTTCAGCTTTTGTAAATCTGTCCCTGCTTCACTCACGGTACCCGGCTTTCCACACAGCCTGCAATAGGGCAGAGCAGAGCGTATGGCACAGGAGCTGCTTCCCATCAGTTCCCCATGAGGAGGCTGAATTCATCACCCGCAGGGAACACCTTTGCAGCTTAACCACACACTCCCTGAGAGCCCATGGTGAGTGCATGGCTGGCATGCTGTAAATTCACGTTGCAGTTCATAACACCCTGCACCCCTACAGACAGGGTGTTAGTCTTCCTCACCACCCAAAGTCCTGTGAGCAGCAGAGCCCAAGGAAACAGTGGGATCCACAGTTGCTTAACAGTGCTGCATCTCACCAGGGTGCTAAAAAAAACACAACAAACAGCAGTAATTAAACCAGGCAGTGCCTTTGGCCCATTCTTAAACAACACCCTGACCTATGCTGACGTTTGACAATTATATATTTAATTTCCACATGTGGCTTCATGCCTTGGCAGCAGGCACACCACAAGGAGAGGCTGCTCTTGGTTTTAGCCAGGCTAGGAAAACCATAATTAGGATTGGAAGGTTCACAAAAATGTTTAATTTCTTATTAAATTGCTGATTCCATTTTATGAAGCACTTTTCCAAACCTCTGCAGAATGAAACAGCTATTGGGAAAGGTTCTCGGCTCCAGCTGTGGACAAGCAGTTGCCAGCTGATGGGCCTGCAAGTCCCTTCCAACCAGTAGAAGAAGCAGCAGCATCTGCTCACGGAGAAGCAGAAGGGCTCAGAGTGCAAGAACATCAAGGTTACCACAGCCTTCCATAAAACCAGCTTGGTGTTTGAGCAATGACATTAACCATAGCCTCAGCCAGACAAAAATGCAAGCCACATACCATGCAAAGAAGGGCACAGTGTGATCTAATTGAAGGGCACGAGTGAGGGGAAGCATTGTCTAGAATTCTTTTTTCTTACATCCACTTTTGTCAAACCAGGTTTTATCTTGCAATGCATTTTCCCCTTATAATTTTGTTTATATAAAGGGAGACAAAAAAATCTAAGATAAAATTTGAGCCTTCTTGAATTCATGCAAGTACCTCCTGGGAGAGTGGACAGCTACACTTGGTTTTGTTTATTTGAATTCATCTTTCTTTAATAAGCACAAAGGTGCTTGCAGTCTTGACTAAGGTTGGCAACATGTCTGAACAAGAACCATCCCAAAGCTGTGTCAAAATATTCTTCAGTGCCATTTCCAAGTGAGCATTTGCCAGTGTGTCCCCAGGGGCTGGGAGAACGAATGCAGCAAAGGGACAGTCACTGCTGCATTCCAAAGGCTTCAGCTCGTTTCTGGCAATAGGCTGGTGCCAGGAACCGGGGTCTGTGGCTGTGAAGGCACATGGGTACCATTAGTTTTGGGGGTAACCTACAGCCTCGCCAACAGTGCTGGTATGCGGCAGGAACCGCATGGGGCTGCACAGAAAGTGCTGAAGCCAATGGGTAATGCATCTTTGTGCTCATCCCTCTCTGAGCTCTTGGGTTGTGACAGATGAACATAACTTCCCCCTTATTTCATGACAACGTTCCCCTCCACCTCTTAAGATCTCAAATTAAAAAAAAAAAAAAAAGATGATCCCTTTTCCCCTTACCCAAGAGCTAAAGATTGATCAGATAAATCATTTGGAAGAGGAGTCTCAGACTCAATATTTCAATGACATAATCTGATGCTTCAAATTCACCTCTTGTTTGTTCAGTATATGACGTGTCTTTAATGACTTGGAGGTTAGCCTCAGAAAATGTGCTGAAATGCCTAAATGGTCAAGTGACTAGACACATTCAGATGTCACTACTATTAGTTCAAACACCACAGTCTAAAATCAGCAACAAGAGAACTGCAGTCCTCCAGCTATCAGGACCAAGTATTAATATTTAGCATCAACTTTGACGGAAACAATGTGGGGTAAAAAATCCATAGTTATCAAACTCCAGGAACATGAGATTTGCCCATCTTATCCACAGACTTGCAGGTTTAAAGTTGCGCCTTTGCTCATTTCCCTGAGGAACCACAGTTAAGCTGAGTTACCATTGCATTTTTCTTCCAGCTCCTCCAGCTTCATGCTTGCGAGTATCTCCTGCAACACACGTCCCCTCTTGCCCTTTTTCTGTTACATGAAATTACTATCCTGGCTGGTCTGGGTCACTGCCCAGCAGTCACTTAAAGGCAAGCACCAGAAGGGGTGGTTTTCCCTCTCATTTTCCTCTGGACTTTACTAATCAGTTCCTTCCCTCTTCTAAACAAAAATAAAAATAGAACAACAACAAAAACCTCACCCCACTACTATAAAAAGCTTTGGAAGCCACACCAGAAGCTTTGAAGATCCAAGAGGCAGAAGATGATACTTCCTCCCTCACTTCAGATTTTTGGAGTTTTAGCAGCCCAAGCCTCCCTCACCTCTTTCTGAGCACGCACACACACAGTGGCTCTGCCCACTACATGCTCTGAGCTGGCATTTGGAATAACACAAGCTCCAGGTTAAACTCACAACCAGCTTCAGAAATGTGAGCATTTTGCAGAGCAGCTGACGTGTTAGCAAGCAGACCTTCTTCATCCTTTAGCCCCAAGGCCTCTGATACTTCCAGCCCTACATGCTTTGGCCAGGTAGCGCTGATGTTCTTGACACCACATGCATTATACCTGCTCTGATGAGTTGCACCTGTGTTTGAGATCCAGGCATCCTCACTCTTTTCTCCCCACCCATTTCCCAGGGCAGATGCCCACATCCACCCATCCACATGCCACTCAGAAAGGAGCTGGTGCTGCTCTGGCTGGGTCTGCTGCCCAGGCTGAATCCACAGAGAAGGTCTAGGCAATGCTTAACGTCAGCACTTCATAACATGACCAAGCTTAGGCTGCCAGATCTGACAAGTTATGTTGTAGTGTCCAACCTGTGGAGACCAGTTCCCAAAAGAGATGGGATGAAGTTCACAAGAGGTGATTCAATATTGCAGTATCCAAATGAGGACACCCATGGAGATGGCATAGGGCTCAACCCAGAGGGACTACAAACTGGGTGTTGGGAAGGTACCAGTGAAAAAGCCACTGCTCAGGCAACCTCTAGAGGCCATAGAGGGCATTATGTCTCTGGACATCCCCCATGGATGCTGTCTTATGAAGAGACAAGTGCCCCATCTGCTGCTTTCCCAGTCTCCACCCAGAAGAAAGCCATGTAATGCCTCTTTGTGGAAAGCTGTTGTAGATGCGTGGACATCGTACCATGGACACGTACCAGCTGGGAGTTACAGCACTATTTCTTGCTACTGCTGGCTACCTAATGCCATGAGAACCCAGCAACACCTCTTGGTAGAAAGCCTCTTAGATCTGTCAAGACACTACAGCGACACACCCCTTGTGCTCTTTACTTCTCCTCTTATCTTGGCTCATGAAGACTCCAAAACTGCCTGTACCAGCTACCAGAAGAGCAGCAGTGACAGGGGGAATGGGGAATTCAAAGAAGTAAAAGACATCTACAGTCAGACCTGAGCCTGACTTCTGCTCCCTTAACAGAATCTGGTTTACCTGCTAAATTTGGCATAACATTTGCAACAGCAAGGGACAGGATGAGACTGTGATGCCTGAACAGAAGCAGCTGTACCTGCACATTCACCAGCATCAGCTCTTCTGTTTGCCTGCATGAACAAGAAGAGGGGACTTATGATGGGACACTGATACAGACATGCAGCAGCTCACAACAGCCACTTTCAAGACAAGATGCAAGCAACAGGCCAAAATTCTTCAGCAGAGTAGGCTTGTGTTAGCCCCTTTTACCCCAGTCCCATAAATCCCAGCACATCAAAACAGCACAACCTTTGCAATCCCAGATGTAAGGCATGAGCTCAGCTCCCATGGCATACAGACAAAAGGCACAAGGATTTGTATGAAAATGTGCAGTTTCATGGGAACACAAGGCAGAGGAAGAGAAATGAGGTATCTGCCATCACTGTGCAAGTCCCAGGAGGACTCCTGCTGGTGAGGATACAGCAGCTCCTGAAATCCTGATTAAAAAACCTTCTCTGGTCAAGTTAGGTAGCAGGGAAATGCAACACCTGGGGAAGCTGGGTGCACAGCTACTGCCTCCTACCTCTCACCGGACCAAGTCATGTTTTGTGGCTTGTATGAGCTTAGAAGTAGCTACAGTTGTTAACCTCTGGCCAAATTCTGACCAACAGAGCAGCTGCCTTCTCCACCCTTGTGCTTCTGCATTCACATCCTCTTGTCAGAGAGGAGCACCCATGCTTGCTCATGGGTCTGCTCCCACTGCATCTCTCCTGAAGGGAGCCATGCAATGCAGAACAGACCAAACCAAGTCTGAGGAAAAGGACATGCCACTGGGGACACCTCTGCCCACTCATGGGCAAGCCTGATGCTGTATAAGACAACACCAAACTGCCTTCAGTCAGGACACCTTTTAGGAGAGCCCAGCCAAGCTCTCAGGATACCAGCACAGTATAAGGTAACTGTCAAATGCTCTGTGAGAGCCAGGGAGGGTCCTTCACCCTCAGTCATGCCCTGACAGGGCTGCCAAGGACACAACCAGACACGGATGGCACACATCCAAGATGCCTGCAGCCAGCTCTGCTCTGGGTCAGCCAGGATGCCACTGTCAGAGGGTGGTGTGATGATAGGAAGCCACAAGACCCAAGAAAGAAAAGTATCTAACCTCCAAGAAGGCCACTGAACTTTGGATACCATGTAACCACCACAAGGAGTGGAAAAGGAAGAAGAAAAAAGGGCACAGAGTCCTGAGAGAGCTCTGATAAAGTTATGGCAGGCACAAGATACTGGAGACGCTCTGACACCAACTCCTACAACATTAACTCACTGAAGCCCTGAAAACACCCTGGGAGTACAGATTTTGTTGGCAGTTTGCACCAGGCAGATTCAGTCCCACTCTCAGGGCTGAGGTTTTGCTAGATCCTGGCCAGAGTTTCAATTTAGGCACCTGCCCTGGAGAAGAACCCTTGATGTCTCCCACCCACTCATGTCAAGTGGTACTGCCACCAGCTCAGTCCCTGCAGGTCTCCCACTGCCACGTCCTGAGCTGCCATGTTCACCTGGCTGCTCAGGCTGCCAGGCATCTGGGGTGCACAGCCAGACGCAGCTGCTCCTGGGAGGTTGGAACCAGCAGCTGCAGCACATGTGCCTTGGGAGAGGACACTGCTGGAAAATTAACACATGTGAAGTCAAGGTCCTCTGCAGCCCGAGAGATCAGGACTGCAGAGCTGCTCTCCTGGGAGAGCCCCAGGCTCCATGCAAGGTGAGAGCCACAGAAAAGAGATTAAAAAAAGGACAGTCAGAAGTAAAATAAGCCCTTGCCTGGTAATGTAGCTCTGCCCAACACCCACAGGAGACTCTTATCAAGGTTCTACCAAGTTACTGCTGCCCTCGGCCATGGCATTACTGCCTGCAGTCCTTGCTGGTTATTCCTTACACCATCATATCCCAGGAAATTGTCAGCAGCTTCACCACTATCACATACCAGAAAGGGTGAAGGAAGAAATGGCTTCCAGGCCCCATCTCAGCAACTGCTTATGATTCTTACAGTTAAAAACATTTGGGTGAGACTGAGAGGCAAGCAAGACCTACCCCTCTACCCCAGAAGGACTCTCCTTACTTCTCTCCTGGGTAGCTCATCCACAGGACCACAACACTGGAACCTGCTGGTAGATTCTCCCAGAGGGTCTGCAGAAACCTTCTCCTGTCTCTGGCTCTTCTCCTCAGAAGAGAGCTGATTATTTCCTGTGCCTTGATTGCCCTCCTCTGTAGCATCCTCCACCTGGACCTGTTACCAGCTGCAGCAAGGTAAACAACCGAGCCACTGGGAACCCTTTCTAGCCCCTGCCCATGTGGAGAGAAGAGCTGCTTAGGGACACCAGAAACCACCTCATGCTCCTCCATCCCTAGGATGTCACTGCAGAAACAGCTCTCCCTGTGTCATGGTTTTCATTGCAGGGTGACAATAAAACCGTGGCAGATGTATTGTTAACCACCTCTCTCCTCACTTCCCCCCTTAGCACCCCTCTTCCCACTGAGGACAGGCGATTGGGAGGGAAAGAAGGACAGAGAAAAGAGAGTTGGAAAAACTAAAAATGTTTTACTAATACTACCAATAAAAATAGAGAAAATAAGACAAAATATACAAAACCAACCTTGAAAGTCCCAGCAACTGCTCCAGCAGATGTAGGGCTGGCACCCGAAGTCCTGGACTGGACTCTAAAGCCAACCAGAGCTGGATTCAGTCTGTCACTAGGCCTCAGTTTGCAGGGACGACAAGCAAGGTCCTCTCCTAATGTCGACCACAAGCAAAAGGGAAAGGGGTGAGATCCTTGTGATCTCCCACTTTTATATGAAGTATTCACGTGAATGGGATGGAACACTTAATTGGTCATTTTTTGGTCACCTGTTTCTCATTGCCCCTCTCGCGGGATGTACATCCATCCTTATCAATGACCTCATATTCCATTGCTCTGTCTACCAAAACATGTATCTGGCTTTCAGGAAAATGCAGCTAATTCGAAGGCTTTAGCTGACAGGCAAATTCACTAAAAGAGAAACTTGTTTTTAACAAAACCAGGATACCCTGCTGTCACTGTGCAATGTGGAGTTTTATTTTTTATCCATGCACCCCTAGCATGAAGAGAAATTGTACCTGAAGCCTTGTGGGAACCTGCCTGGAGTTAGAGCAGCAGCTCTGAGTCTGCAGGACAGCATCAACAAAGCAGGACAAGGGTGGTGGCAGCAGCACCTTAAAGGTGTTGGGTTGTCTGAAAGCTCAGCCGATACAATGTCCTTCAACAGCTCGTACCTTCCTCTGTTTATTCTGAAAACAGGATAAAAACAGCATCATGGCTGTAAAGCTGTCCCATGCTAGCCCTGTATTCTTCAGCAGTAGTTCTGCTTTGGATCTCAAAGTGGTTTGTGTGGAAGCAGATTGGAAAGTAACGGTTTGTTGCCTCTCTATTATTTGCAGTCCAAATGTTAAACAAAATTGTACCCACAGCAAATCCTGCTGCTCATCCCCTGCTGCAGGATGTGGCCAGCTGAATGCCAGTGCTGGCAGCCAGGCTGGGCTGGGACTGGTCGGAGTAGAGTCGCTCCAAAAGTAGGCCCCATGTCCATTCTCCCAGCCTCAAGGCATTTCCTAGGCATGAGCTTAGATCTAGAGGTTGAAAACCACACGTGTATTGGGGCTCTCTTTATTGCCCTTCTGGCATGGGCCCTTTGAGCAGTCCTATTGCCAAATTTACCTTTCAGCCAGGTAGGCTGGGAAGAGTTCATTGTTTTTATTATTACAAGCTGTGAGCCTTATGCAAAGGTGTGACTTGGGGAGCTGGGGCTTTAAAAGAAATCGTAGTATACTGCAACACCTGCAAGAAATGAGATCAAATCTAACAGCACTAATACTGTCCACCTGGCCCCAGGTGCCTCACCTGCCTTAATGCACCCACTATCATGACTGGCATGTCCTTCTTGACCATACCAAGAATGGGAGCTCCCAAAAACACATCTTGTAATCCACCAGCACTTTAACAGAGGGATTATGGGAGCCCTCTGCTCATGTCTGACTAGAAGGACCATAGGTAGAAGCTCTCCATTAGCCACAGAAAGATCACATAGGCAGAAACCCTCCCTGATCCCAGTAAGAGCCACATGTGCCAGAGGAGAGGATGGGGGCATTGCCCATGTTGCTGGTCCTGCAAACACAGAGACCTCAGGAGCCAGGTCAGAAGACGCTACAGACAAAAGCCAGGCTGGCTTCCCGGGCTCTCTCCATACATACAGAGAGCCACTTAACCCTAAATATAGGAATGCAGCCCACAAACCAGACAAGAAAGATTTCAATACCACTGCCAGGAACAACAACAAACTGCACCACAGTCTTCATTTGCAGTGGTGGGTAAGGGCAGATGCCTCAGAAGAGGGTAAAAAGCCTCCTCGTTCTCATCCCCCGAAGTTACACATTGAGGAGAGAAAAGTACCTGGCTTCCTACAGTGTGTATTTTTGCTCGGGGATCTTCATCCCAATAGCCAGAGCTGTTTTCAATGCACTCGGGCCTGAGACGGTTTGTAGGGGAGGATAACCCCAAAGACTGCAGCCAGCAGAAGAGCAGGGAGGAGGTGCCTCGAGGCAACCCTTCCAGTCTGAACCCTCTCCGTTAGACAGTGAGCCACATTCAAAGCTTCCTTTTCTAAAAGGGTGAGGAACGCAGCTGTGGGAATCGGTCACTGTTGCCACAGTTATCAGACAACTCGGACTATTTGTCAGTCAGTCATAGCAAGGAGGCTGAGTAGTTTCTGCGGCTAATGCAAACTAATTTTCCCTATACTGAATGCCCTGCTGTCGCTAAAGTGTTCAGTGGTATTTTCCATGCGGTGGGTTAAGACGTAAGTCCTCTAGCACATGTCATATCCAATTATCTCATTGTGTATTGGGAACAGTAGTGATTGAAGAAAGAAAAATAAAGATTGGTATAAATATATTTATGAGATTTAAAATGAAAATGTGAGGCTAATATTTCCAGGAATAAAAATAAAGCAGAATTTCAAAATACCACAGCTATGCTCTTCAATAGCCTATATTCAGTTGCCCCTGCAGTCTACCAGGAAGGATAAATATGACTTTTGCTCATTACATCTCTGTGGTAGAACAACAGACTTCCAACTCAAGGCTTGCTATTCACATCTCTACTAAATACACTCTCCTCCTTCCAGGGCCAAGTTCAGGGTTCAAAATGACAGATTCAGCCAGTACCTGGCTGACCGGCATTGCAAAACTGCAGCATGGCCATGGGCTGGAGTGCGTCCCCAAACACATGCCAGTAAAGGAGGGGTGAGAACTAATTTGAGTGGGTTTACTTTATAAAACGTTGTTGAGTCATGAAGGTGGAGCTGGCCTGTGAGAAGCAGCAACAGGCAAGTGATTGCAAATGTGCTAATGTCATTAAAAATTCAGGATGGAATTCAAAGTTCAGTATGTGTGATTTCCTGGGCGTGGTTGCAGAAATACTCAGTGATGCTGCTCTGACACCTGCAGAGGTTCTGTGGAAAGGCTGCTTGTCCCAAGGGGGGGCAGCTCGTCAATGAAAGGAAAACTGCTTTCACTGAGTGGTACCCAAGGCTCGTCTACACCCATCCTGTCTCCATCAGTGCCCCGTGCACAATACCAAAGCAAACTACAGGCACGGAGCCATGCTGCCTCAACTACAGCTTCCCACATTACAGACCTTCTTGCCTCTGGGACTTCCCATGGCAGAGGTATAGCGAATTAAGTTAAGTTTCCTTACATAAACTGACTTGTTAACTTTTTTTTTTTTTTTTTTTTGAGCTGATGTCAACATTTCACACCTAGAGCACCCTGTGTCAAGGACTCCCAGAAGCTAAGGCACAGCAGCTTAGTCCCCAGTGTCGTTCGGGTTCACACCCTCCATGCGGAAACCAGACACGCTGCCCTCAGGCCGGAGCGATGCTGCCCCGGGGCCCTGGGAACACTTAAAGCACTTTTTGCGCAGGACTTGGTGGGCCCGCGGCGGCCCACTGACCCACTGACCGCTTCGGGCTCCACTCGCTCGACTACCGCCTGCTCGGAGGATTTGGCCAGCGTGGACCGCCCGGGCTGCTCCCGTTCCCCAGCCGGCCGCTTGTCCGTGCCCGGGGACAGCGGGCGGCTCGGTCTCCGGCGGTGTGCCGACAGAAGCTACCCAAGGTGTTTCCGCTGCCCCGGGGGACGCGGCCCCGGCACCACTCGGGTTCTCCGGCAGCTCTGCGTGAGGCCGCTCAGTGCAGCGGGTACCGGCGGCGAGAGGAGGCAGCGAGGGGCACCCGGCTGCCAGCACTCGGCCGCGGCCCGCCCGGAGGCTGGAGTACCGGCCGTGGGGCAGCAGCCGCCGCGCTCCTCGGGCGCCGCCCCGCGCCCTGGCCCGGCACTGCGGCCCCCCGGCCCGGCCCGGGCCCGGCCCCGCAAGCGGCGGGCGGGGAGCAACGTGTCGTCCCGCGCGTCTGCCTCCGGCTCCCGCCCCACAGGGGCCACTAAGCCCCCTGTGGGAAAGGGGCGCGGGTGGCCTGCGGGCGGGGGGCCCGCGGTTAACAGCGGGGAGAGGAGCGGTGCCGGGCGTAAGGGCGAGAGCAGCAGCCGGCGAGGTGGGCAGGGCTGGGGCCAGGACCCGCTCGGCCACTGCCAGCCGCACCCGGGCACCTTTCCGTGCCTCGGCTCGCCGCGCTGCCGCCGAGGGCCCGGCAGCAGCGGCGAGGAGACAGGTGTGTTCTCGCCCTTCTCCCTCCGAGCTGCTGGGCCTCCAGGAGCGGCATGACGGCCGGGGACGGCCTTGGGCATCATCCCCCTGGGAAGACGCCCACAGCTGGGGCAGGCTTCATAGCGAGGGCTCTGAGGTACCGGTGAAGGCACCTGTAGGGGCACAGGAGACTGGGGTCATCGAGACCAACCATAACCTAGCTCTATCACTAAACCATATCCCTAAGAACCTCATCTATATGCCTTTTAAACACCTCCAGGGACAGTGACTTCACCACTTCCCTGGGCAGCCTATTCTGCTTCACAACCCCTTTCTGTGGAGAAATTTTTCCTGATATCCAATCTGAACCTCTCCTAGAGCAACTTGAGGCCATTTCCTCTTATCCTATCGCTTGCTACTCATGAGAAGTGTTCAGGCTCTTAGAAAACTGTGTCAGCCTTCAGTGTCTGAGACCTCACTGCCAAGAGCTCCATTGAGAAACTGCTCTCATTTCACCCAAAATACCTGTGGCGGTTTAAAACACCCCCTTCCCCATCAGCAGCAGCACACTCCTTCAGTCCTTACCTCCAAGTAGCTCCTGCAGTTGGCATGCCTCAACACAGATCTGGTGCAGCAACTTCTCCCCCATCCCACACCATCACTTTACTGAGCCCACACAGGGTTTGCTGGTACCACGAAGTCCCATCTTCAGAGACAGATTCATTGTGCATATTCTGGTCAGCAGCAATCCACCCTAGCAGGCAAGAAGGTGCTATTACTTGCCAAGCAACAAAACAAAGAGAAAGGACAAAGCCCTTCACAGTTAGGTAACTTAATACTTGCCTAATATCTAATTTTACTTGTACAGAAAGCTCCATGTGTAACCAAACCTCTTCCTTCCAGCATCACCAAACCAGAGCTGGATGAGTCGTCAAAGCCCTTGAAAATTTATATACTCAAAACACAACAGGTAGTAGACAGAATTATGAAGTACAGGAGGGGAAGTCGTAAGAATAGAGGCAATGCTACAATATCAAAGTACATTAAAAAAATAAAATTAACACTAGTTTAGTAGTGCATAATGTATCCAGAGAAGAGGGGGGGAAAAAATACATATGCAAGGGAACCTCAGTCAGCAAGCTTCTTTGAGAAGAGATGTGAGTAGTTATACTATGGCACCTCTTTGTAGATTTATGTCCTCAAAAAAACCCAGAACTTTCCTCTATCCATGCCAGACACCAGGCCAGCAGGCTAGGCGACTTAGGGCAGAGAGCTCTTCAGCAGCACTTGGTAACACATGGGCTGGTGCGCCCATCCTCCTGGCCCCTGGGAAGATGCTGACAGGATCTCTCTACACCCTTGGGAGTTCGCATGCTCAGTTTTCTGGACTAGCCGCCACAAGCAGCTTAACTTGTCTTTTCAGTTAGATTCAGCTCCCATTAGTGTTCCCACTGACTCCAACCTGCTCAACTGGGTCCGCAATATCTGACAGAGGCCCCTTTGGCATCGTGCTCCTCAGAGTGGCAGGGAAGAAAAGGAGCTGTTCCAGTCACTACTCATATGGATTAGAGTATGGCAGCAAATTACTTTCTACAACCTACCTGTCTGGAATGGAAGATGTCACTGACATGCTCCTCTTGGAGGAATGAAAATTATACAGATAAACAATTATATTTTTCTATCCATACTTTATTGCAGGTGTACATATAGTTATTTATATCTCATTTTAAACATGAAATTCCTTTCATGGAAAGGAGAAACTTTTACCATTAAAATAGAGTGATTATACCATGAATATTTTACAAATATGTACAAATATTGGCAACTAGGTTCTAACATCAGCTGATAAATGCTTACACATTACCCTCTACCAAACTAGTCAAAACTAAAAATAACAAAAGACCTTCTAAATCCAAACAAAAAAATAAATCTATTACTAGCAGGAAGAGGTTTTTTTTTTCATATGAATACAAAAACTTGCATAATAGGTATTCACAGTGCT